>NC_048893.1:181257941-181603216 GCF_011077185.1 Oxyura jamaicensis
TTCCTTTCCTTTCCTTTCCTTTCCTTTCCTTTCCTTTCCTTTCCTTTTCTTTTCAGCAGCCGCAGTTTAGTGTTGCCAGCCTGCCAAAATAATGAGACTTGCAGACTGGCAAAGACAGCTGCTTAATAATGTACATCCTATATTGTCTGGTGTCCCAACAAACTTTCCAGGATATCTACTTGTTTTTCAAATAATTGACATGCAACTTCTATCTGGGGCATAATCTGAGGTTCTTAAAGCCACAAAAAAATGTCATGTGCTCTTTATTATGATCTCAGTCTTTGAGAGGTAAAGACTTTTACTGTGAAGATAATAAATATAAACCTTGAGGCCTAAACCGCTTGACTTCTAAGCTGTGTTTGTGCATCTTGCAAGAGGACAAAGAGATTCAGACATTTACAACAAAATTAACCAGCATTAATAGTTATTTTAGAATTCAGATTCAATGATTTAGTGCTTTTTCTGTGTTTCCCTGGCAAATTTCCAAAATTCAACCGCATTGCCAACTTCAGTGACCGTACCTACTTGTTGGCTTCTACCTACACCAGCCCAGCCCTTGGCTCTGCGCTGGTTTGAGATGACTCCATGTGACATCATTCCTAATTAAGTTTGAATACAGCGCTATGTTTGAGAGCCAGAGGAAGTACAGGAAGGAAGCTGAGTGTCAGTGAGTCATGTCGTATGAATGCGTGGCAAGCAGTTATTGATAACATACAGCCAAACCACATTGTTGATTTTGGAAGATTTGGCATGGGAACTAAAAGCAGCATCCTGACCTCAGTTGTGATTTGTTTGTATTTGGATTTCCAATAATGCCATTTTTTTATTTTTATTTTTATTTTCTTTTATTTTTTTTTAAATAGTTACTTCTTTTCAGATGCTCTGTCTTTACTTATCTCACAGTTCTTGCTAGAATAAGGACCCAGAGGGACTTTAATGTTTAATCTGTGTGAACAAGGCATCAGCATTTTTCTGAAGACTGTCTCCCATTTTCTGTGTGAAGGAAAAATGTCTCTTTAGTGGCAGGCACCCTGCCTTGTAATTTCCGTTGTGTGAGCTTGGACATCTGTGTGATTGTCCTCTGGGAACAGTTGCAGCTTGACACACATGCATCTAGTCTAGCTATTTTTAATCACTGCTTTTCAAGTGTCTGTAGTGAGTTTGGTGACATGAATGGGAATAGTGTTTTCCAAATTTTAGTCCTTTGGTATTTGCTTTTTGTAGTCCCTCAACCCCACTAAAATCTCAAAATATCATAAAGGTTAATCACTTCCAACTGTACAGGAAACTTCATTATAAGGCTTGAAAATATTACAGGGCCCACAGAATTTGAATCTAGCCATACATATAGGAGTATACTGGGAACTAGATAGTCCTTAAGCTTTTTTAAAAGTTATTTTGAAAGTAAAATATGATCTTCTATGTATTTTGGCTTAATTTATAGGAAAGGTGCTAGTTCTGTACTAGCAACAGTTACTATGAGAGTGGATCATCTTGCTGGGGACTTATCCTGGTACATTTTTCATTTCATTCCCCAGAACAAAACTGATCCCAGGTAACAATCTTTTTTTCCAGGAACTTTACTATTTCTGTCACAATTCCAGGGATTGTACCTTTACTGCTTACCTTACTGTAAGGAAAACTTCTGTGCCACATCTCCCGTTGTCAGAGTGTTAAGTGGTTGTAAAACAAGACATGAGGAGTGTGTGATCCATGTCAGGCCCCAGATCTCTGACTCCTATTCCAATCAGTGTAAGACACTTGAAAAAGCACAGCACAGTACCTGGAGTAATGAAACAGTATTTTAAGCAAGGTTGCAGTTGTAAGATTCAAGGATAGTGTAAATATCCTTTTATTTTTCAAGCCATGAAGAATACCTTATATTACAGGTTTATTTAAAGCTGTTTATTTGAAGTTTAACAGAATAAAATAGAAAAAAAAGGCTTCAGATGATTCCTGTAAACTTGATACTTCATTTTTTGGCCACAGTGTAGGATCAAGTAGATCTGTCACTTTTGAGAAATGTTTCTGTACTCTGTTCTTCAAGACTACTGGTGATGAAGACCCCACAATTCCACTGTGCAAGCAGTACTTTACTATATTTCAGCATTAGAAAGTTTTAAAGTGTAATCTGACGTTTTCTTGCACGCTAAATTCATTTCCTCTTCTCCTCTTCAGATGTGGAAAAAAGATTATATTCTTTCTCTTTATGGCATATGTTTGAAAACTGCTCTCATGTTTCAACCTACTCTTTCTAAATTAATAATCCCATTTCCATAAAATTTTCCTTGCAACTCACATTTTCTAGATCCCTGGTCATTTTTGTCTCTCTCTCCTCTGGTTCGTACTCTTTCTGACATGTGTTACCCAACACTGAATGCTTCAGGTGTTTGCAGTTCCAAAGGAATCACACCGAAGTTCATGGAGCTCTGTCTGATGCTGCAGACTGGTTACTTACAAAACCAGTCCCTCTGGACTCAGCAGAGCCACTGACCTACATGCTTCTCATCGTGAGAAAGGAGTGCAGCCTTGCCACTCGGATCTCCCAGATGTCACTGCAGAGATCGTTTTCCTCATCCATCACTTCAACCATATTTTTGCATTCCTCAAGCCATGCCTCCTTTGTCTACTTTATCAAACATAAGGTCTCTATTTTTTTTGTTTCTTAGCATGCTCTGGCTCCTTCCATCTCTCCATTCCCAAATCTCCTAATTCCCAGATTTAAGGAAGATCCTTTGTGATCCTTTCCTTTGTTGGAATGTCAGGCATCTTTTGTGTTTCATAGGATAGGTACTGAACACATTCATTTTGCTTATACTTAATATATACTTAAATAAAAGTACTGGCAAATGTGAATGAGGTTTTCAAGAAGGATGGACTTATGCAGAGCCCACTGTCCATAGTGTGAAGAGCCAAATATTTCAGAGACAACTCTCATGTATTTTTTCCAGTCCATAGAATTCTGCTTGAATAGTATTTCCACAGGAGAACAAGGTGAGCCAAGGCCCGGTCATTACAGATGTTTTTCCATGTAATTGAGTGGTTCAAGAAAACGTTATGAAAGATTATCTTGGCAAAAGATGTAAATGTGAAGAGCAGCTGGAAATCCCATGAAGAACCTGCTCATCTATAAATTAATACACACCTCTGGGGATACTGACAATTTATCTTGGAAGTGAAATGGTTGAGAAGAGATCTTGGCATTCAATCAGCAAGAGATAGAACATTCATAAAAGCAGAACTGTATTTATGACATAGTAGAGTGGTTAATTGCTTGGGGATGTATTTTTATTAATATGAGAACAAGCATCTATTTCTGATGTGTGTGTTTTAAAAAAAAAAAAAAAAAAAATCTCTCTCTCCATTCCAATCTCTCTCCATTCCAATTGGAGAGAGAGAAATCTTCCTTTGCTAGCTTATCAGAAGATCATAGCTTTTACCACAAGAGCTCAATACAACATTTTTGCAGTTTTGTTGGGTGCTTCGTTGTACAAATGGTTTTCTCACAGCCCTTCTCCTCCACCACCTTAATTTTACAGCCTAATGAAAACAAGATGCAGCAAACTGTAGCTGAGCTGGGATCAGAAGAGCAGTTTTAGAGGGGTAATAGCTGAGTACATAGCTTAGCAGCTACATAACTGGAAGGAAGATGTAAATGTTTCTCATTTATATATGCATCTATATGTACACATGTAGATATAAAGTAAGAAATGGTAAACATGGCATTGATAACAAAGGTGTGTGTAATCCGACAAGTAGAAAACTAATTGTGTTTATATAGTTCAATTAAAAGTAGATTTGTTGGAAGCAGAAAGCATGAACTGAAAGTAAGCAGACCTGGAATGCACTGAGCAGAAAATCCCTTCAGATTCTGTCAGTGGTACCCCTTCGAAATTAATACCCATCTCTGTGTCCCTTCTCTTCTTCCTTTCCACAGCCAGGCCCAGCCCCTCACCACCTATCTGCTGCAGATCCCATCTCTGCAGGAGGGATGCAGTAGGTCAGAAAACTTACTTTCAGCACCAAATTAGGGCTTAGTACTCTAATTCTTATTTTTGTATCACACTGCCAAAATCAAAGAGCTAGTCTGACTGCTTTGTATTTCCTTTCTCACCTGTCCTTAGGTCTGGTCTTTTTCATTTATGTTACCTATTTCTGGTGATGGTAGTTTGTTGATCTTAGATTTATGTTGTCTTTTTTTTTTTTTTTTAATGGGCAAGTCATGATTTTGTTCACTGTTGTGTCTTTCCATGATGAGCTTTGTGCATTTAAGTTTTGCAATATTTTTGTTTGTTTGTAAAAGCACTTTTTTATGTAAAACCACCTTTTTCTTTTTTTTTTTTTCTGAATGAGATAAGCAACCTTTCCAAGTGTTCAGGCTTGTACCTAGGAAAGGAGCACCAGAGGGAGCACTACAATTTTCTCATAAATAGATCCCTTTTTTCTACCTCAGATCCTAGGCTGTGGCTCCAGATCCATACAGAATTCTGATCCGGACTGTGATTCTGAATCCTTCATCAAAGGCAAAGATGCATCTGATTCCAAACCTGCAGCCCAGCTCCTTTTCTGCAGCCTCAGGGAGACAGAAAAGGGTAGCCTAGATTTCACTCTTTCACTCCTCTGGTATCTAGTGGCATTTCCAGCAGTCCATTTTGTACCTGAGAGGAATATCATCTATCCCTACATCTGCTGTTCTGCTTGAATAGCCCGGGGCCTTTCTAGAGTTACTGGAGTTGTTCTGTGAAAGCCCTCCTGAGGTCTTCTGGGACAGTATCCCAGGTCGGATTGATATTCTGCATCTGCCTGCTCTGACCTACACAATGATGCTGATGGATAAGACTATTTCTGTTACTTCATTTGCTTTAGCAAGCTCTGGCTTAAGTGCAGCTTCTACTATGTGTAATATCAGATGCTGCCAAATGTGACTCACATTTTCTCTTCGTTCCCCTCTACAGCAGCTTCTCCAATTGCTGCTGCAACTTCTCAGCATGAGGAATGATCTTATTTTTTAATAAACAAACAAACAAATTGGCAAGAACTCCAGACATCTAGATGCTTGGGATAAAAGGCTATACTCATTAGCATTTCTTCAACAGAGAATAGCAAATTCCCAAGCCGTGCTGTCTGGGACAGAATTCATACCCTATGAAACTGTATTGCTCTGGAGAGGATGGAAGAGATTACCTCTCCAAGAATAAAAAGCTCTTCCAGATTTGCCTCGCAGGCTGTCCTGGATGCATGCCACACTATAACACAATAGTTTAATGCTTTCCTTTCTTTTAAGGAAAGACTACAGTCTTAGGACTGCTCTGTAGGATTTAGTTTATCATAAGGTATGGATACTATTGTTTTCTGGACAAGATTATTTGAGAAGCTAAGAGGACAACCATTGCCACAAACTGCTTGCCCACGTTTCTTTACCGCATGTACAGTCTCCAGTTCAGCCTCTTTGAAGGTCTGCTGGAAAGATCCAAACCTCATTCTTCCCTCTCCCCTTCTCCCAGAGGGGCCAGGCTGTCTGGTATGACACTACCTGAACAGGACACGTGTTGTGTAATTCCAGAATTATGCAGTGGGGAGGACTAAGTCTCTGTTTCAGTTGCGAACAAAGAGGGATGGAGGCCCTGGCCAGTCCTTCCTTTTCATCCCCAGCCCTCACACAGTTAATTCCTGGAACTCAGAACCCACTGCACAGCCTGAAGGCAAGCTGCTTCTGGTCTGCTTGGAAGAAGTACAGATGTAGCTGTGCAGTAAAAAGCCTTCAAAGTACCTGCTGGTCTCTTCTTTACCACAAGGATGGTGCAAGTTACACTAGCGCAATTCCCTTAAGCTGTATCCAGCACCAGCTATTTAATTCGTCACCTCTCTCCTCTCAGGAAAGCTCTGGAAGTATAAGCAGGTGAGCTAAACTCTTTCAGACTGGCTAGAGACTGGTGGAAAATCGAAGATGACGTCCTGAGTTTGCTTTGGATCCATGAGAAATAACAGGAAATACCAGCTTTTCTGCTCCAGAGCCAGTCTGTTTCCAGGCTCCCAGTTCCTTCTGTCTTTGTCAGACCACCTTGCTTTGCTATCCTGTTTCTTAGAGACCTCAGAAAGCTAAAGCAAGGCAATATGAGTGTGATTAGGGTAGCCTGGCATGGTCCCATAAAATTCAGGTTGGCAGCTACACCCAAACCATTTCCCTCTGCATGTTATCTTCCGAGCAAGGGAAGTGGCTGTGAGGAGAATTCCATCGTGGCTGGGCTATGAATTTTGAGAGGGGCCCATAAATCTAACAGCAGTTCTTTTAACCATTTTTTTTTTCATCTTCCCTTTCCAGTTAAGTCTGCCTACATGATCATTTCTTTGTCCTGTATTCCATTCTTGTTAAAGCTCCAATAGAAATTTTAACACTACACCCATCCCAAAAAATAAAGCAGGGAGTAGGGGGTGCAAGTTTGGGAAGAAATCAGTAATTCAGGCTATCTCATGATTTTGGTCTCTAGCTTGACTTCATTGCTCATCCCAGTGTCCTGAACTGATCTGACAGCAATTGTGGGAACGTACTTGCACATTGGTGTTTTATTAGGCCTTGAGATCTGATATCAAGTTGGCAGCTTTGCCCATTTCTGCAGTCAGGCTTGGCTCTATTTCCACCCCGAAGCAATTTTAAATATTCCATCTCAGAGGCTGGTGTTGCTGATAACTGAACAGAGCACTTTTTGTAGCACTTGATTTGATTTCTGTACTTAAGGTTGTTTTCTTTCCTCTCAAATGATTGTACTCAACTGCTGATAAAATTCCTTTTCCTCAATCTTTAATTAATGAGTAACGTGGGCTGTGCTGGGCTGTGAGGAGGTAATTCAAAGTATTATATTTTAGCATGAAGTGAAGTGAATCTATTTGCACAAAATTATGTGAAAGGAATACACTTCCAAGTAACCATGCTCTTGAAATATGCTGTTCTGCTTCCATTAGTTTGATCTGCATCCTTACTAATTATGATTTCGTGTTGACTTAAGAGGACCTGCTTCTCAACACACAGACGTGGGTCCTGAGTACGACACTTTCTGAATGCAAAGATCCATCCCTGCTGATGATCCGCCAGAGTACTATTACGAGTTTTCTCATAAGTGGCAGAAGCACGGCGTTATTTAGTTTGCTTTAAAGAGAAACCGCATGTGAAGTAGAAGATAAAGAACTTGCATAGACGTTGCCAAAAAAAGAAATTCATTAAAATGAACAAGAAAAGTAGGTCAAATTTTAGCCTAACTACGTTCAAGTTGTTCCTTTTAAATACAAAGAGAGCAGAGAAAACAGGCAGATGGGAGTACAGAAAAGGGAAATAAGCCAAAGTGATTAGCCTGGTGACCTTTCCTTGTTTCTGGTGGGTTTTGTATGTATGTGCACTGTGCCATTGTTTTTCATGAATAAAATTAACATATTCAATTTATATCCTAAAAGAATTCTAAATTCATTAATTTACTCACCACTGCAATTCCAATTTATGATGCAAGTTTTCACTTTTCAAGTTATTTGCTGTACTTATTTTCTATATTTTGCATATTTATGTGTTCACATTGAAGATAAACAACATGGAGAATAATTGTTTTTAAAAATAGCATTAAGACTAATTAAGAAAAGAAAATAGCTGAGAACAATGTCATTCTCCTGGGTTTTTGTTCCTATGCCATTATTAAACAATTGAACATTGAGCCACTCAGTAACAGATTAGCTTATTCATCAGCTTTCTAAGAGCTAAATTTCAATGGATTTCTCTCTTTCTTATATTCTTTCAAATGATTTATATAAAGGAAGGTTTTCACTATGTTGGTAAGGGTTTCCCAAGAAGTTTCTAACTAATGCTTAGTTAAACAAATTGAGTAGAAATTTATACTGTAATTAGTTTGATGAGTGGATTGTATTGCACAGCCCAGATTATCTGGAGTTTTCTACTAAGGAAAGCAAAAAAATGAAAAATATGAAGGTAAAAAAAAATTAAGGAGCTTCACTCATGGCTATTATTACTTTAAAACATAATTAAAGATATTTTAATATATCTTCTAGTGTTACGTTTAACTTCTCTTTCAATGTTTGCTAGCCATTTGGGGGGGCTAGATGTTTGAAGGGTTATAGAACTTGCCATTTGGATGAGACCCACTGTGTCTTTTTTCAGAAAGTGGCTAGAAACAGAAATTTCAAGGCATGGCAATACTCTGATAGCCCAACTTAGATGGAATAAGCTGCTTATAATTTGTGTCTCATCCTTCACCTAAAGAACTTGGCTTCTCTGTGGAGATGGGGTTATTCAGATCATTTCCAAAATGCAGTGGTTGGAAAAATATTAAATCAGAATATTTCTAATATCCAAAAAGCTATCTAAGATCTTTGGCCTATTGCTAAGCTCTAGCTCTCAAAACCTTCTATAGGAATGTATGCCATGATATGATTTCCTGTTTTGTGAAAAAGCTGTTTCCTATTACCATTTTTATTTTTATGTCCTTGTTCTAGAGTTAAATAAGACAGAGTCCTTGATATGCTTTTTATTGTTTATGTGCTTTTGAACATCTCCCATGCTGTTAATTTCCTTCCAGACCATCCCTTTCTTTTCAAGCTCTCTTCATAGCTTTTGACAAGACTCAGGGGTGCCTCTGTGGCTCCCCTCCAAGACTGTGGTTCTGCATTTGAGTGAGATAACCAATGTCTCCACAATGTCATACCTGACACTGCACACTAATTCATAGAAAAATATTGTCGTATTACCACTGTCATTTTCCTTTCCACACTGTGTGTATCCTTTGGCTAGAGGCTATAGAGTGCCCACAAGAACCCTTCTGACAGCAAATCTTGGAGGACTGGAGGGGAGGAGTAGCGGTATGTGTCAGGAGGGTGGCATCTCGGGGGGCAGTATCTGAGGAGCAGGGGCCACTTTGCATTTCTCAACATTTTCTCTGTAACTCACCCGTTGAGAATTCAGTGAATATGTTTCTAGGGGTTAGCTCTGCTATCTAAGTCAAATGCTAAGTTTCAGCCTGTTGGAAATATAAGCGTTTTGAAAAACTCACACAAACATCTACTGTGTGCTTGGAGGCAGCTTTGATACCAAACATATGTCTTTAATTGAGATGTATTTACACTGAAGAAAGCAACTTGGCATCAGCAGCTTTGTCTATTAGCATCTACTTTCGAATAGTCTTCTAGCTCATTCACACTTCGTGTGAGGCTGTTAAGTGTATTGTTTTTTCAGACTTCTCAGATTTGTCTGTTTTTTATTTTGTGAGATGACCGATACCCCATAGAGAATGACTGGCTCAATTGTAAATATTTGCATTGTAGACACCTATTACTATACAAAATGAATCCCACCATGCAGCTTAGTGTTAGACTAACTGAAAGTTTGTTTTCTTCCACATACTAAAATGTAGCACCTTGATGATTGGTAATATCAAAGCATTTATTTTCAATCAAATATAAAAATTAATCATCTATTTCTAAGATCAGATTGTTGTTTTTTACATATACTGTTTTTAGCTGTCCTTATTAATGACCAAAATGTTGAAATGGGATTTCTACTTTTTTTTTTTTTTTTTTTTTCTCATTTCAGTTTCATTTATCCTATTCTGTTCTTGAACTGAATCTCATCCATGGAATTAGCCACTGCTGTGCTTTAGCCACTGTTTATGACACTCTTCTGCTCATACAGACTGCAGAAGAGGTGCCACTGCTGATAAAAGAGTTCAGGATATCAGGAGATGTCCCTTCACAATGCAGTCTTTCAGGTGACCTGCCCTTTATGTTATGAGCTGCCTTTAAAATTTTATCTGTTTAGTTAACTGCTCATAAACAGTGTTACTTGTTACACCTGATATATCAGCTCCAAAATAAAAAAATGCAAAATGGTATCTGCAATTAGGAGTGTTGATTTTTTTTTTTTCCAGAATGAAACAAAGTAAATAAATTTTAGCAGTAAATAGCTCTAACAGCTTAGGCTGTTTTGTTAATTCCAATTATACTTATTTCTCCTCTGGCATTAATAGCATCTTCCATAGTGTTACTGCATCAATATTGTGTTTATAGAACTTCTCCAGCAGAGCTAATTGATTCTGAAATGCCCAGTGTTTCTGGTTTACTAATTGTTTCCCCTGCAAAACCGTTAAGGTGGCTGTGCTTTTTATTACAACCATGTCAGCATCTCAGAACAAATTGAGGAGACTCTCAGGAGAAAAATATTTAGCTGCATAATGTAGGTTGTTAGATAAAGACAGTGATGAGGATAGCGCTGTTAAATACCTACTCTCTAATTAGGTTCTCTCTGCAAAATGAGAAGTACATGAAAATACGAAAATGATTACAGTTATTACAGGAAGGTAAAAGTTTAATGTTCATTGTTACTACTAATAAGTAAGCTTTCTGACAAAGCAAGATCCTTAGACTTGACCTTTCTCTTTGGCTTGCTAGAAGCAACTTAAGGACAAACAACAGATATGTCTTCTCAGGGAAAGAGTTTCTCTCTTTCTAAGTATACCTTTATCTTCAAAATACATAAATTAGAACCACAGATTGTATCCATTGCAGTGACAGTGCTTAGACACTGCACAGTACCTTTAATATAACCTGTTCTCCAAGTTAACATTATACTTACATTAGAATATCTCCAGAGTAATAATGCTAAAAATAAGCTTTGAAAACATATTTTTGAAAAAACTTTCCAACTTTGCTTATGTTTTAGAACAATGATGTTAAATTATATCTATTACCAAATTCATAAATCTTTCAAAATAAACACATGCATGTGTCATGTTACATGGATGACTGATCTTTATTATTCTGCTGACAGTAACTATGTCACATCCCTTTTATTAAACTATCCCATGCTTGTTTAACTCTTATGCCCAAGATCTAAAAATTATAATGTGTGGCATAGCAACTAAAACCACCTTTCAGGCAGGTAACTGAGAGGTGTAACTGATTTCTGTTGCAGTATTGCAAAAAATCTTAGACTAGGCAACAACTAACGAAATGAAGTCAACGATAGTCACTGATGGCACTGTTTAACATCTGCAGGCTAGTAGAGCCTTCCTATATTGACCTTTTCCTTTATGTTTCCTAGTTTTTACTTGCAATGCCAGAAGAACAAGGTCTGTAATTGTAATTAAATCAATCTGACAATGAGTCACACTCTGGCAGCTAAAGAGGAATCAGGAGAAAAATAATCTAATCTTAAACATGAATGGTATTCGCTGGAGCGAAGGGAGAAAGGGAGGGTGTATGTAATTTTTTTTTAAAGGGAATGTAAAACTTGCCAGGAATTCATTACATTATTATTTTTATTTTTTTTTTTTCATAATCTTTTGCTTTATGATCTAGAATGGCTGCTGAAACAGCGTATCTTGGGAAATTAGTGCCATACTGAAGTCACACATAAATATGTATTTCCCTGTGTATGCAAAATAGCAGATTTCAGTTTTTAATTACAAGCATTGTTAAAGGCAGAAAAAAAATGGCAGGAAAAGACCACCTCTTTTTGCATCCATTATCCGCTGGCACCAGTTCAGAAATTTCAAGGATCTGTAGTGGCACCTGAGCATCCTGTTGAGTTACTGGTTATAGCTACAGTTCTTGAGAGCCATCCGTATAGCTACTAACCTGGTGTAGGAATCTGCAGATGGCTAGTCTGAAATGCACTGAGGGTTTCTGAGCTCCTGTTCCTCTCTGGAGCTTGTGTGCCTGCCTACACATTTTATTTCCCTATCCACTTGAGATCTTTTGAGAGCAGGCACCCAACTGAGCAATGCTGTTTCCTTCACAGTTACATGTCAGATGTCATCTGTGCTGAAGCACCTAGAATGAAAGTCTCATTTAGGCTGTAAGGCCTCTGAGCCAAGGATCAGCTTTTCATCCTGTACATATGCATAGTTTTTCACCTAGTTTTTCATATACTGTGAGTGCCTGTACAAGAGTGATCTCATTCCTGGTTGCGTCTCGAACATATGCAAGTAGTAAAAAAAGGTAACACTATGTTAGTGGTAAGATGCTCCGTTCTCATGCTGATGTCTTAAATTTGTGCTTTAAGGTCATCTGAAAAAAAAAGCTCTCAATAGGTAATCAAAAATACCATGACTGTCAAAAAGTTCATGGATAATATACTGCAAAATCACAATGCAGGGTCAAAAACTTTAAAGCTAGTAGAGATATGAGGGATGGATACATTCAGGTACCAAATGTGGAACAACTCTTGTGTACATGGTAATTTGAGTCTCTTTTTCTTTCCTCCAGAACAGTCTAAGTTAACAGTCAGCCTAGAATTGTCATTTGCCTGAATGTTGACTAAAACCAAAGTGTTCTTGCCAGAACGCTACTTAGTGTTGAACAAACTCAGTGTGCTTAAGATTAGATTTAAACTATATGAGATTTAATGTAGAGTGAAGGTGAATATTGCAATACGTAGTAGAGAAAATGGAACAAGAAGTTAGATTGTTTCCTACAAAGAGTCTTAAGAATGTTTAGCATGAAGACTGGAGGAACTCCAGGTAGTGTATCATGATAGTAAGTATGTCCAGTGCTTGGTCCCTGATGGGGCTTGCATAACTATGTGTTCAGACTAAAGAGTTATAAAGATTTTGAAATGTAAAAAAGTCAGTGAAATAATGATAATACCTTACATTCACAGTCAAATTAATTCTTAGGTAAGGCCTTTCCTCCCTTCTTAAATCATCTGACCTGAATTACATCTTCTCATTCTTTTATGGTGTATATGATAAGGCAACTTGGCACAGTGCATGGTTGTTACACTTGATGAGCTAAAACATGCTGTTGTGAAGTACATCCTTGTCTCTGATATTCTGTGGTTGTATTTGGTTTAGTGTAAACACTTAGCTATTTAAATTAATGTTTTAATTTAATGTCTCTTTCCATCAACAGTAAAAAATTAATAGGTATTTGTAGTGACAGATGGGCTTTAAAGACAGCCTAGAAGTACTGGAGGGCCCTGAATGTGAAATTGCAACTGGCTGTTAAGATAACTATTGTCATAAGTAATGAAACATTTGAGCTTAAATAATAAGCCGATCAAAATTCTAGGCATTCTATAATTAATTCACAGCTGGTCTCTTGCAGCTCATTGTAAGCTTTTAATTATCTGATGGTCTCCTTCAAGCTCTTATGAGTGTGGAAGGTCCCAGATGAAGTCAAGTCCTAACCACTGGTCTTGAGGTACAGTTAGTCCAAGGAGAAGGACCTCAGATCTTTTTCTTCAGAAGTCAAGTGGCCAGTGGCAACGGAGAATCTAGCCTTTAAAATTTAATTGCATGAAGCTCATGCCTCAGTAGCTAAACAGCTACTGATAATTATTAGTTAAAGGTTGTGTCCTAATGCATCTGCACTATGGACATATCCTCAGCTGTGTGTCAGTATGAATTGGAGCGCAGAAAGCAGGATGACCGTAATGTGGCATCTCTCTTTCTTGTCATGTTGTTACCCCATGAAGTACTATAAGATTGCTCCAACTTCTGAGATTTCTAGGAAATCTGCCTAGGACATACCACAGCTGAGAATCCAACCTGCAAAAATTTGCTCTGATAATTCACTTCTCTTGTCTGCCATTTTTGCTAGCAGAGCTGTCCTCCAGGCCCTTTCTTGGAAAGACATTTAGGTCCTGTGACAGAATAATTGGGTTTGTTACATTTTTTTCTTTATTTTATTTTATTTTATTTTATTTCATTTTATTTTATTTTATTTTATTTTATTTTATTTTATTTTATTTTATATATTCTTATTCTTCAAAAGCTACCTAAATCTTGGTAGAACTTCTTCTACTTTCTTGGTTTAATTACGTGACAAAGGGAAGCATGATTTGATGCCAGGTGTTTTCCACCATCTACCATAAAAGCATACTAATGCTCAGGCAATTTAAGAACATGCACATGTGGTTGTTTCACATGACTGTCTCTGTAACTTTGGTTATCTTGGTTATAACCAAACTGCTTCCCAGCAGGTCTCATTATTCACGTTAAGTTTCTGGTGTGAAGTCCTGCAGCTTCTGCCCTGCCCATGCGTCCAGGTGCCAATGACAATGATCGTTCTCTGTACATTATGGAAGTCCCCAAGAAGTGTGTGGATCTAGTTATCTTACAGCCATGAAACTTTGGGAGAGCCATCATCACCCTCCCAAGAACATGAAAAATAACAATTACTAATTAAACATAAGTCTTCATGCTGAAACAGAATTGAAGCTGTAAAGGAAGAGAGGCATCTCAGCATCCAGTGCTCTAGCTCTTCTATCACCAAAATTGTTGACCTGTATGCATTTTTACAATATTTCAGAAACCCAGCCAGAGAATGTAGGAAGCTGAGATTCCTTTCTTACATTAATTACTAGTTTTAGCCCACTGAGAAGGCCTCTAAAAGTATTTCATTATTAACTAATGCTTTCTGAAACATTAGAATACACGAATTAAAACTTACTTTTTAATACAGCAATAACAAGTTCCCAAGTTCCAATGTTGTGTTGTGAGTTAGTATTTTTTCACTCATTATGGTTTAGTGAGTAAAATTATGCAGAGGATAGTTAGGGAACTGTAGACACATCCTTTATTGTAGAGTTTTTCCATTTTCGGCATTGACGGCAATAATTTTCACTTTAAAAGTTCATTCTTGCTGGACTTACTTTCAGTTCATATAAATCAGACCTAGCTTGATTTAAGGCCAGCTGAAGCAATGGTGATTTTCGTCAAATCAGTGCTTCTCAAAAGATGAATAGTGCCTTAAATCTATCTGTAAAAACAAATTTCAAGCCCTGGCCATTTACTTGAATTATAAAACAGAAAGCAGAAGGATGATATTTGTCTCACAGTGATTAAGGACAAGCAGATATGCAAGGTGTTACAAAAATACTCATCAATTCTGTCGGTGTTTAGTTGTATCCCATGATACGCATGTGAGCAGTATAAGAATTATGTGAGAAATACTATCATATATGTTAGGCAATGCTATGAAATATTTCATCTTATTTTAATGGTCTTAAATTTGCCTAATGCCACTTTCTTGTAATTTAATAGTATTAAATTCAGTTCAAAGATGGTACTGAGCTACCCAGAACAGTAATTGTGAGAAGATTGTGGAGCTATCCACTAAAGGATCCTCAAAGGAAGACAAATGAAATGTATGTCTGCAATGCAGAGAAGCATAAAAGCTGTTCATCATATGGGAGCAAAAAGTACAGAGATAGTTCTGTGAATATATTTGTTTTGGCTGTCCATGACAGCTGAGGAATAATACATGCCAATTTTGAAACCCCTCTGTGGGAGTATAATTATTTTATCCTATTTCAAGAAGAAAAGCATGTCCTTTTTGCTTTAAAATATCTCAAGTATCTAGTATATATATTCAACCGACTTTGAAGCTGCTTTAGGCTATGCAGGAATGTTTGTGTGAGCAAGAGAGATGGAGAATTCAAGCCAGTCCGTAACAAATCTCTTCTGTAGGAATAGAAGAATGCATGCAGGCAGCTGAGTATCTCATTATGATTTTTGTCCATATTTTTAAAAATGGTATGATGCAGAAAAGTCAAGTTGTTAGTGCTTCTGTGCAGACATTTTATGTTGTCTATATGACAAAAAAGGATAAATGATAAAAAGTGGTTATCACTGCAGATACCCTAACAACTTTTATCTCTGGCTTTAAGTTAGTCTGTGGACATGGATGTTAGTAGTGACATGGATGCAGAAGTTAGAGATCAAAGATATTAAGGGTTTGGTTTGGACAGCACTTATCCAAGTGATGCTGTAGGAGCAGTGATGCTCATGGCTAGCTGAAGAAGATCTGTTCTTTCATTCAGCCAGTGCTGCACTGAGCTGCTGGAAGTCACAGAGGAAGCCATCAGCCCCTTTGGTATATGGGCACACCAATCTCGGTTCTCTGAGCAATTTTTGAACCTGAGAAATCTTTGAAGGGAAAAAATCAGAAGAGGGATGACTCAGTGGCACAGTCATACAGTGCAGGTAGTTATTTGGAGGGGGTGATTACGGCTTATGCCTAATGTGTGGTAGGGGGCTCCCAGGTCCAGTCTCACTCCTCCTGAGCTGAGTCAAACACGACCCGACACCACAGCTAGTGTATAAAAATAATTTATTTTTGGTGGGTATAAGTGATACCCTCAGCATGAAAATACTCAGCTCTGTACTTTGTGTTCAGGAATGGTCAACTCCATCCGTAAATTCTGCACCAATTCCTGGATATGGACAAAGGCTGTGACTCAGTAATGGGTTTAAGTGTATGTATTAAGCATGTCTAGTCTTAATCATTTCAAACCGTGCATGTGCTTGGGTCCTTTGCTGCATTTCAGCCTTCGCGCTTGGTTCACGTGCATAAGAGGTTCTTGACTCCTAATGCAGCACAAATTCACACAACTTTTCTTGACATAGGGATGCTGTCCTGCGTAATCTTAACAGGCAAAGCATGAGATGAGGCACACAGAGCTCTGACGTTGTTTAGATATATATGTGTTAATAGTCTGAATTACACTTGGGCATTTGCTGACAGCAAAGGATACAGTGAAGTGAGGGGAATTTATACCTTTCTATGAAAATATTAACATGAAGTTTGGTGTCTTTTGTCTGTAAGGGTTGAAGAGTTCATTTTGAAAATAAGCAGTGTAAATTGGTATATATCACAGGTAAGTGTTCTTTTTCTTATGGACTACAGCTGAATTTGCAATGGAGTGGTATTTCTGAAATCCTGTGAGTTTAGTGCCATGGTAGATGGCATCGCCTGATGCTGGTGATACTGAACAACACAGTGATCTTTCTTTCTTAGAAAGGGGGAGCTGTGAAGCGTCCCACAGGGAAAGCATGTCATTTCCATGGTAAAAGAAGGCAAGGGAAAGATTTTTCTTTAAATATAGCATAAATGCAAACTGATAAACAGAGAGAACCAGAGAGGCAATCAAAGAAAATTGATCAGATGTCGAAAGGGATTTACAGAGGTTTCCAATACAAAGATGTCATATAAAATTGAAAACGGATAAAGTAGTTACAAGATCATCAGTTACAAACAAATTGGCATCTCTGCTCCTCCCCAAGGCATCAGCCTTTGCTGTCACCCTACAAGAAGCAGAGATGCTACCTAACTTTTCCCTGAGCAGGTTCTCAGGAAGAGTGCTTCTGCTGTGCACAATTTCTGTAGTTTTCAGTAACTCTTTTCAAGCTTTATTCTTCAATTTGCCCTGTTTATTCTTCTACAGAAAACTATTAAATAAACATGTTTTAGTTTTGTTTTTCCTCACAAACCATAAAAAGTTACCCAAGATTTTTACTGATTGCTAATATATCAGTTTACTAGAAAAAGAGCATTTTTGTTTGAGGTTATATTACAAGATAAATTTTATTGACTGTCAGGGAGAATACCTGATACCCAGCTAGAGCTCACCCATCATCAACCATTTCTGTGGACACTTGATAGTGAAAACAAACAAGCTGTTGCTAATGGCAGTCTGAAGTTCATTCCCAGCTATGTTCTGCTCTGGACCAAGCTAAAAGAACAACACAACTCTAGCCAGAGCTGACATGGCTTGGTTTTAATTTTCTACCGTGGATTACTGCTAACTGCTGTTGGCTTTAAAAGTCATTCATTTCCCATAGCAGGATGGCAGAGTCCCCAGATTTCATTCCTCTCTTTGTTGTTTGGTGACCTCTTGTACCTTTTCCACTTCATTTTATCTTTAAAATAGATACAGCACTTCTTCCTACTTAAGAGGGTAAAAATGATAGCAATGCATGAGTCATTGTATTGTTCCAGGATTGTGAAAAAAAACAGGGACTGCTCTCACTTCTCGCTTTTGTCCATCTCTGTTCGGCAGTCACTGCTCTCCTTTTTGTCTTCCTCCCACCTCTGCCCCATCTCATTTCCACCTGCCCCCCACCCATATATTGTGACAACTGACATGTTATCTCCAGTTTTTATTAATCTCTTTGTTTATACAGAAGCATAGCAGAACATCTTCACAGGGGACTGAGCATTAATTGATATTTGCACAGTTCTGTGCATGTTGATGTGAGCCCTGCTGCAGTGTCAAGAGCTCAAAATAGCCAAGAGCTCCTGGGACTTGCCAAATGTAAAAACATTATAAATGGGATTTTTTTTTTTCTTTTTTGCCTTATTATCAGAAGCAAATTTGCTGAAACGTGGTGGAACTGTATCCTGTAAGGAAGTGATCACAGAGGGTGGGGAGTGGGAATTAAGGAGGATGAGCTGAACCTTCAGACCAAACTTTGATACCTGTTCCCTAAAATGTTTCCTTGGCCAGCAGCTTGGCATCACCTGCACCTGCTTTGCTCTTGACTTCTCATACAAACTTTGTAAGAACACACCACTGCCAGATTCGATTTTAATTAGGGTTTACAATATCAACTACTATAAAATCCTATTTAAAAGCAAAAAAAGTGGAAAGTGTTATGAGAGCTTGAGTAAGTGAAAGAGAGAGGGGTACATCGCCGCATCGTGCTGGGTGGCACCAGATCAGTTTGTTGCTCTGTTCACCTCGAAGGGAAGAGCAGCATCTGTTTCTGCAGTGGGGCATCTGTGTTCTTGTCTCTCAGGTCTCTTCTCTCTCCAGCTGGCCACAAAGGGCACGATAATGACAACAGAGAAGCTGCTGTCACAGCTTGCTTCGTTAACAACTTGAACTTCCATGGGTATAATTTAGAATCCCTGAAAATTAAAGAAAATGAGTGTGGATACGTTACAGTAAAGTGACTTTCTGAAATTTTAAGTACCCACATTTCTGAAAAATATTTAACTGATCAGAGCCATTTTAAAAATTAATTCCAGGCCTTCAAAATCAGAAATATCATAAAATCTTTGAAGGTGAAGGAGGTTTCTGACCTTATAAAACTTTAGGGTCCTTTTCTTCTGGTTACAAGTAAAGACATTGGCAGAAACAATTTTTCTGTTCTGTGAAATGTTTTGTCAGCTGGCAAATTTTCCTTATCTGCTTCAAGATCACCGCCAAGACCAGATAAAAATGGTTTGGTGAGTTTCTTATCTAATATAGTATAGTTACTTCAATTTTCAAGTAAGTATCTTAAACACAAAAAGTCATTTTATTTGTATGATCAAAATGAAATATTTCAGTAATATCAGTAATATGTTTTTGATTTGTTAATTTAATTTCTCTGTTGAAAAGTTGTGTTGATTGGGTTGGTATTTTGAAATGAAACAAAATGTGGAAAAATCCCTCAATAACTGCAGTCTCCAGCTTACTTATTCTACTGATTCTGATCATTTACACTCATCCTGTTCCCGGGTTTGTTGATCTGTTGCAAACCACAGCAACATTTTGTTCCCACAGTGCAGGTGGTGGGATCTGAACATACCTGTACATGTTTTAGGGCATTGTCAGCAGCAAAGAGAATCAGCTCAGCAAAGAGGCTTTTCAGTATTCCTTACACAACAGAAAATACTTTGTTTTCCAATTCCAGCTATTCATACTCAGGCCAGATGTAGAAGACCAGATAGTTCACTCTTCAGGTCTGCTTCTTCAGACTGCCTGTTTGCAAGGTCACTCAGTCATCAGCCCAGATAGGGCAGAGCCGGAGCTGGGAAGGATAATGGCTAAAACCACCTCCACAGACCACTTCAGAACAGCAAAAAGTGCCTTGTTGTCCTTTAGAGAAAATCACAGGAGAGGCAAAGGCAATGTGGAATGATGACAGCAGAAAAATGATGTTACAGAGTATTAAACAACACGCTCACAAAGCAAAGCATCAGGCCAAGGAAATGGTAGTTATAACAGAGGTTTCCTGATGAAAGCAATGACTTAAACAGCAGAAGGTGTTTGTTTGTTTTGCTTTTTCCCTAAAGTTTATGTTCTGCTGCTTTCGTTTCCCAGCCACCAGATGAGTGCCAGTGCTGGCCAGCTGAGCCACATGGGGGAATGAGATCTTCTAATCTGGTGGCAAACTCAGCAGCTCGGCTGAGTTAATATGGTAAAAAAAATACTGTAAAACCACAACCTAACACTTACTTCAGGCGAGTGCACCCATGCGTTGGAGCTGAATCCCCTACAACAAAAATCTATGTACTGTCTGTTACTATAATGCATTTTTAAAGTATGATAAGTGACAGTTAATACAACAAATGCTCTTTTACTAGTTTTTTTGTGTGTTTGTTTTTTTCTGATTTCACTTTTAACATTGTCAAAATGTTACAGGCTTTAATGCCCTGCTCCACTTATTGTGAACCTTCTTCTTTAACAAGATATTAAGAAGTTTTCACTCTGAAATACTTTTCAGCCATTTTTTCTGTTCGATCAAAGCTTTCAAAATTACCACAACATGAAATGCCAATTTACTTCTCAGACCTTTATCAATTCTACATGCACAGAATAGGTACAAAATTGTAGCAAACAGATTAAAAAAAAAAAAAAAAAATCAATAAATCTTTATATCAGTGCTTCTCAGACCAACACTGATCTTTGTGTATAATTTGAAGGAATAACATAAAATACATTTTAAAAGCAAGCCTTATTTTGCCAACTAAAACATTAAAGTAGGGAAAATAATGTTCAAATGTTCATTAGCTGTTCTTTAAAGCAGTACACCGTGACTAATTTTGCTCTTATAGCTGCAGGGAACATTTGCAGTATTTCATTTTTTTAGAGTCCACCTCACCGTATTAAGTCTGGGGTTTTCAAAAGACATTTCAGTGTCCTCTGAGCTCTTTTGGGTGTTCAGTGCTTAAATCCCTTAGGCTCATTTTTAAAATATTGTCATGAAATATTTGAATTCTAGTTTCTTGGGATGTGATTAAAAGGTTCTGTATGCTAGATCCTCAGAGAAAATGGGGAAAGGACAATCTATATACTTTTATCAGGTTAAGGCAAAGAAATAAATTAGAATCTCTAAATTAGACTATTTCCATATCAGCTACAGAGAGACCCAGTTTATTTTATTTACGTTCCATTCTTGACAGCCACTTGAAAATGTACATGTTCTCAGGGAAACAAGGTGAACTGACAGAGTTTTAAAATGTATGTGAAAACACCATCTGCAATTCTACAGAATTGGACTCGTTTATTAAGTTAGGTTGGTTTTTGATAACACATTAGGGTGCAGGTTAGTTGCATTGAGACAGCAGCAAACATCTCAGTGAGTTATGCTAGAAAAGGGAAGAAGCCTTAGAAATCCTTTCCAACTGCATCAGGTTTTACAAACCTTTGCTTACAGCTGTAGATAACAGGCCAAATCTATGCTTTGCTGGGGTACACATACCCATTAATTTCAAGTAAGCAGGCTGATAACGTATTGGGAGCACGTGCATTTTTGCAGTAACTGGAACAATTATTAATTGTATTTCCCATATTTTACAACTTCAAATATATATGTATTTATATATATATTATATATTTTTTATAGCTCCCTTATATTGGAGGCTACCTGAAGTAGCCACCTGTCACCGTGACAGTTGTATAACCTAACGTAAGGAAAATATTTTTCAAGTTAGCAGAGTTGTTTGAGGTTGGTATGTACAAGAGAGCATGCTAAGGGGCCCTGCAGAGCAGACTGAGCACGTCTGTACCATGCAGCTCTTGGCCCTAGGTCTCCACTGTCTTCTTTGTGGTCTGCTGTGGTCCTGTGACACAGAGTATTTTGCAGATGTGATCTTTTGTACCTGCAGTAAAAGTGGCAAGAAACAGAGCAGCATCTACCTCCATTCTGCCATTTGGGAGTGCTCCCAAATCTCTTGAATGATGCAGAGGTTTAATTTGTAGACAGTCAGCTGGAGCAGTTCAAAACAGTGAGGGGTGACCCAGCTGTTTTGCAGTGTGGATGATCAAGGGCTCAGTGTGCATAAATTCAGCCTTGGTCTTCAGCCCAGCAAGGCTCCCTTGTCCAGTCCCGTAACAAACAGCCATGCTGACACTGACATTCATGTGAGGAGCAAGACTGCCTTGATCAGTGCTGTGCAACTTCTTAATGTCTTACACTGTCATAAAATACCGTGATAAAAACCTCCTCAGAACAATGAATTCTTCACAACATTTTCTTATTGTTAGTGTTGAAGAGTCTTGAGAGGGGACCTAGACCCAAGTTTTCCCACTTGTGAATGAGCAAGTGAACTTGTTCAACTAGACTGGAGAGCTGTTTACATTTTCCTTCCTTCCTTCCTTCCTTCCTTCCTTCCTTCCTTCCTTCCTTCCTTCCTTCCTTCCTTCCTTCCTTCCTTCCTCCCTTCCACCCTCCCTCCCTCCCTTCCTCCCTTCCTCCCTTCCTCCCTTCCTTCCTCTTTCTTTTCTTTTTCTTTTTCTTTCTTTCTCTCTGTGACCCATTTAGTATGAATAGTTGCTGTGCAATAGCACAGCTTCAATTAAATAAATCTGTTGTGATGCAGCAGGTGTGAGTTTGAATCCCTACCCAGAAGATGTCTTCCCCATCCCAGGGGGTTTCTCTAATGCTCAGGCTATATCATTAAACATCATATCTAGGAGCATCACCATAGTGGCTGCATTTTAAAAGCGCCTGTTTGTCAGCTGCTGAAGATACAGCATCAGCACCCAAACCCAGCGGAGGTTTCAAGACTGTACCAACGACGGTGCCAAATCTCTGAGGGAAATCAGACTTCTGACTCAGCGCTCTCAGCAGCGTTTCCTATGGGATAACTTCAGCATTGCCGTTATCCCCAGCGTGCTAATGTTGTCTAGGGAACATATAAACATAATTCAGGCTGCTGATTTCATTGCTGGGGCCAGGCAACTTCAAGCTGCAGCCTGCAGTGCGGAGTGCCATGGTATGAGTGCCCCTTTTGGGCTGTAGAGTTTTATTTTCAAGTGGTATCTGGGATTTTCTTTTATTCCATTGACACTTTTCTGGAAGGGTCTAATAAAGCTGCTAATCAGATGATTGAGTTTTGCATGGTGATTTCTGGTTTAATTCTTTGCAATTGCCTATATGTAGCTTTAATGAAAGCCCAGCAGATTATTAAATTGGTAGCATTAAGAACTAGCAGGATTTCCAGTCGTTATTGTTTGCAGGACTTTTCCCAGCTCAAAGTGCTTTTCTCCTCTATCAGTTCATCAGTAAGAAGTCATATGGATTTACCATTTTTCTCCTCTGAAGGAAGCGGTGTGTCTCGGGGTCTTTTCCCCACAGTGCATAAACCGGCAGAATTCAAGGTCTCTTTGTGAACAGCAGATGTCAAGCAGTCTTGTCAAAATGCCAGCGTTCATTTGATAGCAGTGTATTTTTGATATCATACCTGTGTTGAATAAATCTGTTTTTTTATTAAACATCTGGAAGAGTAATTTGAATGCTGAAGAGATACACTAATTACTTTTTTTTCTTTTCTTTTCTGGAGGGTGTGATTTGCTGAGAGTGAGTAACTATGGTTTGACAGGTACTCTGAAATATCAGTGGCAGATTTAGGCATGTGCTGAAATGTTTATGTTTAGAGCAGAAAAGAGCTAATAACTAATAAGTGTTGATAGGGAAGAAAGAAGTAAAAGGCTTGGATATAAAACTGTCTTTTTTATGCTATATGAAGTTATGGGATTGGCTGGTACTGCAGAATAACAGTGCTGTTGCAAATTAAAGTGGTTTTGAAGTTGTTAAAGTCAACCGTTCTGTATTCATCTTTTGTGTCAGGAAAAGGCTTTTATGTGACAATAAGCTTACAAGGACATTATTAAATCATTCAGCCCACTTGTTTGATGAATTCCATGCCCCGATCACTTACAACCATGAACGATTATGTATACATCAGAGAGACAATTCTTTGATGAGTGTGTTTATTTGGCTTGTTGATGTTATAATACAGGTGTTTTGCTTCTACCTTCACTTCCACTTTAGGCAAAGAGTTCGGTTTCGATGAAAAGTACATTTAATAGCAGAGACTCTGAAGGCAGCATCAGTGAGGCCGTATGGCACCGGCTCATCCCTGAGGGCAGCTGTCCAAGAGCTGCCTTGCTCTGAGCAGGGCTGCTCCAAACGGTCTGGAACAAAGGCAGGGACTGAGATGCTAAAGTCATAGGGACAAACCCAGGTATGGTGCTTTGGCCCCATCAACCTCCTCTTTATATTTAGTGGTGTAGATAAGCCCCCTGAGCTTCTCTTCACTGCAGGTTGTCCCTTCTGCTAGCTGCCCCACAGCCGAGGGCTGCCTGATTCACACGGCTGGCTCATCCTGCTCTCATATTAATGCACAGGCAGGTCGGGTACCTCTGCTCACGTAGGTAAATTTGGGGTGACCCCGCTCAGACAGAACTGCTGAGGGGGGAGAACTGGACCCACTATCCATCTAATACGTTCCTGCTTTCTGGTTGACATGCTTAAAGAAACAAAACACGGTTGTATCAGCATAGTGTATTTGTCTTTAGCTTCTGTTTGACACTTCCACTTGCAAAATTGCTACAGCTGGAGCTGTAAGCAAATGATTTCTTTATTATTCATAGCAGCAGGTGCTGCAGCAGCCTTTTGGCTAGAGTTGTACTCGCTTGGTCCATGGTTTCTATATATTTGATTAGATGGTGCCGTGCTGCTCAGATGGGATGCTAGTACTTCAATAAATGTATTTTGTTACACAATCAGTTATATAGTGCATTATCATTATTATTTCCGTAAATCACTTTTAGTTGGCAGCTCTCTGTTGCCACTTGGGATTGTTCCAGCAACAATTTGCATCTTTTTTTCAATGGCATCCTAAAAAGATTTGGAAGTTAATATAGCATGGGTTTGATTGTATAATAACCAGTGCCCTTGTGGTTACACTAGAATACAGAAAACAGCTATCCAAGCAGAACTGACATATGTATCGTGCTTCACATGCTGTTTATGTCTTCTTCAAGAAATGTTTATCCCAAAGTGACACCTTTAGAAGTGACCACCTCACGTGGTCTCTGCTGGCTGAAGGGCAGGCTGCTGCTGCTCCTGCAGACCTTCCACCTGAGTAAGAGGCTTTTCCACAAATAAATTGCTTTGCAGAGGGGAAAACAACTGCAGCCTGCTCCACCTAGTCTAGCTGTGCTTTTCCCATTGCTGAGTGATGCTCTAACAATTCTGTTCCATGCTTAGAGAAAGAATTTTCCAATATCTCAGTAAAATTCTTCACTAAAATAACGGTAAAAAAAAATAAATAAATAAACATGTTTTTATAGACATTTCTATTAAGGCTGCGGAGGCAATGTTTGCTGTAGAGATACTGGAGCACTTAGTGCATCAGGCAGAAATGTGCAGATGGTTGTCCATATGGGCACAAACCTATAGCAAGCACAGGGAGCGTGTCACTGCGAGACAGAGGAGTGGCTGCTGGTTCAGCTGGCTGCAGACTGGGCAGCTCCCACCTGTACGTTCACTGGTATCAGCTCAGCCTTCTCTTTATCTACAAAAATAAAAATTAAAAAAGATTGGGTGTGGTTTCTCACATTGTAGTAGTTTCAGTTGCAGGCTGCTTTCCTCAGAGAGGTGTTAGATCTATCCTATGCAAGGTGGGCAGGTGATACACATTTAATCACCAGCTTACAGAGTGAGAACAACCTGATTTGGGCACTGGAGGCTGTTACAGAGGAAATTAATGGACCAAGAGGTGCATCCAAGTATGACGTTAATGGGACCGCTTCCATTTGCCATGGCAAACCCAGAGCAGGGCGCTGAAAAATATGAAGAATGCAACGTTGAAAGTCAGTTTGGCCACATCCCGCAGACCTTCTCCCAGGGACCTTCTCCCTGTCACGGATGAAGTACCATCACTGCACCACTCAGTGCTGCCATCACCACAGCGTGCTCATTTCCCACTGCTGTACAGCTGCCTCGCAGGCAGCCTGCACCATGACCTGCTTTGGTGTGCTGGATCTTGCGTGTCCTTGCTTGTGTCATGGGCGGCTCACTGCCTGCAAGACAGGGGAGTGGGCGCCAGGCTGTCCTTAGCAAGCAAAGCTAGGTGTTCCCCGCGATTCTTGTGGATGAGCTCTGGGTCTGATGACTTTTGTAAGGCAGAGATACTGTGTAGGAACTGCATGTATTGTCCTGAAATGTGCAGCTTATTTGAAAAAAAAAAATAATAATAAATAATAATCCATGGTTATAAAACAAAAAAATAATTTATTTCTTGCAGGTGCTGTTTCAGAAGCTGTCTAAGGAAAAGGCAGGTAAGACACTGCATTGCTTCTTGAATGTTTCTCAATGGATTGTGCAGACGTATGCATTGATGGAGGACCTGAAGGAATTGCTGATATTCTGAGTTATTTTGTGCAGTTGCTGTGATTACTTGCATGAGTTCATGAAGCAGGGCTGTAGGATTTGCTCGGTTCTTAAGAAAGCTGATAATTCAGCAGCTTTGGACTTAGACCTTGAGACACCAACTCTGAAACAACAAGGACACCATGAAGTATTTGTTCTTGGTGTCAGAGAGGAACAAAAGGGCTTGCCACAGCACTGAAAGGTTTACGGTGCATCGAGGTGAGGTGTGTGTAAGTGCATCCTCTGGCATACTGCTGGCACAGCAGCCCAGCCTGGTGACAGTGGCTCACTTTGCAAAGTAATGTAAAACGTAAATGTAAATAAATGTAAACACCCCCCGGGCCTTGTCCCCAGGGGCAAAGTCAGGATGCGTCATTCATCAGCATGAGCTCACTCGCAGCTGGTGGAGCTGACGATGTTAACAGCATCGGTGTGTTTGACTGTCACGGGGAAATGATTTATTTACAGCTGACGTTCTGCGAGGATCAGGGCAATCGGCAGAGCTGAAGGAATGCATGCACAGACGCTACTTGGTTTATGATGCCAGAAGCTCAGGAAAGGTTTGGGTAGACAGTGATGCGCACAGAGGTCCTGATTCAGCAAGCCACTTAACACGCAATTAAAGCTGCAATTGACAAATCCAATTCATTGCGAGGGGGAGTAAGCAACTGCTTGAATGATTTGCTCAATTGAGGGTAAATGTCCTTATTAAATTGTAATGAAGCACAATTAGGAACTTAGCGAAAAGAAACTGCTTCCCAGAATGGGAGGTTACTGGAATTTAATAACAGCCCCACAGCTCTGCAAGAAGAAATGTCCCCAAAGTCTAAGGGAATCCTCATTCCCACAAAAGCTTTTGCCAGCTAGCACCATTTAAATAAATCATAAAACAGCTGACCTCTGGAGCTCCCTATTTCCTACTGCTCTTTCAGTCTCATTAGTCGATACGTATGCAGTGCGTGTCAATTAAAATGAAAGCAATTGGGCAACTTTGTTGTAATTATCCCTCTGTCCCCAGCTGACTTAACATCTTTTATATTTTTTTTGGCCTGAAAGACTAGCTTAAGCCAGTTTGCTAGCTCAGTGGTTTCTCCTTCCTCGAAGCAGTGTCAGTCTCTGCTCCAAGCTGCACCCTCAGTCCTTCCCAAGGCCACCATAACCCTGTTGGGAGCAGGTGAACAGGTCCCTGTTGCTGGCCAACACACGGAGCAAAGCTCCGGGAGCCCTGGCTTCAAAACCTGAGATCTCAATGGGCAGGCTGTGCTCAGGCACCTTGCAGGAGGTCAGTGCCTACGTGGAGGCTGCTGAGCGCAGCATAGCTACAAGTATTGCCATTTGAGTGCTGTGCACAGCAATATTTTTGCCTGCGTTACAGGATATTTATTCCATGTTGGTATTTCCAATGGAGATTATGCTTGTGCTTTTCCAAAGCTAAGCAAATCCCATCGATTTTTAGATAGTTTTAGCAATTTTTAATTGTTTTCGCTGCTTGCATCTGTGTAACGCTGGAGGCTTGCTTTGTAAAGAAAAGGAAAGCACATCAACAGCACATACATCTTAAAGAAAACCTATTCTGTTAACAGTGCTTCTGGCTTTGACTGTGATAAATTTTTTGAATTGTTTTACTTTTATGATAACATCAGTTTGGTCTCCAAAGAAAGTTTAACGCCCATCTGGCAGTTAGAAGATGGTAGCTGAATATTTGATAACTGCCAGCATAAAAGAGGAATAACAGGTGATTCGGTTTGGTCACTGAGGTGGAACTTTGCTCATGGAAATCTAGTCCATGATGGGAATAGTAATAAATTTATCATTAAAATGCTTCTGGCAGAAAATGCCAAGTCCTTCAAACTGAAGCATTTTGCAGGCAAATGTTAGCATCCATTAATTTCTCAATCAAACCATTTCTGTAAAATAGGTGTGCAGTTCTTGACACGAGATCTAACAGCATTCAGCATCAGAAGTTCTGATTTTTATTTGGCTTTGAAACTTCAGGCTTTGAAATTTGAATTACATTAAAGTAAATCATGATTATGGTTAATGCCAAAACATTACTTAAATTACCATATTGGCCAAATCTATGTCTTGGACTGAGGGGGGCTGTTCCTTGCAGCTTTGCAGTTCACAAACATTTCTGAAATTTTCTCTGTCTTCTGGATAAGAGGTTTCATTTTGTTTTGTTTGGTTTCCTCTTTTTGGAATTTCTCATGTGAGAAAAAAATCCTTCCTGTCTGTATCTGCCATGTGCAGAGTACAGCACTCTTCTCCTCAAGCTCATATTTTGCACCACTTCTGGGCTGTCATTTTCTCTCTTGCTTTTTTTTTTTTTTTTTAAGAAAAAAAAATGCAATATTTTGTGGCTCCCCTTTCCTGGATTTTCAGTGTGTCTCACAGTACTAATCACAGTGCTAATTCTGCGGCTTTATCAAGACCTGTTAAGATGCCAGATTCATCCACTGAACCCTGCTTTCCTCCAGAGTGAGCATGGCCCTGCTGATGGTAATTGTGTCTCTGACCATTGCCACATGCTTGCTGTTATTAACAGATGATGCCATCAACAGGACTGCCCCGCTCCCACCGCTGTGTGATGCGCAATACCTGGCATGGGTGGGTCTTCACCACCTTTCCCTATTCTGGGCTTGTAACCCAGGTGGTTTAATTGTCTGCTGTGGTACTGCAGAGAGCACCTCGGTTAGAAACATAGAATTATATTAATCATAAAAATATGATTAGCAGCTCCTCTTGCCACCAGCTGGTTGAAGAAAATGGTTTTTTAGCCCATGGTAGTCACTATCAAAATCTGGCTGACTGACTCTATGCATTCTTAGTATTTCCTGGTGTATCATTTAGTCAAAATGAATCAGCTTGAGCAATCCAGCCGCCTAATGAAAGTA
Source organism: Oxyura jamaicensis (assembly GCF_011077185.1). Taxonomy (NCBI): domain Eukaryota; kingdom Metazoa; phylum Chordata; class Aves; order Anseriformes; family Anatidae; genus Oxyura; species Oxyura jamaicensis. The sequence continues at coordinate 181,287,043 of NC_048893.1, forward strand.
TTTTAAAGTTAACACCACCATCTTGAGCTGGAAAGCTCAAGATGACTAACGCTGAGCACGCTTCATCACTGGTAGGGAAAATGAGCTTTTACTTTGCTGACAAAAAATTGAAGTCAGATTAAAAGCTGACACATCCTCTATTTTAGTGGTATGTATGAGGCACTAAATATAGCAGTGTGCCGGTGTATTTGCTGATGCATGGTAATGTAGTCTCTAGCAGAACAGCAATGGGCTGGCAAGGAAGATGGTGCACTGCAGTAATATGATTAAGTCCTCGTGTAACCTTGGCCATGTCAGAAGTGCTCCGTGGCTAAATGTCTATCTTCGGCTGATATATTATGAAACACAGATAGAGGCAGATGTGGTCCCAGGGCTTTAACAGATAGCCTGATCCTGCATTATTTGTCCAGGCACAATGCTAATTCACTTCAAAGAGAGGTATCCATAGCTCAGGAAGCCAGAACCATCCTACACAGCAGCTGTGCATGAACAACTGCCCACAAAATGCCTGATTCTGGGAAGTGAGAAGGAACTGCAACTCCATCTGGCCCCTGTTAGACACTGCAGGTGCTGCATGCCTCTCAAGGTCAAACCCATACACTGTATTTCCCATTGACTACATATTTTTGTGTTTCCTTAGTGATATAAAGGCTCATACTAATGTTTATATTTTACCTGTGCTGCAGTTCCTGGGCAAGAGTTATGGGTTGATCACACCATGAACAGGAAAATGGACATGGTCACAGAACCATCATCTGTTCTGGGTTTTTCCTCATGCACATGGGGCGATGGAGAAGGTGGTCTCCATCTCCATGTCTGTTACTTGACGTGGAAGCCTGGCAAATATGCTGGAGGTAGAGCTGAGGCTATGCCCATGAGCTACATTGTCCCATCCTCTGCAGAGCAGAGCAACAGCTGGGTGGGACGCTCTGCAGTCCCTTCTAGACCTAGGCAGTACTCATGGCTCACGCTGCCATTACTCCAGCTACAAGAGTTTACCCAAGATGAGAATCTGACCTTAAATTACTGGGGAAAATAAAACATTCTCATCCGGTGCTCCTGTGCATTGGTTAGTAAGCAGAGTGGGGTCACTTTGACATGTCACCGGCACAAAGGGGAGATGCTTACTTTGGCTTGAATAATGACCGGGCTCTTTACCTTGCAATGGTATAATGAAAATAACAAGTGAATAAACCCAGCTGTGTGGTAGCCCTGGCCTCTGTATTGCTCCGTGTAGACATAGGTAGGCTTGGTGCTTCTCCTGCAGCCAGTGCATGAGAGGGTCCTTTCACTGGCTCCTCTTCCAACTTCTGTGCGGTGCCAGTTTGGCTCCTGATATTTAGTCAGTGAGATTCTCTCTTCCTGCCTATATGTTCCTTTCATAATCAGAAATGACAGAACAAACCCTTCTTTGTTCTTCTGAATAGGAAAATCTTTGCTTCCCAGCTCCTACTGATGTACTGGAGCAGCTGAGGGCAAACTGTGCTTGTCGGCTCTCAAAAGCTAGAGGAAAATGAGAACCTTCCCTATATATTCCAGGATATTAATGTTCTAAAAAAAAATAGGTGCTGATTAAAAGCATATATGTTTACTGTTTTAATACATGAGCAATAAATTAAAGCTAGAACTATTAAATACTCTGAATATTCCACGAGAAACTTCACTAACAAAACAGTAATGTATAAAGACACTTTAAACACATACTGATGCTCATTGTCCTTCTAAATACCTTCCTCCATTTCCCTGATCAATAGTTCCTTCTGTAACTTAGATTTTTTTCTCAACATTTTTAATAATAAAAATATTTGAAAGACTAGAGCTGGTAAATCTTAAAAATAATACGTATCCAATAACTGTAAAAAGTGTAGTGGAATACACTTCAATAAGTGTAAAAACTGGTTTCAGGATGAAGCTATTATAGACATTTTTCCAACTTTAACTCATTTTTGTTTACAGCTACTCTACTGCTAAAGAGACTTGAACACTAAACTGATAGATGGGCTCGGGCTTGTAACTTCTCTTGAGACCTCAAAAGACCTGACAGGAACCTTGCTGTAAATGGTGATCTAAAGCAAATTGATAAATTCCTCTGAAGTTTACCCTTTGTGGAATGAGAAGGTATTGCTTTCCAGCAGCTGGGGTCAGTCACTGGGCTGTAGGATTCTCCCGTCACACAGCCATATTCAGCTGCACTGCGGCTGAGCAGCCAACCTTCTTTAAACGCAGGTTTTCCGGGAGTCACGGAAGAGGGCACATTTTGGCATTTGATGTTTATTCCAAATGTAACCAAAAAGGCCTGGAAAATTTTCACTGAATAATACATTTCTGCTATATGTGTTTTCTATTTCAAGCAGACGTTTCCCTCAGACCTCTCTGATAACCACGGGGTAAGCTCTGAGCTTTTCTTTTATTTGCTGGGGAAGGTACCGCTTCAAAAATGCAAAGGTTGGACGATTTAAAGTATGCAAGCAACAAAATAAATCTTCACTGTTTTATAATGCTGACTAAGCCTTACAGCTCCGAGGGAGAGACATGCATGGAAGAAACAGCTATCCAGGAGGGGCCTCCTGCTTTCACAGAAGCATTTCTACCAGGCAGCAGTGTTCCCACTAGACAACTTTACCATCATAGTCTCTAGGTTCAGTTTTTTGCCATGTAACTATTAGCATCAGTTAAGGAGTAACTTGTGAGGTTTTGTGCTATGGGAGAGTGATGTGTAGCTCCTCTGGAAGGCTTAGGACAAAAGATAGATTTGGCCTTGTTTCTTTGTTTGCATGTCAGGCAGGCAACGACAAATGAACACTTCTGGCTGGAACACAAGCTTAATGTAAGCTATGTGGGGCGATAAAGCTATCGAATAAAGTAGCCAGATTCTGACCTTTGGCAGCGTGGGACCTTTGTGGGACCGCAGGCAGCCCATGCCACTGCTCCATGCTATTGAGCACCCTACTGTGGTGGAAGCTCTGCTCAGAAGAGGTGACCATGGCACAAAAAGACACAGCATCTGGCCAACTGTTGGCTACGATGGTCAGTGACACCACTCTCCACGTTTATGAACATAAGAGTAATGAAAGCCATCACTGTCTCTGGTGTTGGGATTGCACCCATGATCTTCAGGCATGACCCTCAACAGCTTGCACTTGAGTAAGAACCACATTAACTCGAAGGAAGCGATGACTGCATAAGCCTCTCCCTAAGTATGAGGGGACCGTTAGAGGAGGACAAAGAACCATGTAGTGTTAACTTCAACTGCACGGGCACCTTCCTAAGAAAGAGGAGAGCTGCTTTAGCAAGCCTTGCAACTGAAAATCATCCCATCTCTGCCCTTCCTGTCCTCCGTATTAGATTCCACCCAGACCAGCAAGTGGCTATGACAGAAAGGCACATACAGACGCTGGTATTTATTGAGTGCTCAGCACAAGGCAATAACAAATTACTAATTTGCACCACGCTGTCAAACCACAGCTGAAGTGCAGCAAGAGGAAGAGGCTGGAGCTGCATACAAACACAAAAGGCATGCATGCCAAAGCCATCCCATGCATCATTCCATTGACTCTAATGGCATTTATCACTTGTGAATTTGGCTCAGTGTCTTTATGAAGGCAGGAAAATAAGAAAGGCAAGCTCAAGAAAACAGCTGGCAAAAAGGTTCTTCTATATGTGGGGATTATTAAATGACTGAAACCACAGCTTTTGCCTTAGTGCAGTGTTGGCTTTTGACACAGGGTCTGAGAAGGTAATGGCTTTAGCCTTTTATCTGGAATTTGTTTATATTAGCTACAAACCCTATGTGGTTTCTTGGTTTTTCTCGGTCCCCAAACATTCTGCTGTGTAAGGCTAGCATGTATGTCAGGAAAATCTGTTTTAAAGCAAAAGGACAAATTTTCCCCTGGTGTAATTCCTGTGAAAATTAATGTTTTCACACCAGAGTTGACTCAAGTACCAATTCAGTGTGGGTTTAAAATCAAGCAATATGATTAAATAGTTGAAAAGTTGCCCAGCACACTCTGTGCAAGGAACAGGTCTGCCTGACTGCCGTGCAAGTTTTTAGTATCAGAAGCAAATTTATGAATAAGAAAGATGTGCTAAGAAGCATGCAATGTTTGAAATTTAGCTTGGATGACTTCTGTGTGCAAATTTCAAAGGAAATGCTCAATTTATTGTTAAGCAAAGTTGATTAAATATTCATTTATTCCATGAACTACAACTGATAGTATTTTATTTAATTACTTGGGCTGTTTTAGTTGTCATTGTATGTTGCTTAGTAGTAAATTCTTAGCTTACCAGGGCTGTAGGGATTTCTCCTTATTTAAATTCAATCCTTATTGCAATTTATGATTGCATGCAATATGGAATTAACACTAAGATAACTTGCTAATAAGAAAAGCTTGCTTTTGAAAGACAGAAAAATGCCCATCTCTGGTCTCACTGAAGTTATTAAATTGCTTGAATGGTTTTCAAGCCCCTGATCATAGAACCATCGAATCGCAGAATGGTTTGGGTGAGAAAGGAACTTAAGGATCATCTGGTTCCAACACCCTGCCGTAGGCAGGAACACCTTCTATCTCCAAATGATAATTATCAATTTCTTTTTAAATTGTCTTAATTCTGAGAAGCAATCTGATTATAGCATAGAACCTTGCAGAATTTTTCCTATAGCATATTAAGGACTCCACCTTTGTAGAACCTGATTCTGTGCCCATTGCAGTCACTGGGTACTTGGAGGGGATAGGACTAGTCTCTTAATGATATATTTATAGCTGCATAGAAGAAAAATGTGTGTCCGTAAAAATTTACATCTTACTCCTCTAAGTATCTAATGTAAGGGTGAGAAACGTATTTCATAACATATATATAGTTTTTGAGTAGTTTTAAAGCTACAACTTACTTGGATTGCTAATTAAGTTGTTTATAATTTTTAAAATGTTTGCACAGACATAGTGGCAATGAAGCTCAGGCACAGAGTGCTGTCCTTTTGAGCACCATACAGGCAGCCCATCATTTGCAAACATTACAGCTTTACATTATCACTGATGTTCTTCATATAAAAAGGTTATGGCTAAAGCATTTACATTTATTTCAAAGTCAGTATTCAAACAATTTGTCAAGACCTTATTTTCACACACTTTGGTTCACAAGCCAAGTGTTGTGCAGGTTACCGTCCCCATCCTGCTGGGGGTTCTTTGCTGCTAGTTTTATTTCCAGGGTCTTTTCATAGGTAAAGCAGGCACAAGGCCTTAGGCAGTTTGACATCTCTAGCAGACTGCCAGTGTTGGCATTTGTTTTATAAACATCTAGAGCAAAAAGTTAGCCCTGCTTTTTGCCCTTTTTCCCTTCTTGACTGCTCACCAATGTGTGTTGTCTAAATCTGATTTACAGCTCTTTGGACTCTCATTTGATACCAAGAAATGTAAGGTGAATTTCTAAAGTTAAACCAAAACTGCTGCTGCTGTGTATTTTCACCTGCTTATAAGACAGAACTGATGCAGTGTGTTCAATGGCTGGCTGATGTATTGGAGAACTCAGAATACTCGGTAACGTTTTAAAGTACACCTTTTTGTTTTTTGCTTCTGTTGCCAAGCTCCTCTTCTTTGGCCTCACAGCCTTGGAATTTTTGAAGCATAACAAGCAGGGATGATATCCAGCGTGTTAAGTTACACATAGGTAAGGAGCTGAGTGTACAATGAGATATGAGAGCGTGCCTCTACCTTGCTGTGCTGTGTATGTAGAACACTGATATAACGTATTGTTCTTCCTTAGATCTTGATAGACCGAGTCTTATGATCGCTGGGGAGGAAATACCGTTTGTCTCCCAGTGTTTGCGTGCAGTGGCTAGGCTTCATTCTCAGGTGATACAATTTGGATGGGCAGAGAGAATTCCTTTCCAGCAGTTTTGTTCCCATTTGATCCTTCATTTACTGAAGCCCGTGGCAAACTGTCATTGACAATGTCAACGGAGGCCAAGTGGAACGATAAATTACTGGAGCTCTGTGGTGCAGGGCTGCTGGCTCACCGAGTACACATAGCTGTCTTTTGGAGAGCATGGACTCACCTCTGTCTGCAGGGGTAGCGTTTCATGATTGTCTTTTTAGATGATACAGAAGAGCAGCACCTGCTTTTTGGTGGAAAACCTTCCCCCCCCCCCCCCCCCTTCCACACACACACTTTAGACTGTTTTCTTTCTTCTGTTTGCCTCCTCTCTCGCCTCCAAAAGCAGGGGAAAACTTTGCCAAGAAAACACGTTTGTTTGCGCCATGGCCAGAGGCAGCTGGTATTCAGCTAGTGGTTTGGATTGCCTGGCTGGTAGGAGCAGGGGGAGCAGATAATGTTGAGATTTCCCCTGCATTCCAGCTCTGTTTTCCTCCTATGGTTAGCAGGCGGTGAGTGTGACTTTTCCCACTCAGCGTTTCCCACAGTCTGTAAGACTTATCTGACAGTGGAGTTCGTGTCAACTGTCCAAAACTAACTAGGAGATATCTTCCTTTCGGCACTCCTGTGCTGTTAGTGCTTATCAGCGACACTCTCCAACTTAAATGGCTGCTTAATTTACAGACGTACTGAGACAAATTCACTTCTGTTGCAGCTCCATTGAGTTCAGTGGAGTTAAACTGGGAATGAGCTTGGCCGTAGGTGTCTGAAAGGCACAAGTGGGAAGAACGTGATACTAACAGAGTCAAGAGCCACACCACAGTCAAAACAAAAAGGAAGCCCTGAGCCTTGGCAGGGCTCCCATTTCAGATTTCTGGAGTGTGATCCAACAAGGTGTTCATGTTTTACAGCTGGTGCTGCAAAAGCAAAGTTGTTATTTTACAGCGAAACAGTAAAATTTTCCAGTGTCTCCACATCAAAACGTAGCCTGTGTTAAAAAAAGAACAAAAGGAGAAATAAGTCATTGGATTGCAGAACACAAATTCTATTGAGAGTTACAATGACTTTCAAATCTGTTGGAGACTTTCAAAAATACAGAGTGCAACTGAGATTTTCATACTGAAGCTGAGATTTTCAAATGGGCCTACAATGGCTAAATACTGAAATCCCGTTAAAATTTCACAGAAACAGGCAACATGAGATGGAATCCATACCTCCAGCTTTACCCCAAGCCTAAGGTGGCTCCCTGAGTCCCCTTCCTATCAGCTGGGAGAGAGAAGCACTTTCTGAGTGTGACATCTTTGCCAGCTGGAGCACACCCCCCTCCACAGGTCTCCTCCAGCACTTCTTCCAGGCAGCCGTTTTGGGGTGGAATGCCGTGGGACAGCCCCCTCCCTCCCAACTTCCCACCTCCCGCATTTCTCTTTCCACATTGGGTGCCTAAAATTAAGGCACATGAATCTGATACCTATTACTTTTGAAAATTCCTTAGATTTTCACATTCACAGATGGTTAGAATGAACAAAGTGTAAAAGAAGGCATTTTAAAATTGTCTTTAACTCAGATAATTCAGTTAACCCAGACTAGGAGCATAAACAGCCAACAACCCAGAGCACTTTGGTCATTGCTCTACACAATTCTCTACAAAATGTATATTTTCTATCTACTGTCTTTTTCTCTTTTAGTCTTCTGGACTCCTTTATCTGTCTTTGTTCTCTTCATATCCTTCTTTGAAAAGTCCAGATTTAGTTTTCCCCCTTACCATTTCCACTGACTATTCAGTCTCCTCTTAGATGCACTGTTGCTTCACGGTCTGCTTACTCTTCTGCTCATTATGCCCTACAGTGCTTTTCCTTTCTTATTTCTGCTTCTCCTGTTGCCTCCACCCCATACCTCTGTGTTCTCCAGAGCTCCTAAGCGCTCTCTGGTTCTCAGTGAAATGGGCCAAGGCCTTTACAAGCTCTAAAGCCATACATAAAACTCCCCTCCCCACCTCCCCATCTTGCTATCAAAACAATTCATTGCTTTTTCTTCTTCTGGTTAATGATCCTATCATGATCTGTCATGACGCCACCCATGGGTGATCTAAAATCATGATTTTTTTGTGCCTGGGCAGAGTACTTCCAGACTGAATGCCTGGACTTGAGCACATTCTGGAGTCCTCTCTGCGAATAAGAGATGGGACACTGTCAGAAATTGAGATAAACGTGGAAGTGTTGGAATACACCATTCTTAAAGAGGAAAAGAAGACATTGTGGGCAACATAAATGATTTCAGCTCCCCATATTAATTATCTTATGTGTTTCTGAAAACAAATAAGCAAACAGGAATAAATAAAAACCAGAGCAAGAGCAAGCTATAATACGCCCAGATGAGAATACAGATGTGGGATCTAGTGTGGCTCTGTAAAAATAAAATAAATAAAATTTAAAAAAAAAAGAAAAAAAAATGAAAAGAGAGAGGAACATCTTTTTCATGGGAAAACAGGAAGAGATACAACTTATCTGGGCTTTCCAAACTACTATTCCAGAGATCATTGAAACTAATAGGAAAAAACCTGAGAAATCAAAGTGTGGGAAGGAAATTTTAGTTCTAGAATGCAAACTTTATAAAAAATATAAACACACAAATTAAACTTGTCAATTTTCTGAGTGAAGAGAGGCTAATAACGGGTTGTCTATAAGATCTTCGCTAGAAAAAGTATAATTTAAAGCTTCATTATCTTGACAAGTGAGTGAACAGATGGCAAAATCTGTACAAACTCAGGATTTCCTAGGGTACCAAAGATTAGAAAGATTTCCGGGAATCAAATTCAGATCACCAAAGTGAGGTGATTTGACAGCCTCAAAGCAGATGGTATTTCAATCTACCTAAGTGTGAGGTAATGCTTAGGAATGACTGAAGCATTCACTGATACCACATTATTCATGAAGTGCTACCAGCTCAGAAAAAACACCTAGGTGACATTATGGACAGCTCAATTAAAACAGCCCAGTGAAAACAGCTGTTCAATTTGCAGCACTCGTCATGAAAGCAAATAAAATGCTAATTTATATGAACCATAGAGAACAGCGTTGATATTATTATAATGTCATCATATAAATTCAGGAAACTATATCACAGTGACTTCCAGCATCGTCAACATCACAAAACTATCTACAAGAGAGAAGGCTGTAAAGAATGATATGCGGGGAAAATACAATTCTTTTACTTAAAGAAGTAATAAAAAATGCTGCAGTAATAAATTTAAATCCAACATTAAGTCATGGGGATATCCAATGAACATAAGATACAGAACATGTAGCACTCCAATGTGCTGGAACCTGTTTCCCCATTAATGACGACCATCAAATCAGCAAGAAACTGGGGGCTTTGTGCTCGTATATTCTCAACAAGCACAATGGGAGCAAACAGGAAAAGGAAAGTGTACACGCTTGAAGGAAGTGAAGCACATGGGAATTTTGAGAATTACTTCAGCAACTCAAGAATTTCACCATTAATGTGAGGTTGTTACTAGTGCTCAGTGCTTGGTCTAAATTCTGTGGCTTTTTTTAAAGAATGACTGGAGCAGTTCTTGTAGGAAGGGAGCTTGTCCCTGGTGATGATGGAGAAGACCTTGAGTTTTATTAGATCTGCACTAAAAGGTAATTTCTACCTGTGTGAAGTGGAGTAATGTACCACTGTAACTTTCAAGTAGCACATACAACCCACTTCACATTTATCCTGCCCAGCTATAAAAGATGAGCTATAGGACAGGAGAGAGGAGGATAAATCCAAATCTGTTTAAGTCCTAAAGGAGGATAATGTTTCCCAGATGAAATAGTATTCTTTATGACTTGACTGACAGCAGTAAACTATTTTAGATCCCTGCAAAACCATTTAGCAACATTTGAGAATAAAAAAGGAGAATAGCCTCCAATCTGAGGCCATAAGAAGACTGGGCTTTGGTTTTCACATTTACACCCTAAATTTTTTCCCTTTAGCAGTGACGTTCCCTAAAACAATTTTTAAGGCCTGAACTCTGGAACTATGTAGCTGATAATTTTAATCAAATTAACATCAAGGATTACTTGGCATAAATATTCTCTGTCATTTAAACTAAGTCATTTTGTGTCTCAAAAACGAACACTAGGTAAGATCTTGCTGAGTTCTAATGCATTTAGCACCTATTCTCCAAGCAATTTACATGTTTTTTTCTAATGTCAGTGATTCAAAAAAAATTCACTGAAATGTAGATCTCAGGTAACTACTACAGAACCGATTTATGCCAGCACAAAATGACAAAAACTTCCTGAATTGAGTCTGCCTGACAGTGGTGAAAGTAAGCCATATGAGTAACATCTGCATCTGCAGCACCGTAAGGCTGTTCTGACATCATTCAGAGGAAACTGCTTCTCTGGAAACCACTGAAAATGAACTTTGGAACCAGTAATACATACCAGTAAAACACCAACCTTTTCTTACCTTGCTCCACAGGCCTGGGTGCCTATCTGCTTTGTTTGCGTGGCACTGAATTGAAGTCAGGAGAACTTTTGCATGTAGAGTCTCAAAAAAGTGAGTCTTCTCATACCAAGAGGGGAGCTGGGCCAGCTGGAAAGCAGTGCTCCAAAGGAGTGCAAAAGGGAAGCGAAGCCTGCTCTTTTCTTTCTGCCTTCAAATTTTCAAGTATTGTTAAATCAAAAAGATGCCCCTTCCTGGAAGCTGGTGGTATACAGCAGTGCTGTGACCCCTGGCATCATGCTGGTCACATCACCATGCACTGCAGGTGTTGTCAACGCTTCCTCAAGCTCTCTCTGATTTTGGCATGCTGGGCTGGTGACAGAGCAGTCCCTGCTATCGCCTTTCTTGGGAATTAAGCTCCTTTACAAAGTACTACTTTCCATCCCAAAGAAGAAAAGGAAAAGATCTTAGTATTTTCTAGGTTTCTCCCATGGTGTTTGATGTTTCTTCTGATGTAATGGTAATTTAACATCACTGTTAAAAATCTGTAAAAAAGCAAGGTGGTACATAGCATAGATTTTTTTGCCTCTTACATGGAGAAGCTGGAGTCTGTTTGGAAGACCACAATAACTTATGCTTTGAGTGGTGGGCTATTGCACTCTGCAGTGAAATTCTCTCACATAGACCGTGATTATACAGCAGCACATCAGTGCTCTTTTAAATTCTGCTGCCTGCTACGACAGTGACACGTTATAGCTTGCTTACCTCTCTGTCCATATATGTGGTATTGTCCATAGAAAAACACAGTACAGCTTTGTTTCCAAGATACTGCATCTTGAGTGAGATTATGCCATTTTGTGAACCTGCTCAACCTGCATCAAGAGGAAGAGTGTAAGCAAAACAAAGGTGAAGAAGCTCCAAATTTGGTGTCACAAATATTTTTTAGACTTACAGTTCTCAGCTATTTATCCTTTTGCCTACCTGATTATATGAAGCCATTACTGACCAGTATTGGACATCCTTTGATAAGTTTCTTCCCCTCAGGCTCTCTTGAGTGGTTTCAAGGGCAGCACTACAGGCCTGTTCGCGTTTCAATCAAAAAAGTAAACCCCTCAGTGTCTCACAGCGAACCGTTCTCTGCTCAGCTCTAAAATCTGAAACTGCAGTTGTTGCTGCTGACTTGTTAATATAACACAGACATCGACATTTCCTGGTTACTGTAAACACTGAAATGCGTTTGGAGTTAATGGAATACAGGTGCTGCCCGACGCTACCAAAATGTTCTCACAGAAACAGAGACATTTTTGGATAGAAAGAGCTGGAGGTCTACCTCATGCAGCCCCTTCTTCACAGCATGAATATCCTGCTTCTCAGTGGGAATATCCAGATATGTTAAATGTCATGAAATAAGCATTCTTCCGAAGCTTAAGCTCCTTTATACCAGCAGGAACAGTGGTGCCGCTGAACCTGCTGGAGCACAGATTTCTGTAACACCAGAGCTGAGTGATGGAGTGGGTTTAGACAGGCCCTGGGTCTGCTGGGAAACCTTCCCAACAGGTCTGTGGGAAATGATGCTTGCTATTGAATAGCCACCAGTCTTTGCCTCGAATAAGACACAGAAAACACTGTGACCAACTGCCTGGCTGTTCTTCACTGTGGTAGCAAGAAGAAATTTGAAATCAGCCTTAATATAATGATTAAAGATCCTGTAGAAGTGTTCAGGTTAATAGGGGTTAACTTGGGCCTCAGCCAAATTGTGATTCTGGTCATTATGCCTGAAATCCTATCCCCTACTGCAACTGGACACAACATTTCTTTGTTTCCTGCCCAAAAATGTCAGCGGCATTGCTTTGCCATTATACAGCCGCCATGCTCGGTTCCAGAAATGGCCACGTGTCAATTCTATCAAACATTTTTTAAAAATCTGTTGAATAAGTTAAAATGGTAGCTGTGCAACAAGTAGCACAGGAAGTTCTAAAAATCCATAGCTTGCATTATATTGTTATTGGCAGTATCCTCCCATCGGTCAGTAACCTGAAATCTGGGAAAGTGTGTGTGCACGTGAGCATTTATATAGTTAAAGGAAGTCCTTACCCTTTCTTAAAAGTAAACTGGTATCGGCAACAGCACCACTGAATTGTCATTAGAACCTGTTGTCAAAACTGGTCGTATTTTCTTGTGTAATCCAGGAGAGTTATAAAAAAAAGAACAAGCTCCCAGGTCTCAGAACCAATATCCAGATATGGTGTGTGCTAAATTGTCACTGACTGCTGCAAAGCTTTTTTCTGCAAATGTTTCAATAACTTCTACTGTGATGATAATAACAGTTGGAAGCTTGGGAAAAAAAAAAAAAAAAAATCTTAGTTTAGACAAGGTCCCAATACAATATTAAGGAAATGAGCACTTGGAGCGCAAAGAAAGGTGTAATTTAGAATAATATATTTTTGTCAAGCAATGAAAAGGTGGGGAAAAAAATGCAACACCAGAAGCTAGAATGAGAAGAGCAGGGGCAATATTCTGCACTGAGACATTTCTTGTTTCAACATAACTGCTCGCTTCTTCAGGGGCATTAATCACCTTCAAATGTCAAGCTCTGCTCGAGTAAAAAAATACTGTGTCTACACACATAAAATGTATGCCACATTCCCAGTTGCTTAATCATTGAAGTGGTTATTTCTCCAGTGACCAGCTTAGCCCAGCCCAGGCTTTCATGTCTCCAATATGCTATGTCCACAGAGCATCCTACAAAAGACAGTGAAAGCTTGTTGGCGCTTGGTTTATTTGGCCATTTTTCTCTGCTGAGAGATGGGCAAGGGCTTCTGAGTCTGCATTTTGGGTAAAATTTCAGTTTAAGTGCAATCTTTTTTCTCTACTACATGTAGGCACTGGAGGTGCTCTTTTGACTTAGTGATCCATGCAGTGACCATCCATGCCACAGATACCTCCCTATCCCCTTTTTCACCCCTCTCACAGACCGCAGCATCCTCCTACCTGTCACACGGGGCCTTCCCCTGGGGTTCATTGTTCTTGTGCTACAACTTAAGCTGAGTTAAGGAGGCATGAAAAGAGCAGGAGAGGGATTATTCAGACAGAATCTGCAGGAGCTAGCTACAGCTAGGATGTGAGATAATGAAAGAAGTCCAAGGTAAGGTTGGCCAGCTGGTGAAAATCCTGCTCCATGGTAAGAACAGGAATGTTGCAGTTGTTTTCCAGAAAACAAAACAAACAAAAAACACTGACATTTTCTCTAATTTTATTCTTTAAGAAATTAATTTTCTGTCAGAAGGAGTTTTTCAGGTGAAAATTCATGGCTGTTCTAGGAAGAACTTCTAACTCCTGTTTGCCATCTTATCTTTATCCTCACTTGCTCTGCCTTGATAGGCATGGTCTGGTCTACTTGAGTGCATCCCAAATGCAAAAACGCTGGCAGTCCTCTGCTGTCACCATTCATTGCAGCTCGCTCTGCCTTTATGTTGCATCCAGCAGAGGCTGCTTGGCTGATGGCTGAAGGCCCTTCTGCTATCTATCATTCGCTCAGTATTAAAAGCTTTATTCCCACAGTCTATCTGCACGGGATGCCAGCTTTCATTGTCTGCCCATTACATTTTCAAATATGCATTGGCACGCTTTCTCTGAAGCTGCCCCTCATGCTAGGGAGTCGGTCCTCTGAATACATTACGATATCGCATTAACCTCCTGTGAGACCCTCTTGCTAACTTGCTTCTTGTCAGTGCCTCCAAAAATGAATTCTGGCGTGCTAACACCAGTAGTTAGTACACTGGCCAGCACTGTTTTATTGTCCTCTTCACTTCCTACCCTTCTCTCCACTGTTGTCTTGTTTTATGTTTAGTTTACAGTCTCCTAAGGGCAAAGACTGTGTATTTGTTCCATCCAGTTTCTGGTTCTAGGTGCTTTGGTATTACAGTTTCTTATTAATAATATACAACCAATTGTCATTTGAACAGAAAAAAATCTTACTTCCCCCCTGCCCCCATCTCCTCCATGCCAGTTCCAGCAAGGGAGGTGGAGTGCCCTCAAACAGCAGATACTTTGTTACTGGAGTCTATATCTGAGCATACTTAGAGCCTTTGCACATTGAATTCTGCAAGAAGTCCTGTTTATTTCAGCGTTAATCACTGTGAACAAAAGTGAAAGAATTTGGCCCCAACTAATGCGAGACAGCAGCACTCTGCTGCTGGCAAAACGTGGAGCGATCCTTTCCCAGGGCTTCAGGAAGCTGCAAGGGAGAGGGCGAACAGATAGGTGCCAATCTCTCAATAAACTGGGCAAGAGTGAAGCAGCTTTAAAACGCACCCCTATTAAAGCTACCCTAAAATGATTATCATTTGCATATAGAAATAACCAGTAAGGAGAGTGTGCCAGGGAACAAGCTGGAACATTTTGTCCTCGTTCACAGTGATTCTTGTTTTTCTCACTCCGAAATATTTGTTTGTTTACTTAGATGTAAAAGAGGACACCTACTCATATGTCCTTGGTACTTCTCACATAACTTCAACCACAGAATTAGTATGCAATTCACTGCAGTCTGCTGTTAGGAAAACAAGCAGTGGAAAACCTCAGATCTTTTCTTCCCTTCCAGAAGTAACTCAGACTTGCAACATCAGACTCGGGACATTTAGCCTGTGATAGAAAACAAATTCCAGAGCTGCAGGACCCCCAAAGAGATAAAGATCATTGCCAAGGATATAAATATTACTTGATGTATGTATATCCGGCTGTCTGAGCTACTATTTGAAGCTACAGAAGTACAGCAACACCATTTGGAGTATAATAAACTTCAAGAAGCTTCATTAATTTACAGTCAGTTCTTGAGGACTTAGGTGTATTGTAAAGTTTGGCATTGTGCTGATTAGCATCAGACTGAACCAGGGATCCTGTATTACTAATTGATTTCATCTTTGGTTCTGTTATTTCTTTTTAAGAGATACAAGTTGAGGAGGTTGTGTCCACTGAAGAGCACGCAGTAACTGAGGTTGTGCTCCTTTCGTGTTTTCCTCTGCAAGACATTCCCGGGTTTGTTTTTCCACAAGCAGACAACTCTTCTGATGTGGTTAAACTAACACAAAACGCTGACTCTCCGTAACTAAGGTCTAGATGAAAAAAAAAAAAAAAAAAAGGAAAGAAGTTACACTTTTATTGTAGGCTTTCAGTGGTTTACAAATGGCAAACCAATAGGTTGTCATCATTGGCTTTCCTTAGACCTGATTCTGTTCTTATCAAATGCACAGGAGTTTTTGCAGTGATGTTATTAGGACTGGATCAGGCTGCATAATGGAAACTGTAACAAATTAAAAACACACTCCTAATTAGAGACCAAATTATTATGTAGTATCAATTAACTTGCCATTTAATTACCATGGTGATTGGGAGGAACTATAAATTGCTAAATATATAATTAGAACATCAGACTTCTGTGCCACAGTGGCATCAGAGCATGGGTGTAATTAGGTTAGATTTTTTCACAACGTTGTACATAGTTGCATGATCTCCAGAGACAAATACCACTGTCATTCCTGCCAATATTCTGTTATCAATGAGAAGAGGCAAATGTCATAGTTCAACTTCTTTTAGGGCAGCTGGGAATTTTCTCCTTTTCTCTTCATCATACGTATTGTTTTTATTGCAATTATTCTGAACAGAACCATCTTGGCATGACTAGCACGAAACAGGAAAACTGCTTTTTCTGTAGAAAATGTGCTGTCTTCCCACACCCACCCTCCCCAGAGGTTATCCATCTTGTTCAGGATATCAAGAACTTCCACACTATGGACAAGAGCTCTGATCACTTGGTTACTTGGGCACTTACCCAGCCGATGAAAATGTGCGGAGGAGGTCCAGAACGTTACCTCTTAGTCACACTTCCTAACATCCTAAAAAGAAGTGAAACATCTTTGACCTGTGAGTGATCCCTAACACATACCTTTCTTCAAGCAGGTTGTGTAGCGCAGCTTTTATTGTAACTGCTGCTATTAGGTGTAATGCATCAAAAATACCTGCACTGGTAACTCGACTTCTGAACAGCTGACTGTGATTAAAGACATAGAATGGGAATGGGCCAGTTGTTGCATGCGATATTTTCTCATTACTCAATAGCACTGTTTTCTCTGGGGGAAAAAGTACAGTATCTGGTTTTGCTGCTGGATTTAGTTTTCTGCAGTAATGGCAAGTACCTGGAATTAGTGAGATTTTTGTCAGTGCCTGCCACAGAGATCAGTCTAGGCTTGCCAGTTCTGTTCTGCTGCTGATTATGAAATAGAGCCGTATCGCTGGCATTTATCTTGGTAACCTGCGGTGAGATAACACGGTATTAGCAATTGCTAGTATCTCATTGCTAATTGGCCATTTTCAGTAAAACTAGACATCTAGGAACATTTCTGATAAAGGAGCATCTTCAAAGTGGTATAAAAGGGAAGAGAATATCTATTACTGTATCACCACTTTCTGGCCATTACAGAAAGGAACTAAAGAAATGAAGACGAATTTTCCAGACAGATTGGATGTGGTGAGAGGGCACCTCCAAGTGTGGCTGCCAGAGGACCACTTTTGGAGGTTACAGTGCTGACTGACATGGACTGCAATCTGTGGGCAATGACACAGCAATATGGATAAAACCCTTTAAAACTGAAGTTGTGATTTCCTATCTAGACCGTGTCACAGCTGATCTTTGTATGGCAGCTGTGCAGGGTATCAGAAATCAGTTGCTCTTCTCTACCTGGTGCCTAACAGACAGGAGCCCACAGCAGCGAACAAGCATTGTGAGTGTTACATACCATTAATGGCTGCGTTGGTAGGGAGCTAAATAAAGTGAGACAGAGGTCAGAAAGCTGATTTACAGGGCGAAAAAGCTGATTGTAGGAACTGTAATCCTCTCTCCTCCCATTAACATCAGCAGGTGTTTGCTCTGGATCATGGGATGTGGAGGTATTTACGTAATTATGCTGTCCTTCTGCCAGATGTTGGGGCATCTGGCCCTGGAAGAGTTTGTCCAGTCATTCGGAGGATGCTGTAGCTTGAATTGCAGAAAGACGAGTGACATACAGCATCTTTACAAGTTCTGTAGAAGTGCATCATTACCACCATATTACATAAAATGCAGTAGCTTAAGACGAGTCTTAAGCATTTTAAGAACAGGGACGATGAAAAAAAAAAAATCACATCAGAGGGTAGGCAAAAGACATTAGTAAAACTGAGTGGTAATATGGAACACAGCTGTGTGTTTGCTTGTAGTTTGTATGGGTATTGCTGACATTACAGCGACAATTTTAATTTAAACAAGATGGGGATATCTGTAATGTTTAACATGATTGCTTCACCAGGGTATTCAGCTGTTTCAGTGCATGGCACTCACTTTAAGGAACATCAGCCTCTTCATTGCACATCACAGACACTCTGCAAAAATAGTAAGTAATAAATAATGGTTTGCAACTGAATGAAATTAAGCCCCTATTGTCCTTCCCTGCTATCAGACTCTCTGCTGCCAGTAATGCTGGGAACCATCCGCTCCATGGGCGGCCAGAATAGGGAAAGGGCAATCATTACAACAATATTTCCCAGATCCCAGAGGAAGGAGAGGCCCCAGCTTGGTTTCCTAAATGGGGTAAGGGCGCTGATGTTGCTCTCTGGCTCATCTAGGGATGGTGAATCGGAATTCCTTTTTGTCTGCAAATGTGTGCAAGAAGTGACTGCCAGAGTTTAGTTATGAAACCTTTCAGGACGGCAGGAGCTTGTTAGAGAGGAGATAATGAAGGGGGTATGGGAGGAATGAGGCAGGGGGAGGGAGGCAGAAGATAAGTGGGTGGAACGAAAAGTGGGAAAGAAATGGGAGACTGTGCTGTAGGAGAGTGACTTCGGTGGAGAGCTGATAAACAGAGACCTCACAAAAAACTATTTTATTTGGCAAAAGTACCATCGGGGGTGAAGTGGCTACTACTACTTCCTGAGAGAAAGAAACCCCATGACCTGGGTTTTCTGTCACCTCCTTGGGGCTTACCTCCCTCTGCCACCCCAAGAGCAGCAGGCCGGCCATTGCTGGTGGGCACCAGTGGGTCTGTCTGCTTTGAGGAGGGCACCCGGGGCTGCGAGCACCAGCCCAGGCTTGGGTGCAGGCTCACGGGGTGGCTGGGACCCAACAGATCCCAACCCAAAGCTCCCCAAACCAAGCAGGGTCACGAAATTCCGGCACATGGCCACCCAAAGTTGACACGCGGGCCACTGAGGCTGGGTGGTGCTTGGGGACACAGCTGGCGCCTGAGGGGAGCCGGGGGCGGCCATTTCGCACCGCCGCCCCCTCACGGACTGTGGCGGCGGGTGGGGGGGGGGTGGTGCGCGACCCCCGTCCCCTCAAAGAGGGGTCGCCCCCCGACTCCGGCCGGGCCCCGGGGCACCTTCCCCGCCCCACGGGGGGAGGCTGGCGGCCGAGCGGCGGCGGCCCCGGGGCGGGGGCGGGCGGCGCTCAGGTGCAAGGGGCGGCGGTGAGGCGGGCTGCGGCGCGGCGGGGCTGCCCCGCGGCCCCATGTGGCCGCCGGCGGCGGCGCTGAGCGGGGCCGCCCGGGGCGGCATGAGGAGGCACCGAGGATGAGCAGCCAGCGCCGCCCGGGCAAGGCGCAGCTCCGGCGGTCGCTGAGCGAGCAGCTGCGGGACTCCACCGCCAAAGCCTGGGACTTGCTGTGGAGGAATGTCAGGGAACGGCGGCTCGCAGGTCGGTCGCGCCGCGGATCCTGCCGCACGGGGCTCGGCGAGCCCGGCCCGGGGAAGGGGGGCACCTGCCCCGGTGCACCGGGGGCAGGTTCGGGGTCGTGCCGGGTTTAGGGCTAGGGCACGGAAATGCAGAGGGTCGGCTGCCCCTCCGCGGGTCGGGCTCACCTGCGTGTGCCGTCGGCTTTCTGAGGCCCCGGCAGGTTCAGGTGGGCTCCTCGGGTGGGGGGCGGCGTGCGGGGAGGGCTCCAAGTCCGCCAGGAAAAACGGTCTGCTTCGTTACAGGCGCTGTCACGGCTCTAGGGCACCTCAGTGCTCTTGAGGCTCGGGCTCCTGTCCCCAGGTGGAAAGCAGAAGGACAGAGCAGGTGCTCCGGGAGGTCGAGGCACTCCTAGAGCACTCCTACAGCAGCGGCACCTTGGCGTCGTGTGTGTGACTGATTTCTTTGGGCAAAATGCTTCATAAATGAAAAGATGTGGAGGGTGCACAGCAGGGCGAGGTAGAGTTATGGTACTGGGAAGCGATACATCAAGATTTATGAGCAGAATCGTGTATAATGAAGGGTAATTTGTTAAGACGGATTCCTCTGCCACATCCCCCAGCCCTGTTAGGAGTGTGGTGACCTTGCCCAGGGCACTGTGACATGCTGGTATTGTATAATGCGAAGGTAAACAGCACGAGGTATAAGTGCCTACAGTTTGTCTACAGCACAGGAGTTCGTATGTACATACGGTTAGCATAATGGACGTAAATGGTGTTGTAATTTTTGGAAAACGAATCAGAAGTGGGTAGCTTCACTAATGAGTTACTAAACCAGCTAATTCTGCAGTGTTACGGTTGCCCAAAATATTAACCTGTCTTTGTGTGTGATCTGCTTATTCGTATATTAAAAGCAAATGCCAGCAGACATTTAGCAATGCAGTGACACTGTTTGGCTTTTTTTTTTTTTTCTTTTTTGGTCAAAGACAACTATTGCTTGATTGAGCAAAGGACCTGGGCAGGCTGCCACGAAGCCGTAGCCAACTTCTTAAAGCCACTGTGTATTAAAATTGACGGTGTCAGACGTTTTGGTTAAGGTGGATAGAATGCTAACGTCCTGGGTTTATGCGCTGCTGTAATTTAAGTGCTTTTTGTGATACATATGTCCTTTCATTAAACGAATTATGTGACAGCATAACAAACTGTGTACAAATAACATCTGTTGATTCCAAGTTTGTTCTGTAGTTCAGATGCTTTTATGTCTCAGGGATTTCTGTCCTTTCTATATTTATTTGTCACTCTTGCTCCTGTAGCTGCAACACATATTGGTATGCCTCTTCTTCCAACTTCCATTAATGGGAAGGGAGGGAAATTTAAATCTAAAAACATCTAAATGTGTTGTCTGGCTTGCTGGTTGCCAGAGCAGCTTCTTCTCCATCGCAGTAGATCCAATCCAGCACGGGTAGGTAGTTGTACCAGTTCTCTCTTTTTCCTAAAGCTGATGTGTGGTTTGTCTGTGACAGTCAGGGCAGCAGTGTAACTGGTGGCTAGTGTTTAAGAATAACGACCAAACCAAAAAGCTGTTCTAGCCATCGGTGTGCTGTCCTGTAGCAACCATCAAGACAAATAAAGGCTTGCAATTAAGTCACCATTGTGATAACAGCTCTGCCAGCACTCCCATAATTACTCTTTTGGTCCACTTCACTTTTCTATTTATTTGTTAAAGTTGTGCCAGTTGCCCAACCTGTACCCACAAAGAAGGTATGTACAGGACAGCTACTGCTTCTTTCACAAAAATCCTGTCATGGAGGCTGTAAGAGAGCTGGGAGGTCTCCAGTCCTGGTGGGATCAGCACTAGGAGCAGGGCAGATTGCTCAGGGCTTCCTCCAGTGTTCCTCATGAGGATCCTCTGCAGGATGCATTTACTGGAGCAGAGGGGTGCAGTATGCAGCTGGGCAGCAGCAGCACGGAGGTGAGCCTTGGCTGGAGCAAGGAGAGCTGAACCTTGTCTCTGCTGCTCTCAGAGAGGCAGGCAGCATGGCTGGGGTGCCGTAACAAGTAAGCGGTGTGTAAAAAGACCACTACAGTGTGCGTCCAGCCTTTCTCCAACCTCTCACCCTTTTACTGAGAGGAGTGAGCACTCTGATCCTTGCTGTGCTCCTCACTTGGGACTGTCCCACACTGTCTCGTGTTCAGGCTGTGGTGCCCAGCAGCTCCCAGTCACTCTGATTCACTGACCTGGATTTGTTGTTTAAACAAGGGGTGTAACCACTGCTTTGATGCAAATGCCAGCCTTAGGTTTTCTGTGCTTACCATAATTTTGCAGAGGTGGTTCACATGCGGATTATGTTCCTGCTACACTTATTTTTTTGTTAGGATTCTCAAACTCATTTCTTCCCTAATATGCTTGTTTTTACATCAGTTCAAGATTGGAAAAGTGAATTAAGCTGATAAAAGTATCTAATGCATTAATTCACAGCTTACTATAATTTTAAAGAAATCTGCAGTGAAGTCTTTTTTTATTTTTTGGCTTTTTTGTTGCTAGCAGAACGGAGCAGCTTAGCTATGATGAAGCACATACTTTCTGCCTATGGATTGGGAAATGAACCAAGATATAACTCCCTTGTTGGAGTGGGGCCCTGTTGGTCTGAAAACTCCTATTAAATACCATGTTTTACTGTTAGGGTAATTCTGGACCACTGTGCTATTGTGGAAATTTGGAACTTGACTTACACGTTCAGCAAACCCTTTAACAATAATGACCCCAAGGTATTTCTGAGATCACTACTCAAATCTCAATCACCTGTAAAACACAGCAAGCCCTAGTTATTATATCCATTGTATGTGGCTGGAAAGTATTCTTTCAGTTGCTATACGCTGAAAAAATCAGAGCAAATATATTTGAGTTTTGAAGCTCAGGACTTCACAGTCAGGAGATGCCAGAGGTAAGGTTGCCTGTTGCTGCCTTGCTGTCCAGCCTCCTTACAGAGTAGGACTGTATTTAATGACGTGTTTGCATCCCCTTTTTTTGCACAGGACTTTCTCCCTCATTCACTGTACAGGGCAACAATCCCCATTGCTGAGGGTGTCAGCCTAAAGCCCGATGCAAATTTAATTTCCTCGCTGAGTCTTGCATACTTCATGCCATTGACTTTTTAGCTGTATTCCTAGAAGCTGTAAAGTTATGCTCCCATTTTACAGATAGGAGCCAGAGGCACGATGAGATTAAACTCACCAGTATCAAAAACTGAGTATTAGAACTTAAATTTTCAGTATTTTTTCCTGTTATAAATACTTTAATACGTAATTGCTCTCAGTGACTCCTACTGCATAATAATCATGCAAATCAAGTTTCCAGGATCTAATTGTGCTAAACTCATGGAATAAGTCACATTTCCTGCCTGTCTGGACAAATTTTATATGAAGTGACTTGCTGCAAATCGGACAGACGTGGGCAGACACTCAGGGGCACCATTTACTTGGCGTAGTCTTAGAAACACCATTTTTTCCTGCTTGTTGTCTCCTACCCTTCCCTGCCTGCCTTCCAGCATCAGCAAGAAATAGAGCAGGAGTCCTGCAGCAATTGGCTTAATTAGCTACAGGACTCTGATAAAAGGCTAAATCATTGTCCATCATTGGACAGGGAAGTGTATGTGAAGACACTGCCTGATGTGATCTTGTGCAAAGATCAAAAAAGATCAAAGGTCCAAAGATTGTGGACCCTGCTCAGTTTGGGGCCTGGCCATTCCCTGCGCAAATGGAATTTGGGGCAACTTTTCCACGGGTCTTCAGTGGTTTGCTCAAAATGGCATTTCAAAGTTTGATAAATTGGACAGGTTTGGACAGACTTTTCAGAGACGGATATGAAAATGACTCCTTGAGCCTTCGCTGTGGTGGATGAAGCACTGGTTAATCAAGTAGCAGGAAAATACACGGTGGGTCAATGGACCTTGGCCTGAAATTATCTTGGAAGTGGATGACCTGCAGCATCAAAAATTGTGAGCATGAAGCAGGCTCATGACTTAAAGCAAATTTTACTCTAAACAAGCCAAAGTTAAGGTCTTCAAATGGAAGGGTTTAGAAAACCTACACTTTGGGCATCCTTAATCAGTCAGGAAGATTTTACACACTGATACGCAGCTACAGGTATCTCTTCAAATCTGACTGAGATCCATTCACGTCAGAGATGATAGTGAACATTAGCTGAAGTAGGATAGGAAACGGAGGATAACTTGTCCAGCTGAAAACGTGGGAAGGCATTGTGAGGCAGAAAATAATTACCACAGCCAGAATTTGGCAGAGACATCAAGGCGATTCCCCCTTTCCTCCAAAGAGTGGTTTGTGGGTTATTGGGTTTTTATTGGGTGCAAACGATCAGGTGTGAGGTTGTGATTTTGGGAGTCTGTGCTCCCTTGGCATGAGCAGAGCTGTGGGGACAGGGGAAGAGCAAAAAGAAAAAAAAAATAATAAAATAAAAAACTGGTGGTCACAAGCAGAACTAAATGAATTGTAGCAAAGATTTTGTTAGGCCAGTGTGGAGCCAAAAGCTGCCATATTTCTGAAGCATATGAAAAACCTGGTGTTTGTTGGGGTCAGTTTGGTACATAACGCTTTTATGTTCCTTTTTAAAATGATGCCCGTGCTTTCAGAAGGCCAAGCAGAGACATTCCCTCCCGTGCACTGGAGAGCACAAGATGCCGATTCTCGTGTATGTTGATAAGACGTGTAAGTGTGAGCTGCCCCCAGCCCTACCCCATCAATGGGAAAAGACTGTCCTTTGTCAAGGAGAAAAGCTATGAAAGCTGTTCTTTATTTGGGATTGAGTGCTTCGGGGAAGAAAAAAAAATGAATTACGAGCGATTCTTTTGGTTTGGCGTGCCAGGAAATTTTCTGTGGTTGTATCAAATAAAGTGATAGCCAAACAAGTAGTCGTTAATCTCATAAATTACATTAATCGCTCTGTACACGCAGTATTAACGTTGGGAGGGCTTTCTAGGTGAATTTCTGTGAAATACGTAGATGCTTCCCTTGCGTGCAGGCAGCATCTGTGCTCTGTAATTTCCCTGTCCTCCCCGAGATGCTCCCCGAGGACCAGGGCCCGGGCTGCGAGCGGGGGCGGCGGGGGCAGAATACCACCATTGTGAGCGCTGCCGCCGCCTTCCCATGACCCGCGGGAGCCAGAAGTTAATTCCAGAAATACAATTACAAAAATACCAATAGGCTTGACGTGCCAAGTGTTTCTCTATCAGCGGGAGATTGTGGAGGGAGCCACAGGCTCCCCACAGCCTCAAAATTCAGAGAGATGTGATTTTTTCATGCCTGCGCCCGCGGCTCTGCTGCTGTTCACCACGTGAGATCCGGAGCGACTCTGGAGGAGCTGCAGAGGTTCTGAGAGTGGCAAGAAAACTAATCTTTGGGTTTTACATTTAATGCACGACTTCTGTATGCGAATGAGTCCTGCTTCCATCAAAGAGAGCTATATCAGAGATTATTTTCCCAAGGGAAATGCAAATTCAAATTTGGGCTTCATGTTAGGAAATTAAGTAATCAAAGGTCTGCTGATAAAATGACAAAGCACTTCTATGGATACCATTTGGATCAGTCAGTTGTGACTTAGCTAAAGAGGAAAGGTACTTGTTAAATCTCATCTAGTCTGGAGCTTGGGTGTTGACTGGTTTTAATCATACATTAATCTTTAACATATACCTGTATATTTTTCTAGAAGTTATGAGGTCAGTCCTGTTTCCACTACAACTAATTTATGTTTATTTATTTTTGCTATTGACATTGTGTGGTTCCTTCAGCATCCACCAAGTTCTTTCAGTTCTCAGGAGACAAATGTTTCTCCATATTTCTCCTCCCCTACACGTGGCCCCATTTCATTCCACCGGTAGGTGTTTCCTATGCGACCAGAAGCGTGCTGCTAACAGTCAGTGTGCTGCACAGTGCTTTTATGAAGGATTCTCATTAACCTGTAATTTTTGCTGATTTCTGCAGACCATGATACTTGAAACAAATAATTTTTCCTGAAGCAGAATGTGTAGTACAATACTGTTAAAGTCCCTGTATGTTTAGATGGATGCGTTTATTGTTGGTGGTTTATTTTGATATACAGGAGCTCATATAGACTGGTATAAATATTTATTTGTCTGACTTCAAACTGTAATGATGTTTCTCCATCCCAAGATTGCTTCTTAATACCAGTGATGGCGTACTAAGTTACACATCTTTTCAGTTAATTCCTACTAGGTGTGCTCTATTTATTCATATGACCGTAATTCTAAAGGCCACTTTTCGTATCCCCACTCAAGTGACTTTATTTACAATACTAACTGTGCTAGACCATTCCTACAGACCATTTATATCCACAACAAACTGTGAGCTGCTAAGTGAGCACCATAGCAATTCGCATCAATACAGCCTCGTGGATGGCAGGCCAGCAGGCTCCTGAACATGAGATGTTTGCAGACTCGGGATGGCCCAGCAGGCTGGACTCTCACCCTGCTGCCTTCCAGTCACATCCCCAGCACGACGGGATTTTCAGTTTCAGGAACCAGCAAAGAGTCACTTCTGAAGTGAGTTTTGTGTCATCGCTTTCTGTTTGAGTGAAAAAAACCCTGCAACAATTGTTCCTTATTTTAGTGTTTTTAAAAGTAATCGCTCATAAGGGTTCTGAGAGTTTGGATGACTGCATGGTTCAATTTGTGTAATGCTTGCCGGCAGTACCAGAATGGCCGTATCACAGAGCAGTGGTTTGACATACATTTGTCTTTCCATGTTTTGTATCTCTCATTTATCTTGTGAGACAAATGTGCTGTCTTGCTCTTCCTATTTTCTTTTTTTTTCTTTTTCCTGTCATAGCACGGCCAATTCCTGCAATGTTACGTGTCATGATTTCTTTAAAACGTTATCAGCTTGAGTCACAACTCATTGAGAAACTCAGCTTTCAAGTGAAAGTATACTTTCAATAAATGTGAAGTTTATTTAAATCTCAAGTTTGAACAGAAAAGCTTGAAATTCTGAACTTCAAAAAAAAAAAAGACAGAAAACAAACAAAAAAAATCCTGATGTAGTTTGTAAAATGTCACAGTTTTAAGCTAGCCTTGTGATTTTAGAGGGGTGGTACCTGTCTTATGGGTCTTAAAAAATAGTGTGGGAAATATTGTTTTCAATTATTTTGAATTTGGCTGATGGTTTCTTCTGATTATTACAGACTTAAAAGTAAGGCAGTGTAAGAGGCTTCTTGACTGGCATCGGGCATCCACAAGAGCACTGTGTTTCATTGGCTCTGTGGCATGTCCTGTTTACGGCACAAAAATGAAAATATTTTGACAATCACAGCATCCTGGAGCAGCACATACTGCGAATAAGCGAAGGTTAGATATATGCAGAAGTGAGCACAGTAAGTAACTGCACTCGGTACAAAAAGGGATCAAGAACATTTGCAATTAAGTGTACTTAGTTCCAAAAAAAAAATATCCAAAAAATAATTGAATTAATTTAAGTAATAATTTAAATTATTGCTAAATACTCTGCCAGTTGTTCCAGTAGAGGGCAGTAATTTACATTCAGTAATTTCAAGCAGTAAGGGTGTGCAATATGCCTGGAAGAACACTTAGACACAATAACCGGTTTTATTAAGACAAGGCAAAATTCCAGGCTTACTAAATGCCTCAAGTACAGTGTGCCATCCTGGAGTTTAACTTTCTGTGCTCTTGCAGCAGGACTTAATCATGTTTAATTACACCAGGATTTATGCAAGTCATACTCAGCTCGCTTGAGTAAATCACCTCCACATGCCCCAGTGCTCCATACAGAGGTATGCAGCACATGCCCTCAATTTAATGCTACAAAGCCCCACGACTCAGGGACTGTGACACAGCTTTTGCATTGTTTTGGGCACTTGATGGAAGGAAAACATGCCAAAAAGGATGTATTAGGATCACAGGGTAAACGCTTGAGGACTAAAAATGTGGCTGCAGCCCCTCTTACCTGCAAGGTGCCAGTATAGAGCAGTGTGGGCAAAGCAACTCCACCTCCTTTGTCCTGGGGTCCTGAGATTACTTACAGACTGAATGTATTTAGCAATGCCAAAGTAGCACTAAACTCATCAGAGTTAAAAAAACAAGATGCTTCCAACTAGAGCATCATCCAAACCTAAAACATACTCTGCTGTTCAGAGTTATCAGAGAGAATTGTATTTCAGCATATAATTTATTCAAGATACTGACTCTCCCCTGGTGTTGTTGAACAGTAAGTACATAGAAGAGTTGTGTCCAGAGATCATTTTTACAGCTCCAGCAGCATGCTGTAATACAGTGAAAGAAGAGGCACTGAAACTTAAAATTTTTGCTTTTTTAAGCTGCAACAATTTGATTCCTAACCTATTTCAAAGTGAGTGCCATTTAAGATTCCTGCTTAGCTGAAAATTGTTTAAACTGCAAGTATTTCTCTAGCATTAATGCTCATGCTGTGACTTGAAAGGTAGAATTCAAACTCTCTAATTGCCGTAATATATTTATTTGAGTACTTACAGGATCACACTAAATCAGAAAACATGCTAAACTGGTGCAGAGAAGAACATTTTTCAAGGGCAGGATGCTCCTGAACTTCTGACATTTTGGCTATCTGCACCTTAAGGCTCTAAGGATCAAAACAAGGTGCTTTTCAGGGGTGAAAGTGCTGCTGGTTGGGACCAGCAGGAGGAGGACAGGACTCAGAGGCATCCTAAGATTTGCCTGTGAAAGTAAGCTTTGCTGAACGTGCACAAGTATCAGTAGAGGTTTGTGAATCCTACTCACTTAGAAGACTGCTGAAATGTGTACGGTGTGTCACCTGCCTTAGTGGCAATCCTGTAAATACTTAAATAATTTAAATAATTTAATTAAATAAATAATTTAAATATTTAAATAATTAAATAATACTTAAAAATTAACTGATTGAGTAACTGCTTTCTGAATTCCATCAACACTTTGCTAATTTTACTTGTTGAAGATCTGAGCTAATGCAGGGATAATCAGTGTCTTTTCTTGGTAGAGCTAAATGAATTGCATTGGTTGCCCCTTGGGAAGGCTGGTTTGGGGCTGGAGGGACTCGTATCCCAGGCTGTGATGAGACAGAAGGCACTGCCCCTTCACAGGTCAGTTAGTACAGTAGCATTTTAAAGGAAACAAAAACTGGAGTATTGCTTTTATTACAGAAAGAATTTGAAGGGAAAATACCTTCAGCACAGGAACATAGTTCAAACATACCTTGTATATGTTTGAATCTGAGCTAACAGCAGCTTAAAATGTCTTTGTGTTTGGTCTTCTTTCACAGCAGTCTTAGAAGAAATTCAGGGTGACTGCCATCTCCAAGAAGGGGATAGCTTGAGGGAGTGCTGAAAGAGAGAGGTCAGAACAGTATTGTAGCAGGTGATGCCTCTCTCCATCAGAATGCTGAAGAATTATACTTAGAACTGGGAGAGATCCTTAAGATTTGGGAAACACCAGCAGTTGGTTCGTAGCCTGGAGCTCCCAACAGTGTTTCGCATACTTATTTAAAGTTTGGAGAAGTGGGACCTGAACTTCTATCCCAACATGCTGCTTTTAGGTTATTTTCAATGCGGGTCTCATTCCTCTGGTAAAGACAGCTCCTCCCTGCACCACCCCCACCCATCCTGATCTGAATGACATGCTATGTAATAGCTTATCCCGAATAATGCTGTAGTAAATTACTTGAGATTGTGAGTCCTTTATGTGTCATTTTACTGCTGAAAGAATACGTGATTGGCATCTCATGGTTTTACTCATTTTAAGAGGTCTCTTTAACATAAGGACAGATTTTATCTAAATAAATCAATTTTACAGGGGGATTTCAGCCACTGGATTTGTAGTAAGAAAGAACTTTTTATTTATGACACTGGAGAGACCACAGCTGGGAATGCACCCTTTAATAGACTCAGACAGATGGATTCTGACAAGTCTGTGAACTATTCACGCTCTTTTCTAGCAAATATTTTGCAGCAATTCCAACTTGCAAATGCTACTTCAGAAACAAATATGGGACTATCTGTCTCAAAGTGCAAAACAAAAGAGCGACAAGTGACTTTAAAATGCTGTGGATCGAATACCTTTGTGGTATTCTCATGACATTTAGAAGGAGTGCTTTTAATGGACAGTAGTTACATCTCGATGGCAAATGGAAGTACTAGAAGGTTTGTCTTTTTGTAGATGTAATGAAGTTCAGATTTTCAGCAAAGGCTGGAACCGCTTTTTTGGCAAAACAAAAATATTTTCCATTTGTAGAATATTTGTTCATTTGTGTTTTCACTCTCTGAAACAGAGTAAATGCACATCTTCAGATTAGTTGCCTCAATAAAGCAGCAGAAATATAAGAAAATGATACAACATGGGCGAGTACTAAAGGAGGTGGAAGTTACAAGAAAATGGAAGGGAGGGGTATTGCTGTGCAGTGGTGTTGCTAGTCACTCAGATCACGTACTTTCAGGTAGAACCAGTGCATGGCATGCATTATTCCTCTTCAATTTTTAAACTTTAATTTGTAGTTTTAAAATCTTACTGAACACGGCTGTATTTCTCACATCATAGGAAGGTAAAAATGACAACTGATTCTTCTTTTCTACATAATTTATTACTTCATTCACCTTTATCATATCTTCTATTACTTTTCTCAATTGAGATTTTCAAAGCCTCATAATAGCCTTGAGCACATCAGCTGTCTTTGAACAGACTGGGAAATTGCATAGCCAAACAGACACAGTCAGCTTTCAAAATGTCAGTAATCTTCGTTAACATACAAAATTGGACATATGTAGCCTGAACTTCTGGACCTGCCACATGGCGAGATGTTTGGGGTTTTGCTCAACATCCTTCCTGGGAAGAAATCTTCCAGCTTCCTTATCAGTTAAAGATTTGAACCTTTTTTTATTTTATTTATTTATTTTGCCAGTTACGCTAATGAAAATATGCAGCAAGTTCTCCAAAGCCAGCAGAAACACTCTTGGAGGCTGTTATAAGGATGGCTTCTGTCATCCTGGCTTGACTCACTCCACCACTGCTGAAAATTAAGAAGCAGTAGTTCCTAGAAAGCCAGAAGCATAGAGTTTTACATCACTGTAGCAAATACGTATTTTGGTAATTGCATTTGCTCTCTATGTCCCTAAAAATTCCAAATGCTTTTATTTTGGAGTGAATTTGATTCTGATAATTTGCTTATGGCCTTAATTCAGCAGAGCAGTTACCTACTGTGTAAGGTTAAACACAGAGTTAAGTGTTCACTTATCTGGACTCATCCATTTTGATACACTTGACCTCTAAACCAGCAGCATATTCTTTTTAAAAATAGTATGTATGAATTCAGTGTGGTAGGATGCTTTCATCAGAAACTGGAAGGTACCAGAACATCCATATTTCTGATGTATCATAATGTAGAGGCTACTGTAGCTAATCCAATTCAAAAGGAGATCAAATAAATTCCAGAATCCAGGTTAGAAAAGCCACCACCAAATAAAATTGACTCTGAAACATCTGCTTTGTTTTATACAAAACCATAAAATAAGTAATTACAGAACTGCCAGAGCTGTTTCTTTTGAAGGCATCCTAAAAAACAAGGACATCAGGACAAGTGTTTATCAGGCCAAGGCAGATAGATAAATTGTGGCATGGCAGCCTTTTAAAGAAACAGTTTCATAGGGATTATAAAACAGCTGGGACGAATTGTAGGTGGGAACACCAGGATCCACAGAGCTGTTGTAAATCTCTGGATTCTAGGTCATGGCAGAGGCTGCAACGCAGAGCACCGCTCCTTCACCCCTTCGTGTTGCTTGCTCTTAAGGCTCATGGCTTTTAGAGGGCTGCAACGATTATCTCCTCTTTATGGAAAGGATCAGTTGGTGCAATGCTAGGGATCCTGAAGCTGGGAAGACAGTTCATTGCTGTGACAGATCAGGCAGCATATGGAAGGAAACAAGACTTTCTCCAGAGACAGATTAAGTTTTTGCCAAGGCATTTTATTGAAATTTTGGAAAATAAACAGGTCATTAATTGGGTCCAGATTTAGCTACTGCAAATAGTGTAAAGATGTTGCAAACCAGATGCTTTCCCCTATTTGTTTTTACAGCCCTTTCTATTTGTGGATGCTCTTATTTAATGGCTTGTTTCTCTAACAGAGGGCATTGTTTTACACCGGACGTCTCGTCTCTCAATTATTTTTGCCAGTAGATGCCTGAGTAAAATCTATATGTCCACAGTGTTTCAGGGGAAAAAAACAGCAGTAAGCCAATAAGTAGGAAATAGTTAGGAGGAAGCTGTGGAATACAGTGATTTTTATAAAGTCAACATAATTTTTTCCTGGATTCCTCAGCATGTAGTAGTTCTGAGCCTTTGTCTATGCAGACCATGCTAGTGCAGTGGTGGAAACAAAGACGCCCACTGCTTGGACAGTATCCTGAGGCTTGGCTTGCCAACAACGGTGTGACTGCAGCCCACATCAGCATCTCACAGGCTTTTCTGAAGCATGTGGCACAGGCACTGATGTACCTGTCAGCCCTGGCGCAGTGCAGTTTCCTAGCTGGATCTCCGGATCAAGGCTGGATCCCCAAATGGGAAAACGGCAGCCCCATCAGCTGAGCCGTACGGACTGGCAGACATACTCTGAGAGAAGCAGTCGTGCTTCCTTTTCCACTTAGGTTTCGTTTTGTCCCCAGAATAGAGGCATTGCATTGCACTCAATCCACACAGCATGATTCATGTTATAAATAACATACAGGGTAAGAGTCACCTGCCCTGGCTTGAAAGCAGCGAGTACAGTGGGGATGCCTTCTGAGAGGACTGAGCTGGTCGCACTGGGTCCTTTACAGTCAGGATAGAAACAGGGACCTCCCAGAGCAAGTCCTGTCATCCTGAAATGGGTGTCGGAGACAGTGGGGTGAACTGCCCTCCGGGGGTGCTTCTTTCCCTCCACGATCCCAGCCAAGTGACAGCACCAAAGACGCCTCCGCAGCAGTGAAACGCCTTCTCTTCGCCTGCCACCTGAGGGCATTTGATATGGAAATCGGTGAGACGCTAGCATCGCAGAAGTGTAATTTTAGAGATTGTTGCACATAACATCTCTGGCTTCATTTGGAGATACCTGCTCGAGTAAGCGAGGCAGCAGAACAAGCTGACGAGTCGCCTGGGACTTCGGAGGCACTTAAAGTTAGTAATGAGAGTTGCATGATTTTATTTTTGTTCCTGACTGGTTTATCTAAGCAACAAGAGCAACGGTTATACAGATTTTTAGATTTCCTACTGCATGTTTTAAAGTGCATTTTGAAGCTCACTTCCCAAACTATTGTTTAGTTATCTGATGTGTGAATGTTTGTTGCACTTTGTACAGTGTACTCACAGCAGAAGTCTGTCAGCCTGAGGTAGCTGTCCTGCTCTTCACATTAGGTGCTAGTAGAGATTAGAGTAGAAGGCCATGGCAAGTTTATGGTATGAGCTCCTGGTGTGCAGGGTTCAGTGAGTAGTTCCTTGCTGATGTTGTTAACGAGGCTGCCAATTAGGAACAAAGTAAGAGGGAGGTTTATGATGTGACTGTGCACTTCCTAGTCGAGCTACACCTAAGCTGGTGAGACACAGAGTCTGTTTCCCGTTTGTAATCTTTTGGAAACGTGTAATCCTTCACATCACAATTGCTATTTTTAAAAAGTTATTTTCAAGTCATTCACAGGTGCCTCCCTGTCACGTGGACTTTCACTAGCCTGAGCAAAGGAGGAGCAAAGTTGATTTTAAAAGCAATATGGGTTTATTAGTGGTTTGGAAGCAAAACGTTCAGAATGCTATTTGGTTTTAATTTACGGTACAACCTATTATCTTTGGTAGCATATTATGAAACAGTGAGTGTATTATTTGTCACAAGTTCCACGGGACATAAGAGGGGAAAAATAAAGACTGAAGTACCTGAATCGCTGGTTCATTCTTTTGCAATCCAAGTGTACTGTACATAGAAAGAACATGAAAGCCAGTTCTCTTCTACACCAGTGCAAATCCTGAACAACTGCAGGGTCATCGGTGACTTCTGGTTTGGTGTAAAAGACCTCTGCAGCAGAATGGTCCTTCAGGTTCCACTTTTAGTTTAATTTCATGTCCTTGTAGCATTTACCTGTCAAGAGAGAAAATAAATAAATATTCAGCAAACATAAACAGGACCGACCTTTTTCAGAGGTCAGGTGCAACTTCAGTTCTGCAATTTTTAGTTGCCCAATTTGAGATACTTCAAAGAGGTCTTATGCTCTGACGCCCAGAAAGTCAGAGCTTTGTGAGTGTCATGGAAAATCGACCCAAGATGAGTAGTTCCTTTTGAAGGTTTTGGCCAAGGAATTTTTCCAGTAAAACTACATTCCATAAACATGGAGCAACACCTTAAGTAGACAACAACAAATGAGGAACACTGCGGGTTTGATTTGAAAGAGAGCTGTATATTCAGAAAGTGGGTCGGGGAGGAAGCCTGGTAGAGTGACTTGAGAGGGTGCCAGGACAAACAGAGGGTAGACAGCAATATTTTCATCACACTGGAATCGAGATAGTAAAAGAGAAGTTTGCTGCTGGGATGGAGCTTATCAACCAGCTCTCTTGGTCTACGTATTTTGAACAGAGAGGGAATCAACAGAGGAGAAGAAGTCTTGGTAAGTGGCTGTTGGAGGAGGGGGGAAGGATGTGCAGGTAGGTGCAGCGTTAGAGAGGGGAGAGGTGGAAAAAGCAAATATGCTGCAGGGCAGTACAGCTGACACGGGACGGTGCGGGGGGAGAAGGAGGGAACGTCAGCTGGAGAGCAATTCATGCAATTTTCATTGCTGCAGCACGTCGGGCTCTGGGCTCTCTCCGGTCCTTCCTACTCACCAAAAGCATTTTCCAGAGCCAGGCTGTTGGGAAGGAGAGGAGCAGGCTACGTGCTCTTTCTCAGGAGAAGCAGCGTGGTGGCTGGCAGGGGAGCCATGTGAAGCCCTATCCTCTGCATGGCTCCAGCTATTTGGCAGGTTTCCACTCCATAAAAAAAAACAAAACACCTGCATCTTGTTGGCCAGGATGACTTTATCCAGTTAGATAAATGAGCTCTAAGGTGTCCATACAGTGCATTGCAAACTGTGAGTGGGGAAAAAAAAAAAAAAAAAAAAAAAAAAAAGAAGGAAATTCAGGTTCAAGAAATGGAAAGTTTGAGTTGTGCACAGCACAGCTGGCTGCAGGCAGGCAGAAAATCCTGATGAGTTGACTTGCCCAGTTCATGAATATCTGTTTACATTTTAAACCGTTCCACTGCTGATTTATGGTGGAAAGTCTGCCAGGGCTTATTTTTTCTTTTTTAGCAAATAAATACTTATAACTTTATGATACTCCTAAACCTCCTGATATTAAAATATAATTATTATTTGGGATTAAAAGCCAAGGGGAGCATGAATTTAGTTTCAGACATACAGGGAAACTAATATATTCTAGAGAGCAATTGATGTAGTTTATGCTAATTTCTAGCTTTGGGGAGGGATAAATGATACGTGCAATCCCCATATTTTCCCTAGCTCCTATATTTGCAATGATGCCATTTAGGCATTGGGATGGCAAAAATTCTGCAGCCAGCTAAACATGTGAGTGTGTTGGTCGCAGCTGCAGCATCGTGGTGGGGGACTGGTGACCAAATTCACTGCTCATCCATATTATGCTCTGTGCAGGGCCTTTCCTTTGGTTCTGGGATGCCTAAATGGGTAATCAGGGGCAGGGAGGAGAACATCATGCACACCGTGGTCTTTTGGAGCACATGGCACATGGACGGACTTCAGCTCTGTGCTGGATTCAGTGCCCTCACTCGCCCCTTGTAGCAGCAACATGGGAATGCCACACGTCTGGCCGGGGATGGTGGCTGCCACAAGGCTGAAGTCAGCTTGGTTCATTAGGGAGATGGGAGAGGTGGAGGCAGAAACAGTCCCTTCTGCTTCTGCAGAGCACCTCCATGTGTGCCCAGCTGCCGTCCAGCAGCAGAGCCAAGACCCAGCATTTTGCTTGGTGCGTTTGCTTTGTAGAGCCGCCTGTGCAAACACATCATCTGTGTTACACAGTGTTTATAATACCCAATAGCATGCATTTAATAATACGTTGGGAAATCTTTGTCATTCTGCAAGTTTAGGCAATAAGCATCTCGTCTGAAGGAACCCACTACAGGTACAGGGCCATTTTGAAGGGTATTTACTTTTCTCCTTAGCTGATTCTAGTGCCACTAGAATTTCACCTGCCTCCAGTGAACTGGTGTTGCTCATAAGGAAGATGAAAGTGCCTACAAACCTATATATTATTATTATTACATATAGATACCAAAGCAAGGGAAAGCTTACTGTTACCAATTAGGAAATTGGTGCGGATACAGGTTATAAGACTTCCCAAAATCTTACTGCAGGTCATTGCCAGATCAGTCTGCCTCATTGGACCCTAGAGTGAAGCCGTGTAATGAATATTAATGGTTTCAAGGAGCCTGGAGATTTTCTGGACAAAATAACCTTCATGCCCCCATGCACCAGTCCCATAAGTTTGAAATAGGGTTGCCAGGTGCTGTTCGGTGTTTTTTTTTTTTTTTTTTTTTTTTTTTGTATGTTTGCTTGTTTTTTTTGTCAAAATCTAACTTTAGCAATTCTCCCTCTAGCACAGATTAAAAAAAAAAAAAAAAACTCTCTCAAAACCAAATCAGAATCTGAAGCTGTTCTCTTTTCACTACCATGGTCCTGGACTCCTGTTGAAAAGAAAATAAATAGGGAAGGCCTCACACGAAGCCTGCGCGGGCACGAGCCTTCAGCTGAGATAGGAATGTTTGCCCGTGGTTCAGTGACACCAGCAGCAGGTCTGGGTAGGGATTTACAACGTATTTGGATAACATAAGAAACTAAGTTTATCTAAACACTTTCTTACCTTATCACTGTGTTATCCAAACACTTTGTTAGTGAGACGGGGAGATTAGGATGTGTGTTAGCCCACCACTACTTAAATACATTTACACAGTTCCTGTGGGTTTAGTTTTAGGAACTTGTCTGTGGATTTAACAGATGGAGATGCATGAAGGGTATGGAAACTGCTAGCTCTTTCCCCTGATAATGCTCTTTAAAAGCTTTGGAAAAGAAGGCCTATCACCTGAAATGTCTTCCTCTCCTCTGACCTCTATTTTGAACTCTCTTTATTATCCACCTTATTTTTTTTTTAATTTACTGTTGAGAAACACCATCTTTGGGGACTTCACACCACGGGATGCTGGCTATTCTTGGCTAGGTCCGGACATAAGGTAGGCACATAAACAGTTCAGCTAAGGCCAGCAGAGCCTATATTCATACACTGGCGTGGTTTGACTGAGAAAAAAATGTGACGTTTAAAAGCGAACAGGAATGAGACCGTAGTGCCTAAATTAGCAGCCAGACCGTGGACAAAACAACCGAGCAATTACATGACCCGACCCACCGGCGAGGGGCACCTCGTGCCCTGCAGCCCCCAGGGAGAGCAGAGGGAACGGGAGGGCCACGTCCCCTGAGACCTCCGTGGTCGGCAGGCCCCGGAGGTCGGGCACGGAGAGGTGGTGGCCGAGGAAGCCTGGCTATTCCTCAGGCTGCAGCCACAGACCACAGCAGTGGTAATTCCGATGCATTTACGAACTGGTTAGTGGGCAGTCAGAGCTATTTTGGGAGATCTGTAATGGCAGGGTAAGCACGGGTAATAGTGCGTGCGTTGTATGTCCCAGCCACCTCCGTGTGGCTCGGGGGCCTCCTGAGCCACCAGGCAGGGTTTCGTGCCTAACAGGCCCCGTTGGCGTTTTCTTTCAGGAATTTACCTGATGTGCTTTTGAACTCTTCCCACTTCTGGCAGCCGCAGCATCCTCTAGCAGTGACTTCCAGAGTTCAGCTATGAGTAATACAAAGGGATACAGAAGCGCAGTTCTTCAGTTCTTCAACAGAAAGGAGTTCTGCTCATCTCAAACCTGCCCGTGATCAGTTCACTCGATGTTCCCTACTTCACTGTGAGGAAACACCCCAGCAGTACCAAGGGGGGGCAGACCTTTATAAATAGCATAATGGTGTTTGTTGGTTTTCTCTCACTTACTTTTTTTCTACAAATTTTTAAATCCTCTTTGCTTTTTTGGTTCCTGCTGAACACTTGTATTGGATTTTCATAAACCTGTCCAAGATCTATTTCTTCAGTGATAACAGCTCCGTTAAATCCCATCATTGTGCACCATGCACTGTGTACCTATGGGGTGTTTTTTCCCCAGTACATTAATCAACACTTAAAAGCTACAATTTTAATGCTTTCTCGATCAATATCATAAGAACATTCAGTGTTTCCAGCCGATTTCTGGTTTGACTTCCAGGCTAATTTAGCATCATCTCTGCATTTTGCACTTTGCCACCTCGCTACCCAGTCCCTTTAAGACATAAATCCTGTATGGATGGAGGAGAACTCAGGTTCCCGTACTTGTCTCTGGTGGAGTCTTCTGGCTCCCTTGCACCACCGTGACACTGGAATATTTATGGCCGCTTTCGTTTCCTGTCATTAAGCTACAAGTGGCCTTTTCCTTTCTGTACCTGATGGCTGAGCTTGTTTATGATCTTGGTAGTGGGTCTTGGTGGAGCCTTTTGTAAAATCCAACGCTGACGTAACAACTACACGATCCCTTTACAATCTCTTAACAGATTTTGGGCATGACTTACTGCTACAAAACATGCTGATTTTTTCCTCCTTGTGTCAAATTATCTACATTTACTAATTCTGTTTTTTGTTACAGTTTCTTCCAGCTCTCCCACTATGGATTTTAGTTCCTTAAATTCCCCTGTGAAGCCATTTTGGAAATTACAGGCTAGATTTGAAAATGTGGGCTAGACCTCACAGGTGACCGGGCAGCTATTTTATATCCGACCTCCTTTAGGACTCTGGTGCAGCCCACTCGTTCCTGTGGATTTGTTACTCTTCAGTTTATTATCATACATCCCTGATCCTCTAAGGGAGTACTGATGTGAGGAATTGCCTCAGCTTTCTTGCAGTGACCCTCATCTCCTCGGCTTTTTACGTGTGTCCTTATTGCTGCAAACCAGCTTTGGTGGTGGATGGGACGGTTGCCACTCATTTCTCCTTGGCATCCCTTGCAGCCAATAACACATTCCTGTTGTGCGAAGCTTGCATATCATTTCTAATCCTCTGCTTGTATTGGAGCTGCCTTCAGTGGTTTGGCTGGGCCACGAATGCTTTTGTAATCAGGAGGTATGTTTTATACTGGGTCTATTCCCTAAACATGTGGGTCTTAAAATGCAAACGTGTAATCCTCTGGTGCTAGAACCAGGGTGCTAGAGCTTAGGAAGAGGATGTAACGAACTATTCAGAAGCCTTTTTTCCTGATCTGAAGATTATCAAGGCTGTCTGTAAGCCTGCCTTTCATGCATAAGGAACAGGCTTGCTTAGTGTTCATTTTTTAAAACCCGCTATCAGGCAGTTCACATAGCGGCTGCCTTGCCTCCAAAACACTTCAGTATCAGGCTTTCCAATTAGACAGCTCTCTGTTGCAATGCCCTGCCGTTATGAGCTCTTTCCATCCTGCTTCCCAGTGATGTTGAAATCTGGCCTGAACTATTTTCCTTTTGCACCAGTCCAGTTGTTGGCAGCCCCCGTGCGCTGCAGAGCCCCAGGAAGGCGTCCGGAGCACTGCCGAGACCTCTGGCTGCAGGCTGGAGTAATCCCAGCACACAAACAAATGCCTGCATTCAAACATAAAACTTTTTTTTAAAAACATTCAGGCAGTGAAGTTCTGCTTTTAAATGTCCCGGTCACAGAGACAGGGTTCAGAACACGTGAGAGAAGTGAAATCCTCATAAACACAGCTCTGGGCTCCCCACGTATGACTTTTTTCTCTTCCCAGGTTTGAGAAAGGAGGAATTGCCTGGTGTTAATGCCTTGGCTGCTGTGCAGGCATCTGTAAGTGCAGGAATAGGGAAGAAATTGTGTTGAATATTTGAGTTTTAGCCAAAACCCAGCAACTGAAATATTCTCCTACCTGCAGCATTGTAGAAGGGAGTTCAGAAATCAACAAGTTAACAGCAAATCCTTGATGTTTTTTCTCTGTGACTTGAAAACCAGAGCGTGCGGCTTCCTATAACTGCGTGTCATTAATGGGAATAACACCTGTGCCACTGCAGGGCTGGGAAGCGGTGTTGTTCTCATAGCACTCGTGCTTTCAAATGAAGAGAAGCCATCACGCTGCCATTTAATTTTAGATGTGCTATAAGCAGATAAGTGTAACTAACAATAAAAGGGAAATAGGTCTCGGCAGCAAGATCAAGCGACTGATTACTGTGTGAGAACAGCAGGTTAAATCCAAGCCTAAGAAACTCCACGTGGCGTTGGACATCATGGTCTTGCAGTTCATTAGGAGAGGTGCACTATAACGAGTGAGTAAGTGGTCCTGTTGCATGGATGTGGGTACAAGGGGGAAAGTGCCGTTCATCTCAATGAACCTCACTCCAGAGTTGCCTCATGTCCACATGAGCAATAATCTAAGGCCAGGGTGGAAAGTGATACAGAAACCTGCACTGTCATTTTGCTCAGAAAAGCTGGGTGTAAGTTAGTTTCATTACCAGATGTGATTTAGTGTTTATAGGGCAGGCTGTGCTCCTCTCCATCCCATAAGGGCACCCCGCTCCCAGTGGAAGCAGATCTCAAGGGCCGCCTGCAATACTTGGGTTTATATGAATAGTCCTGGGGCTGGTTTTCCTGCAAATTGTTTCTACCCTTTTGCCTTCACACCAAATGCAATTTCAGTGAGAAAAAGAGGCAGAGAACCAAAAAAAATCAATGAGCAGAAAGTCAAGTGTTGCAATTCTGCCTATGAAAGCATACATAGGAGAGGACACATCCCTGAGCTTTGCCGTTTCTACTTAAACACTGTGCAGGTTTCCGTAATGCTGTGCAGTACTCATAAGCCTTTAGGTGAAGCTTCCTGATCTTCCAGAACATCTCAGGATTCATCGCATTTGTGTTTATTCTGTTAGACATCTAGCAGTGACACGCAGTTACTGTACTGTGGACCTAAAAGCAGGCGTTCTGATTTAGATAGGAACATTTTTATTTTTTATTTTTCTGAAGAAATCTCCATTCCCATCGATCAGCCATGACACAGGAACTCGGGGATCAGTTTCCATCCCAGGGGCCTTGCCGTTGTGCCCGGCAGCAATTTCATGCATGTGCTCCAGGTCCCCTCCAGCATGCGAGGATGCTTTCATCTCTGAGTGCTTTTCGGAGAGGTGCATCAGCATCAAGTTTGGTGTTGCTCTCTAAAGTATTCCAGCAGCAGTCTGTAAACTGAAACTGAAATATTAAGTAGCTCTCTTATATAACTCTTAAGAGCTTATGCTTCTGTGGTCCTTTTCGTCCAAAAGATTGGTGGCCAGAGGTGTTTTCTCACGTGAATGACTTACACATTTTTGAGAATAAGCAGTAAGTGACAGGACAGTCACCGAACCAGGAGACTGGCATTTTAAATGAAATAAGGACTGCTTCGTTCCTCCGCTGTGCACAAATTGAAGCACGGGAGCTTTCAAATGGGCGCTGCGAGAGCAGCTAGCTCTTGTTGCTTCTTGTTTTATTTGACTACTATGCAAGTGCTGG
Source organism: Oxyura jamaicensis (assembly GCF_011077185.1). Taxonomy (NCBI): domain Eukaryota; kingdom Metazoa; phylum Chordata; class Aves; order Anseriformes; family Anatidae; genus Oxyura; species Oxyura jamaicensis. The sequence goes on from NC_048893.1 coordinate 181,327,704, forward strand.
ACTGCAGCCAAAGAATTCAGCCCCAGAGGAGGCAGCGCGGTGCCTGCAGCAGCCCTGCAGCTCCGACATCGAGGTTTTGACCCTCGTGTGCGGGAAGGAGGGGAATTTTATTGCCTTGCTTCTAATTCTGCCCTTTGTGAGGGCTGAGAAGTGCTGCTCAGGGAGCCAGGAGGGCAGCTGGGAGGTGCCCCTTTACCTCCAGTGCCTGCATGGGAGCAAGGCACTAGGGCTGGTGCACTGCTCTTTAATATACCAGGTAGCCAGCCAGGCTTGCTGAGGGCTCAGTCCTTGCTGCACTTGTTCCCCAGTCAGTACAGTATTTAGGCTCTTGCACTTTTTTTTCCTTTGGTCTGCCTTTTGAAGCATTACATTTCTGTTAAACTGGTTGCGAGTCTCTAGAAGTACTGTAAGGAACAAGGAGGAATCCCATTAACTGAAGAAAAGTCTATGCACTTTCCAAGAGAAAAAAGAAATCCCTATGAAAATTTAAATAGTGCGCTATGAAATGTTAATAACCGCTTTTTCCGCTAGCAATAGCATTTTATAAGTGGAATTAGATCAGAGGGCTGTAGATGAATCAAATAAGAATTTCCCTGCATAGTGGCAAAGTCTCTTTGGATAAACACTGTGCATATCATTGACATTCTGGAGTCCCTGGGATATTTACTCTTCAAAAGACAGCAGAGGAGTGGCTGACAGGCTGACTTTCCCCGGGGTGCAGCAAGCTGGGTGGGAACGGTGAGCACCCTTCCCCTCGCCCCCCAGCCTCCCTCTGCTTCCCCTCAAGCGTCTCTCCTGCCTCTCTGCCCTGCACACGGCAGCAGGGACGAGACGGGCGATTCCCACTCCAGCAGTGTGCTGTTTGGGATGCAGACCGACATCCCGATGAACAAGATGTTTTGAGTTTGAAGTTGTCCCCCCTAAATGCACAGCCACATCTGGAGCAGAAGATAGCAGATACAGGACTGGCAGGTGGCTGTGGATGGTAATAACAGGTCCTGGAGGCTTTCTGTCTAGGGCATTCATTTTAAATGTCTGGCACCCGCAATTATATTTCCCCATTTTACTGCACGGCAAAAGCCCCGTGTCTATTAGGAACAAAATCCGTAACGCGCAATGAAAGCAAATTTCATCTCAGCAAAACCCTGCCCTATGTGTTGTTTTTTTTTTGCACAGAGCGACACCTTAATGGATAAATGGGAATGAAACAACTGTCTTCCCTGCTTCCCAAGAGGGTGGGGGTGATGTTTGCCCTGGCAAGGTGCAGAGGGTGGCTCACGGGTTGTTCCAGCAGCTGCTGAGAACCGCCTGACTGCCTGCGGGCACTTCCCAGCCGTGCCGCCCCAGGGCCCTGCCCTGTCTGGGCTGTATGAAGATAGGATGCCGTGACTTCTTGTGGCTCTCACAGCGAGGTATGGACGGTGTCATCGCGGGTAGATCTGTGAAATCCATCCCCAGGGCTGCGAAGTGGCTTCCCGTGTGCTGGCAGTGCTCATTTTGGACACTGTCTCCATCACAAGGCACCCTGGCAAGATCCTGCCCCGTTACAAATCAGCTCAGGCTAGGTGTGTACTGAGCCAAGACACTGGTATTTTGAAATGTAATGGCAAATTAATCAACAGGCATACTAGTAGGGCATTTTCAGTGTTACTGTGTATATTTTAACACAGATTGGCTCCGTGTATGTTGATAAAAATTGCAAAGTTCTGCTTATATTTGATTAAGTAAAGAAATGTCATGTTTTGCAAACTTGGTGGTTGATATGTAGGACTGAATAAAAAACAGATGCCCTGTCTGTCTGTTCCAAAACAAAAGACATTACACTGAGGAACTAGAAGAAGTGAGCATCTCTCGCTCTTTTCCCCTTCTTCCCCATTGTAGCTGGTTCTCAGTAACACCGATCTTGCAAATTTTGGGTTTGTTTACTAACACTGAGTGCCTGCTGCTAAGGGTTTCCTGTTGTTTTGGTGAGTTTTGCTGTTGTTGTTTTTTTTTTTTTTTTTTTTTTTTTTTTTTTTTTTTTTCATTGGAAGGGTTTCATTTGTTCCAGTGCTCGTTGTACTGTGTGGTTTAGGGGACTCAGACAGCCCAGCCCTAAACTGACTTTCCCTTGGCAAACACTGGTATGATTTTTAGAAAAGGAGCGAGGGCATCATCTCAGGGGATGACTCGACAGCTGCGTGGCACGGAGGAGGAAAAGGTTTTCCCCAGCCCTGCATAACAAGGAGCTCTGCAGGCTAAAATAGGTATTCCCAGATGCCTGGAATCTTTCTTAATTTGTTTTCCGAGACTGCCCCGTGCAGCTCTCCCATGCTTCGTAAGTGCAGAAGCACGTCGTAGCCTGCGGGACGGCGCGGGGCTGCAAGCGCTGGGCTGACTTTCTGTCCCTCTCCAGCACGCCGCACTTCCACGGGCTGCTCTCGGAGCGATTGGCCCTTGCAGATCATGTGGGAGAAGCAGGAATCCTGAGTTGTAGCTTTTGGCACTCCTTTTTCTTTTAAAGCGCTTGCTCTTTTCAGCTCCCTAGGGCTTGTTGCCTCCCTCCTTTCATTACCCTGATTATAATCTGGAGTAGCCACACGGGAGACTGAAGGAGGAATTTTAAAGGAGCAGAGATGTTTAAGCAGGTGCCCAGGACATCAGGCACAGGCTGTTACTATCTCAACTCGGTGTCACCTGAGGGCCAGGAGATGTACTTGCGATTTGACCAGACGGCAAGGCGCCCTCCCTACAGGACGAGCAGGATTCTCGCACGTCACCAGCTCCTGACGAAGATTCAGCAAGGTGAGTGTCTGGCAGGAGCCCTCCCCAGCCGGCTGCCGTGGCAGGTCCCCGCTTTCGTAATCGAAGATGTTTTCATCCCTCAAATTCCAGCCCCTTTCCTCCCTGTTCTGAACTAATCCGGCTTGGGTTGGAGTTTGGCACAGTCATTCACAACTCGCTCTTGGTGCACATTGCACCAATGCACGTAGGGACGGAGAACCGAGAGACAAATGCTAGTGCCTGTTTAGCTATTTAACTATATTATCTTTTAATCATAAACTATGCAGGAGTTTTAGTGCTGAAGTTCGTCTTTTCCGACCGGCACAGCAGTTCCTGGCACCGGTACCTCTGCCCCGAGTGCTGCAGGTGAAAGCTGTCCGTAACTCACAGAGAACGAATAGGTGATCGGCCAGGTAAAAACAAAGCATGAGCCCAGGGCGGCTGCAAGCAGGCAGCTGGGCTAACCCTCTCTGGAAGCAAGCATGTGTAGCTGTCAGAGTGTTAGGAAACTTGTCACATGTCCCTAAGAATAATGGCTGACTTGGCGTTCTCTGATTGCTTATGCATTTATCTAGGCAGTCATTGCAGACGTATTGATTTTCTCGGAGTGTCTACAGTGCTGAAGCTAAACGCAGATTGGCCTCGAGACAAATCCTTTGGCCTTTACGTGCAACTGAAATTATCTTCAGAATGTTTAAAGCAAGTATAAAAAATAAAAGCCAACTGAGCTAGCTTTTTCCAGATTAAAAAACAAATCAATGCACAGTAGCATCCTGTTCGAAGAACACCAGTTTCCCAGATATATGTGGTCCAGCATACAGAAAAGAAATTTGCCATAAAAAAAATCCCGAAGATAACAATTTCTCATTTGCTTTCTTGTCAGTTTACAAGAAGGTCTTTGATTCTGCTAACTAGGGGCAGTCACAGAGTTAACATAATTCACTGTCTGTACCTAGAAAATAGTAAATAAATTGGTGAGAGCTTCTGAACAGCAGCAGTTAAGCAGAGTGGCTATTCCTGTGTGTTGCTGTCAAGTAATATTCTGTGTATCTGTGGCTGTCAAACTCTCACAGAAGTACAGGGACGTAGTGATGAAGCCTTTACTGTGTTTATAAAGAAAACAATGCTTACTTCTTTGGCCAGCTTTTAAAAAAGATGAAGGAGATAGTTTCTGTGGCAATTAGGAAAACGCAGTTGTTTGCAGCGCGATCTCAGGAACTGGTCCTCTGTGAAGGATACTGGTCCCCACTGCAGCTCTGATTTCAGGAAGGATATTATGTCATGCTGTGTACCCAGTGTACAGCTGGGGCTGAATGGAAAGGAAGGGTAATTCATTTCTCCTCAGATTTATTTGGAAGCGTTTGAGGCACGGTGTTAGAGCCAACTTCATTTTCGAGCAGCAGCTACTGATGAAATTGTTCGACGCGCCTCCTTTGCCTGTCGTGCGCTGCACAGCTTTCCCTCCTGGGCCTACATTGTGCGTCACGCGCTATACAGGAGTTGTTCCACCATGCAAATCTTCCCAAAATCTGTGACCGATGTGAAAGGCTGCAGTTGAGATGGCAGTCAAAGTATGACATACTCTGAAAATCAGGTCGTTTAAAGCAGCTTTGGCTGCATCACGCCGTGGCAGAGATGCTGGAATCCTGTAGTTAGCACTGGAAATGAAGGCGATGAATACTGCCATGGCTCGAGAGGCTGGGACAGATAGGAATTTCTGCGTTGCAACTTTCCTGTCTGCAGTTCGTTGCACAGGTCCTCGGCGTGTGGTGAGTCTGCTGCTCTGCCACAGCTTTCCATTACGTCCCGTACCAGGCTGTAGGAAATAATACTTGCATAGTGCCTTGATGATGTGATATATGTTGCAGTTCAGCATGTACCAACATGACACAAAAGAAATTTATGTATTTCGGCTTGCTAAGAATACACTTCTTTTATTGATAGAAAGCAGGGGACAGAGTCCGCTGTTGGTTATGCGTCAGTTCATTAGCAATAATGATACCGAATGTGCAAGTAGATGCTGATGTGCGTGTTATGTGCCCGTATATAGGATCATACAGGCCTAGTAGAAGATCATAGGTGAGTTATACTTTTTTCCTGAAGTGCCCAAGGTAAGGAGTAACAATTTTTAAATAAATACCTGTGTTAGCAATACAAAAAATAATACATAAAACAAACCTAGGTCTAAATAGTATAACTCAACCCAAAACTTCCCGTTTATACTCTGGATGAAATCCTAGATCTGCCCAAGGCACTGACACATCCTTCGTGAGGCTTCCCTGGGCCAGCAGGTCAACCCTCTGTGCTGCCACCAGGCCAGGGCAGGTGGGATTCATGTTGCATGCAGTGATGCCATCATTTGTAAGTAAATGGAAGTGCTGTGATGTAGGCAAAGAGAGGACTTCGACATGGACTGAGGTATCAGCCTGTCCCTTCAGACATCAGTGAGTTTTAGCACATTGGCAAGCATGCTTATTTGATAATGGAGTGCCACAGAGCAACTTACCAAGAATATATTGGAGATACAAGATGAAAAACAAACCCAGCCTCCAGTGTCCCCATTCAGTAAAGCAGGTAAATCATTCTTCAGGCTCCCTGCTTTCATATTTCACTGGTCCACACATTTTTAAAGCAAGAAGAAGCCATCAAGAGAATGTATTTGAACCCCATTCCCCTTGTTCTTGCGTTAGCACCTCCCCAGCCTAATCACTGCTTGAACTAGAGCATATGTTTAGAAAAACATCCAGTCTTCATTTTAACATCACTGGAATGATGAGTCTTGCATGGTTAATTGCTTTGCTGGAAGGAGAGCTGCCACATGTTTAAGTGCTAAGCTGCCTTGGGGCTTGTTTGAATACCTGCTCTCTGCTTCTTGCGCGGATATTTTTCGGTTACTAGATTTCAAACCGGAGGCAGCCACAATAGTAAACACTGAAGTTCTTACAACAGGGATAATTTTCCTTGGTGAAAGCAGTGATTTACTAAGCAACGTATAGAGCACTCAGAGCTTCCATCCCAGGATCTGAACCTGCTTCACTAATGCAGAGTAATACCAAGTGTTGCATGCACTTCTAGCTTTTCTGTCAGAAGTGGCATATACTATTCTAAACGATGCTGAATTACTCTATCATGTTGTGCAATACAGCTTTTCTTCCTCCTTTAAAAACACTTTTGCCGAAGAAGCTTTCCTTTGTATTTTCCTTTGGTGTTAGTTAAAAATAAACAAAATGAATCATTATAGGAATTATGTTATTTAATCATTTCTAAAAAGAAAACCACCATAAGGGAAATGAAACGAACCAGACTGTTATTTTAATCAGATAATGCTTTGAAAGTCCTATATATTTGGTTTCTGTTCACACTGACTCCTTGAGGCAGAATTATGTGGTGGCCTGTGAATGTGAGCAGCAATTACCTGTCTGATATTAAATAGGTATTTTCAAAATGTGATCTTTTGATGATTCCCTTTCCCCCCCCTAAGCCCGTTAGTTTCCATGCTGAAGGGGACACATGCCTCAGCGTAAAGGAACAGGGTGTAGCACGTTTGGTCTGAGGTATTTATTCAGTGTAGGCAGTAACTGCATGAGAATTCATTAATGATTACTCATGTGCTCTTTAAATAAATAAGGTGGTGACTTTCAAGAATTTATATTACGTGAGTCACAAAGTTGTTATTTCTTTCAGAGTACATGGCTAAATACAGGATAGAACAGAAAATATAAAAAGTAGTTGTAGGTGAAAAGCAATGAAGAATTAGGGCCATACTTTGAAAAATTTAAATTGAAAGCAGTGGTTGTGAAGCCCAAGTAGAGCATAAGTCAAGGTGAATGGAGCCACATTCTTCCCCAGCACAGCTAGGCATTTTATTAAAGAAAGATCCATGTTTATCTATAGAAAAATTTGATTTTTATACTGCACTTTCAGAAAGAAAATAATATGAAGAAAAAATGAGGTGAATTCATGTTCTATGTGAGTAAATTCCTGACCACAGTGAGTAATGCTCTGTGATTTGCCTCAGTTCATGTCCACGGGCAAGAGCTGTTTAGGAGGATCTTTTGATGGAACAATCTCAAAGCGTGTTACAACTTTTCAAGGCAAACTCTCCATTCAACACTCAGCAGATGTTTTATACTCTTGTATGTTTTAAGTTCAGTTTTGAACTTCTGTGAGTACTGTTACTGTATGTCACCTGCCTGGTTTGAGTGAGTGTTAGAGATACAAACAAATGCATTTTTCTGTCTATATTCTTCACTCTGGAATTAGTTCATTGTGTTTAATTCTTGTCATTTCTAAGCATGAGTAGCTTCGAGTTTGTGGAAGGTGTTACAGAGGGATGTGAGTGATGTGTGCTTTAGGTGACTTTAAATCTCATCTGTCAATGTAAGCCAAACCAAATAGCAGCAATAGACAGCTGTAACATACTGCCATACAGTGCTCAAAAGGAGAACCTGGAAATCACAAAAGGGAAAATGTTGTAGTCGTAGTCTGCATTTAAAAACACCTGGATCTCATTCTGGATATGTGTACAAGTAGAGAGAACCTGTCCATCACTGGAGATTGGAAGCAGGATATGATTGTGTAATTAAAGACTATGGTTTTGCTCAAAGACACAAAGAGGCCAAAATATAGCTGTTCAGGCAAACCAGACTATAGCTTTCCCCACATTCTGGATGCTGGCCATTTTACCTATACATCTTTTAACCTAATTGTCTGAACCCAAGGAAGCAAAAGATTAGCCTCAACATGATGATAATGATGACCTATGATAGTGACCTCCAGCCTCTTGAGCTTGTGGGCTAACTAGCAGCAGTAGCTGTTTGTAGTTTTTCTCTGTGAACTGTTCATCAGAGGTGCAGCAAGACCCAGCACAAGGCAAGAGGGGATTTTTCTGGGCCTGAGCTACCAGGGGAATGATCCTCAGCTGCAGAGCTGCATTGCAGACCTCAGCTGGGGCATAGCCTGTCATTCTCTCCAGTCAGACAAGTGTGTGGGGTGGACACGAGTTCACAGCACCTGCAATATTTGGGTCAGTGGAACAACCTCAAGTCTTGGCAACATCTGTGAAACCTTTTTTTTTTTTTTGTTTACCTTTTGTGGAACACCATTAAAAACTGAGGCCCTCCGTTGCATGAAGCTTCTTCACCATTAATTTTCCTTCCTTACATGCTGTCTTTCCTCAAGTTCTCATCCCAAAATGCGAGGAAAATGAAGTTGTAGAACTTTTTTTTTTTTTTTCTCTTAACTTGTTCTCTAAAATGGTTAAAGTATTTTTGCTGCCACTTTTGCACAAAAATGTAAACTTCCTGAGGTGTGTATTTATAAAGTCAAAGTACCCTGAGGTGTGTTTATAAAAATACATACATAAATAGTAGTGAGGAAGATTACAGTCCAGCTAATTGAAGTTCTGCAAGGTTTTACTTCATAGAAAACAGGACATTCAAAAAGGAAAGACAGAGAAACCTTCCCTGGAGCCACCACCTGGTGAAGAGGTTCAAAATTGTCAAGTAATACCAACGTTAGAACAAATTGAAAGCTCATGCACTTACTTGCTGAGGCAGAAACAATCAGCTTAATGCACTGATTACTGGCTAAAATCCTGTGGCCTGTGGGATACAGGCGATCAGACTAAGCTGTGATAATGGTTCCTTCTGGTCTTGCCCAGCCGGAAAGCAGCTCTGCAAAAAAGGACCTGGGGTCCTAAGCTGAGCATGAGCCAGCAATGTGTGCTTGCCACAAAGAAGACTAACAGTGTCCTGGGCTGCGCAAGGCAAATTGTGCCAGCGGGTTGAGAGAGGTGATCCTTCCCTGCTGCTCAACGCTGGTGAGGCCGCACCTGGAGTGCTAGGTCCTGTTCTGGGCCCTGCAGTACCAGAGAGGTCTGGGCACACTGGAGAGAGTCCACAGGAGGGCCACCAAGATGGTGAAGGGGCTGGAGCATCGCTGCTGTGAGGAGAGGCTGGGAGAGCTGGGGCTGCTCAGCCTGGAGAAGAGGAGGCTCAGGGGGATCTCATCCATGTCCCTACATCCCTGAAGGGAGGGTGCAGAGAGGACGGAGCCAGGCTCTGCTCAGTGGTGCCCAGTGCCAGGACAGGAGGCCATGGGCACAGCCGGGCACCCAGGAGGCTCCCTCTGAGCACCAGGCAGCACTTCTGTGCTGGGCGGGTGACGGAGCCCTGGCACAGGCTGCCCAGAGAGGCTGTGGGGTCTCCTCCTTGGGGATCTCCAAAAGCCACCTGGACGTGGTCCTGGGCAGCCTTCTCTGGGTGTCCCTGCTTGGGCAGGGCTGGCACCAGGGGCCTCCAGGGGTCCTGCCTGCCTCAGCCCTGTGACTCTGTGGGATACAACACTACAGCCACGGAGTAGCCAGGCAGGCTGTGCTGACACAGGCAGTTTAAGTAGAGAATGAAATCTTGGCTTATCTTTTGAGTTGGGGGACTTTTGCTCTTGATTTCACTGAAAGCCGGATTTCAGCCAAGGTGAAATCTAAATTGAGACATTTTTGTTTTGAAATTGCTCATGGTGAAACGAGCAGCTGTAATTGTGCTGTCTGTCTCCTGTATTGATCACTGAGGAGATTTTTAATTTTCAAATTAACCCTGTTGTGTAATTAGAGGTATTAATGTTAAAACACATTTAATCCATTACATGCAAGATGTATGCTCAATAAATGACACATCAGTGTACTGGTAATTGGGGTATTTTGTTAGTTTAAATTTAGAACTGATAAGTCACTGGGGTATATAAATGCTATATAACAGAAGTCAAATACAAATTACTCACAAAAAATAGATTATTTAAGAGAATTTGAATGTAGCACTTTTGTACTGGGATGTTCTTATGTCTTTATTTATACATAAATCCCTGGAAATATAGAGCACTGTAAGTGTTAATTAAAAAAAATCAGCATTTTTAACTTCCAGACAGATACTATTTTCCTCTCTAGGTAGTAGATACTAATGGGCTTTTTTGTTTTCATTTGGTTCAAATGCTAATACTATGAAGTCGTCAATAGTATCTTAGCCATAGTCATTGTTTTTATCTTGTACTGTACAATATTCTCAAACTTCTAGTTGCACCTAAACAATTGTATGAGATGTTTCCTATAGGACATACTGTTTATTTAGATTAGAGCCTAAGCCACTAATTGGAGGGATTAAAAAAACATCTCCCTTGTAGTTCAGTTTTAAATGATTGTCCCTAGTTGGGTTTGTTCCACTTTGTAATAGCTGCTTTATTTATTTAAGGGCAGGATACTGAATTATATGGCCTGTGGGCCCAATCCAGTGTATGCTAGTTGTGTCATTTCTTCTTTATTCTTATTAAGCAGGTACTTGAATGTGGGCAAGTCAGTAAACCCTCATCTTCATGCCTCGTAAAATCCTCATGGATATGCTTTTGCTTAAAAACCTCTTTTGAGTTTCCCATTTGAGGTTCACTTCACCAGGTCAGCTAATCTTACCAGGGAAAACCATCACACCACTGACTGCACACCATCCCTAACTGGCGGGACAGGAGGGCTGGAGCACCTTGCGCTGGAGTATTCAGAAACTACAGGAGCCCAGATGGTGTGATTCAGAGAATTTGGGAGCCTTGTGGCTTAGCTGAAAAGCATGTGCATGACTCAGGCTGGAAACATGTTGTGGCTTTTCGCCTCTGATCTATAACTGGGCTGAGGAGGTTAATTCTACCGGGAGAAGAAAATCACTCTGTAACACGTCAGATTACGGGGGGGGGTTGACTAACATCCACCCACAGACGAACACAAGTTTTTGTCTTTGTGATAAGTTAGGTGAACTCAGAGACATAACTTAGTTTAAAATATGGGCTGTGCAGTATGTCTTAAGTAAATACCATCTGCCAAGTGTGCAAGCTGCCTTGCTGGAGCATACCAGGCATTTTGCTTTCCACTCAAAGTGCTTTGCCAAAGAAGGACTCAGCTCTGCAATGTACTCAGATGAATCTTTGTCTGCACTAAAGGAGCAAAATAATAAATCCTAATAATGTCAACCGGTATTGTTTTAATGAGCTAGATATTACAGGCCTTTGGCAATAATACTGCTCTCTTTTAATAGGATTGTGGCTGGAGGAAGGTCTGTATGAGCAAAGGTTGCAGGATTTGGAAGCAAAATCTGTATATATTTGTTGTTGTCTCTCTCATTCAGTCCTAACACCCCAAAGGGTATCTGACTTTTTTATCCTCAGTGTGTCACTGCTGTTTCTCATGGTTTGTTTATCAGATGTGCCGTGCTTATTTCTAAATCTCTGTCACTTGAGTGGTTGAGGAGTACAGGGAAAAAACAATAAGTAAATGTGTGATCCCTGGATTTAATTCTTGCTCTTATTTTCTTTATTAACTACCCCACAACCAGCATTCCACTCCCAAATCTGCCATTTCTGGGGTGAGATATCTCAGTTTCCTTCTTGAAATCACATTTTCAGGAAAGTACTATACCCTCTCATAAAAGAAAGACATTTCCCTGAAAGCTACAGCACAGCTTTTACTGCAAAATATGTCTGAAAGGTGGGATGATAGCACAGGTTTTGCTCATCTAACACTTCTGTACAAGGGAGCTGCTGGTTCTGCAGCCCCTCAGCACATGTTGTGCCTTGTATTTTTTCTCTAGATCTGTTGTGCCTTTCTTTACTACCTGCATCCTTTCAGACAATATTTCAGTGTGCGTTATCCGTGTTTTCCACAAGCTCCAGACTGCCTGGCTCTGTTTTGGCCACCTCCAGCTAGCTCAGCCTGAAGCATGCTTATTGGAGAGAGGACAGGTCTCAGATAGCATGGGCATGAGCTGAGTGATGCTGCTTGAGCAAAAAATCAGGAATTGGGCTGTCTTTCATTTAGTGGTATAAAGGTAACCACTCTTTCCACTGCTGCAGAAGATGCAAAAAGAGGAGAAACCTTGCTCCACAGGTCTAAAAATCTGAACATTGAAGTTTAAACCAAGAATAGCAAATACTTCTTGCTGTAATATAATTTCCAATGTTTGAAGTTTCTGAAGAAAGCTTGCAAAAGTAAATGTCTTATCATTCCTGCATAAATGCATAAATAAATTCTGTTAAAAAGCCAGCTAATTGTCTTTTTATTTCAGACCATGAAGCAGACAGTTCATATTAACTGACCACAACCCAGTTCTTTTTCTTTTGAAATCAATATTCATAATTCTTATAAAATCAGAACCTGATGAGCAAAGACCACTCCGAATAATGAGATCATATTGCTTGTCATTGTACAGCATCCTTTCAAAGGATGTGAGATATGAGAAGGGACCAAAGACTTAAGAAGACTATAGATTTGAGATGGGAGAAGTGTCTCTGTGAATAGTCAGATCACACAAGTGTAGCATTCATGGGCACAGCCCTTTTGCATCCTTTTCATGACAGGAAAGGGCAGAATGATTATTTTTTTCTAGTCTCCAACTGGTATGGGAGTAGGAATGTGGAGAGGACAAGGCTCATATAGCCGCACAATGTGGCTTTTTCATAATGTATTTGGCAAACTTGAATGTTCTCTGGGATGAATTTGAGTTTTGTTTTGTGCCTTTAATTGCATCTGATGGCAGCAGCTGAATATCTAATCATTTTGTAACTTCAAAGATAATGGCTTTCTCTTCCTGCAAATATTTATATGAGGGGGATAATGTAAAATCCAAAAGTTAATGCTTGGCACAGATGAGGAGACAGTAAGTCCTTGGCTTTTAACTTTCTCCTTTTTGTTTTAATTTTTACAGTTATATTTATATGTTTTTCTGAGAACTTTTTAAAAACTGCCATTCTGTCAGCTTCACTTCATTAAGAGTGGCAGTCTGCCTAAGCTTTCTCCAAAGTTGAAAGGACTTTATTTTCCCTTAAATTCAGCAAGCATTCATTGGAGTATATCTGGTTTAAAAGTCCCTTCAAAATTAACAGGCTGAGATATTCAGAATATGTAGCCCAAAACCACTTTATCACTCAAACTGCTGATTCTGCATTAAAATCAGACACCCCTTGCCAAAACTGGAGCCACTGCCGCAAAAGCTACATTTAATACCACTGCCTGAGCAACATGTCCTGGATCGGATAATGGTGGTGGTGATGCACAGCCTGTGGGGCAACCTTTCTTCATTTAGGGACTCACCTTGAAAGCAAGAACTGGCTGTTGTGCTCAGCTGTCGTTGGACTTGAGGCGGATTCACCTATTTCAGGCCATTTCAGCTCAGAGTCCTGCCTTCATCCGTGTAGGATGGGACTGCAGAGATCTGCAGGAGGCAGCGGGGTGCCTTTGCGCGCAACACAGCACACGCGGGGCACAGGGTTTCATCTGTTCAGACCAAGAATGGTCTATTCATGGGCAGCGCCAGTTTTGAAGGAAGAGATTTCCTGTGACATTTTAAATCTCTTTTATGTTGAACTATTTTTTGACATCGCTGCTGCCAGTTGTGTCCAAAGCTTTGTGCCTTTGAGATTCAGCTGAACTGCATAATAAGCATCTTAACTCACTGACATATAATGACAGTGTTATTTGCTGAGTCTTACTATCTCCAAAGGACCTTATGTTTTGATCAATTCATTAGTTCTTGTCATCTGAAGTTTAAGAGGAAACAACTGCAGCTGTTAAAGAAAAAAAAATATTTCTTAGTAATTCTTCTTTTCCCTAATATCAGGTCCTTCTATTATGGAATCACAAAATGATTTGGGTTGGAAGGGACCTTAAAGCCCACCCAGTTCCACCCCCCTGCCATGGGCAGGACACCTCCCACCAGACCAGGTTGCCCAAACCCCATCCAGCCTGGCCTTGAGCACCTCCAGGGATGGGGCATCCACAGCTTCTCTGGGCATCCTGTGCCAGGGCCTCACCACCCTCTGAGGGAAGAATTTCCTCCTAATGTCTGATCTAAATCTACCCTCTTTTAGTTTATAGCCATTATCACTGTACCCCCTGACAAAGAGTCCCTCCCCAGCTTTCCTGCAGGCCCCCTTTAGGTATTGGAAGGCTGCTGTAAGGTCTTCCTGAAGCCTTCTCTTCTCCAGGCTGAACAACCAACTCCCTCAGCCTGTCTTCACAGGAGAGGTGCTTCAGTCCTCTATAATCTATTTTGTGGCCCTTTTATTTGCATTGATCCATATTTCAGTACTGATCCGTATTTCAAACTGTCTTCTGGCTTCTGACACCCACCGCTGACTCACTGGGACTGGGACTGGGACCGAACTGGACTACTGTTGAGGAAAGTTCAGTACCTTTTCTGTTACTTGGGTTATACTTTCAGTCTGCAGTGCAAACCTCTCTGCACATCAGGCGCTCAGGGAAAGCCAGCAGCCCTCAAAGCTGCCTGGGATGGGCCAGGTATGTTCCCGTTAGCAGATTTGCACACCGGTACTTCCACAGCCACTACCTCGGGGGCTACTCTGGGCACGTGGGGTGACCTAGAGCCCAACGCCTGTCCCACAACCCACCCGTGACTCTGTCACTGCTGCCAGCCAGTGGACACATGCCTCGTAGGGGAGCAGGGTGAGGTCATGTAGGCTTGTTGGACTGTGGTGTAGAGGCTGAGCAGCCAAAGTTTGCCTATCTATCTATCTATCTATCTATCTATCTATCTATCTATCTATCTATATTTGAATATATATTTGTATAATTATTTGTATAATTATTTATATAATTTTATAAGCCTGAAAATTAGATTTCTGAGGGCATTTGGCACTTCAAGGATTTAAACAGTTCACTGTTGTTGGAAGTTACTTAACCAGAACTTTCTCTTCCACCCTGAGTGCAGGGTGTGCTGCTCTGTACCAGACCAAGTCGTATTGTTAAGGGTGTGAAACAAATACAATTCTGTAGTCATCTGGTTGACTTTTATAGAAATTAATATTTCAAAAAGTGTGGAAATCATTAATTTGCTATGTAAGTCTGTTTTGCAACAGATTCAGCATAGTCAGAGATAACTCAGGAGTAGGGCTGAGACCTATTCTCTGGCCAGCATGATGGACACTGCCTTTTGCCCCATGCAATTGTAATTTCACCCTTATTCTGACAGTACTGGTTTCTGGCACTGGGGGTGCTGCTTCTAGAAAGCTTCTTTCATTAAGTCTTACTGACCGGTTAGGACCACTGGCCAGGGTTGCTCACGGCATGCTTGTTTGGATGAGCTCTACAAACAGCAGCCTGCAAAATGGGAGATATGGAAAAAAGAGTGTGTAGTACTTTATCATAGCCCTGATAATAATTTGGGAATCTTTTCTGTGTCCTTGGCAATAATGTATTTTGGACTAATTATGCCCTGACATCAGAGGCTTTTTATTCAAACCAGTTATTTTTTCACAACTAAGCACACACAGGTTATTTGAGAAACCATTCACTTACTCGACTTGAACCAAATAATTATGTGCTTATCAGAAACTACTCAGACATTTGAAAATGCATTGTTCCAGAACATCGTGTTTTGGATGACTTCTGTACAACACTTTGGTTAAGAAAAATACCGCATTGCTCTTGGACCCTAATTAGGCAAAGGACTTACGGTTTGCCTGCTGACATCAGGGAAGACAAGGTGGTCTTCACCAGTCACTGTTTATGAAGTTACTCAAGAACTGGAGGACAACTGTAGTCTAAAATCCTGGAAACATCCCATCTTAAGGCTTTAATGAGGACCAATGGAAAGCTACTGTCATAGACTGTAGCTTTTAAAATACAAGGTGAATACAGATTATACAGAATTTTAAGGGTAAGGATGCAAATAGTTCCATATCTATGTTTTATTGTTCAGCCAAATGGTTGTTATCACAATGCTTTCCTCCTCCTGAGCATCTGAAGCTGACACTTAACAGGTTTTTATCCAAGCTATTGCCATATAGATTGTTTTGCAGAAAATGAATGAAAAAACGGAAAAAGTAGAATAATTGTCTTTATGTGAATGTTCAGTAGAGATGGTCACAGTGCCTTTAAAGTGAATCAGAAATACACCACCCATTTTTAAGAGTACTCCTTGTTGACTGTGTAGCAGCTGGAAAACTATAGCAAGTTTTAATTATCTTCAGAAAACAAAAAGCTCTTGCCAGCACATGCTGGTTATTATCAGCAGCTGCTGTATGCTGACATGCTCTTTCAGCTCATATGAGGCTCAGCTGTCTTAAACAATCATTGTAAAATGTAAAGTAGATTTATAGTGATGATCATTTCTTCTTAGATACATAACAACTGATGTCATTCATACTGAATTTAGGTTCACATCATTGTTTACGCTGTAATAAAATCATACAAAATCATAATTAATGTTTCGTGTAAGAGGTGCAAACGCCATGCAACAGGAATTGAAAATACTGAACTGTGGTGCCTTTTTTAAAATAAAAAAATCTTAAAAAATAATCAAATTCCCTGTTGTCAGGATTTTAGCATTTGTATAAATTTAAAATTTGACTTTCTAACTTTTAGTAATAATGACTACAACTTCACTGCAATAAAAAAATACAAATTAATTTGCTGATCTAAACAGGAATATTTTATCTTTTACATGTGGTCCTTCTATTAGCAGAAGTGGAGATCTATATGGCAATAGCTGTTTTCAGATCAGATATTGTGATTTTGTTTATTGAGTAATTCAGGAGAGTTTGTTTTTTCCATGACATTAACATAATCTTCAGAATCTAAGACACCAAGAAAAATATACAACATTTATACTTCAGTTTCCTGTAGAAGGACGCACAGGTATGGTAGATTATTAGTCAGTATATTTGCATCATCTCCAGACTGGAAGATTTGTGATGAATTTGGTTCTCTGTTGCCACATGCTCACAGCGATCTCTTTTGCTGTGATGCAAAGCAAATACAAAAGGTGTCAGACAGTTTGTAAAATCTTCTGTTTAGTCATTGGCACCAAGGCAATGTGAAGCCCTTTCTTGTTGGCATGAGTGGTTGAGATGTGATGGTTCTATTCTGAAGATTACACTGGAGGGAAGTGTTATGATTAGCTGACTGGACTCTAGGCGTATCAGGGAGTTACTCAATATGGTTTTAAAATAAGCATCAGCCTCACTGAAAAGGTCATTGTTTTTTGGACTTGGGTTTTCACCCAGTCTGTTTTTTAATCAAATGGAAATCCACTGAAATACAGTTCAAAATCAAGTTTTAAGTAAGTCACAGGTGACATTGGCACCTAGAAAACAGGTGGTATAAATATGATTACACTGTGTCTTCACACCAGCCCTTTAATGGACATTTTATCTTGGAAACCAAGAGTTCAGGTCCCTACTGGTACAGCTCAGGGAAGCAAAGAAAAGCACTTCTGCTAAAAGAAAATAGCAAAGGACAAATAACCTGTGCAGGGGCATTACAGTAGCATCACAGAGTGCAAGAAATACACCTGGTTGTAGTCTGATGTTCAGAAACCATTACTGCTGATTTTATAAAACAATTTACTTCAATGAACAAGAATCTCCAGGGTACTGAGACAAAGACTTCACAGAAACACAGTATAATTTAGGTTGGAAGAGACCTTTGGAGGTCATCTAGTCCAAGTCCTGCTCAAAGCAGGTACAGCTGGATCAAGTTGCTCAGGGCCTTGTCAGATTTAGTTATGAGTATCTCCAAGGACTCTGTGGACATATTCCACAACTTCCACAAGTTCTCTGGGAAATGTGCCAGTTTTTGGCCACCCTTGTGGTGAATTTTCTTTTCCCTTCTATCTCACTGAATTCATGACGCTTTAACTTGTTTCCATGCTTTAGTTGCGCACCTCTAGGAAGAGTGAGGCTCCATTTTCTCTGCACTTTCCTATTAAGTAGATGAAGACAGCAATGGGCTCTCCTAGCCATAGCCTTTTTCTTCTTAAGGTTGAACAAATCCCACTGTCAGTCTCTCCTCCTGTATCATGTGCTTCAGCCCTTTGACCATCTTGATGACCCTTCTGCAGGATTTGCTCTGGTGTGCCCCTGTCCGGTTAGTCCCAGCCTGTCCTGTTGCATTTGGTTATTCCATCCTAGGTGCAGGACTTCACACTTACATGTGTTGAACTCCTTGAGATTCCTGTAATCCAATTTCTCCAGCCTCTCAAGGTCTCTTTGAATAGCAGCCCTGCCCTTCAGCATGTCCACCATTTCTCCACAGTTTGGTGTTATCCGCAAATTTGCTGGGAGTGTACGCCATCCCATCATCCAGGTTGTTAATAAAGACAGTAAGTTAACAGTATTGGTCTGGTTTCAACCCCTGAAGGATGCCACTAGTAACTAACCATCAGCTGGACCTTGTACTACTGATCACAAACTGTGAACCTAGTGGTCAAGTCAAGTTTCCACCCAGTTTATCATCCACATACCTGGTTATGGGAGACCAAGTAAAAGATGATCCTGGTTGTTCTTTCTCCTCTAACAAGCACCGGAGAACAGCCTTTTGCTTATGTTGTACTTAATAACATCCTCACAATGAACTTTCTTTTCCTTTATATCTAAGTGGATTTACAATGCTGCAAGTTGTTTCCATTGCCTCTCATCCTGTAGTTGTGCACCTATAAAAAGAGTCTGGCATCCATTCATTCATAGACTTAACACCGTCTTTATGAATGATCTGAGTTCAAGATTTTGTTTACATTCCTATGCTATTGCTCATGCCAGGGCAGACCTTTCTGATTTGTCACTTGTCATTTTCAGTTTTATACAAATTAATAACTGTACATAAGCACAAAGACTTGCACCAGGACCTTGGACTTCACTAATCCATGCAGTGAGCACTAGGCTGTGAAGTCTATTTCTGTACACCTCTCAGTTCTGCAAGGTACTCCACATTGTCTCCATAATTCATTGAATGAAACTAACCTGCAGTTCCTCTGAAGGCTTTAAATAGGAAAATATGGGGAAAGCAGAGGAAAATAAATTTACTTTGCAGCCTTGTTTGGGTGTGATTTGTCCTGGTAAGTTGTAGATGTATATTCAGCCTAGTCAATTCAGTCAAGTCCAATGAGTTGATGCCATTTGAATTAAATTGTTTTATACCAGCCCGAAGAGGTGCAAAATGCCTTAAGAAAATATAGGGCAAAGGAGAGATGCCAGGTGAGATAACAGGGGAGCGGCAGGTCTGTTCCACCCTTCACCGTATGGTATCGGTACTTCCCGTGTAAAGCATGAGGTGGGGACATCCCAGCAGGGCAGATGAAGAAGCCACAACTGAGATTGAATATAAAACGAAGGAAATCTGAAATGAGCAAAAGAGGGGAAGAAATGAAAATGCATGAATTTGAGGAGGGGGCTGGGTGAGGGGTAAAGAGGCAACCAGGTGGGTCACTGCTGTCGCTACTGCAGCAGATAGAGGCCACAAAAATATCCAGAACTGCTGAATTAGTTGTTGTTTTTCACTCTGACTTTTCACCCTGAGTCTTATTCCTGCTAATGGCAATGGAAAGTTGTATTTAAACTGCCATTACCTATTCAGCATTACAAATGTAACTCAGGTAAATGAGGGCAAGTACATGCAGGTCTACTGCAGAGATGTACACATAAGAATATGAATCTGCCTGTTTTTTTATTTCTATGAAAACAGAAGTTTAGAGCTAAAAATAGGCATCTAATTACTGTTATCTACCCTTTTTTATATCATCTGCCACAATTCCTATCAGTATAAGAAAAATAAAAATCCCAGATAGCAAATGCATATAAAAAATGTTTATTTATTCTTTCCAGTAAACTTTTAAAAGGCCATCATAGATTTCTTTTTTATGATCTGGGTAATTGGTCTGGAGGATTTAGCTTGGCCAGATAAATAGTTTTACCGGTTTTTCACCACTGATGGCTTTAATGATAAGGTAAGTCACTCATTAAAAAAAAAAAAAAAAAAAAAAAAGCTGCAGCAGCTCTGAAGTACTGACTTGAAGGAGTTTTGGCCTAAAAGAGCCTGAAGGATTTTAGATTACAAGGAGTCTACTGTGATTCTGCATCTAGAAAAACTTCCTAAAGCCTTCTCTTAATTGGACTGTTTTGTACCACATCAAAACCTAGAAACAGTTCCCACTGGCTAGCAGAAATAATTAAGCAGAAGAAAAAATCAGCAACACCAATGCTTGCCTTTTATTATAAGCAGTGCTGCGTGTTTGCTTTTAAAGCTGTGTTTTGGGGAAGTTCCTGACCCTCCTCCCCAGACCATTTAAAACCCTTGAGGTAAGCCGCAGTGACAGGTGTTCAGCACCCTTTGAGAACGGGTCCATGCCAGTAGCAGCTCTGTAATGTGGGATCTGTGGCTGCTACTGCACTTTTAAAGACCAAAGGATGGATGCAACAAAGCTCAGATATTTCGGTGGAGGATGAGAAGGTCACAGGGCAGTGAAGGCAGAATTAGAACCCCAGGTTCCCCAGCGCTGTGGTTGTACAGTATATCACACCACCTCTCTATAACTAAATAAAATAACATAACATAAATAACATAACATAACATAACATAAAAATAACATAACATAACATAAAAACATAATAAAAAAAAACATAACAAAAAAACATAACATAACATAAATAACATAAAAGGTATATTAGCACTAAAACAGTATCCCTTATTTCATGGGGCATTTCACCTTAAGATTTCCTACAGCTTTTTCCAAAGGAATTAGCAAAGATACTGGTGTGGCAGTAGCAAGGTGACAGATGTGACAGCCAGCAGGAGCT
This sequence comes from Oxyura jamaicensis, assembly GCF_011077185.1. Taxonomy (NCBI): domain Eukaryota; kingdom Metazoa; phylum Chordata; class Aves; order Anseriformes; family Anatidae; genus Oxyura; species Oxyura jamaicensis. The sequence continues at coordinate 181,348,089 of NC_048893.1, forward strand.
TAACATCTCCACATGCCTGTAGAGCAGCACCAGAGGCAGGTAGATGGCATGGAGTACCCTACAGAGAACCCTGACCTTTTTGTAGAATCATAGACTCATTAAGGCTGGACAAGACTCCAAGACCATCTGGTCCGACCATCCCCCTGCCACCAATGTCACCCACTGAACCATGTCCCTAAGCACCATGTTCAACCTTTCCTTGAACACCCCCAGGGACGGTGACTCCACCACCTCCCTGGGCAACCCGTCCCAATGCCTGACTGCTCTTTCTGAGAAGAAATGTCTCCTCATTTCCAACCTGAACCTCCCCTGGCACAACTTGAGGCCATTCCCTCTAGTCCCATCACTAGTAACCTGTGAGAAGAGGCAAACCCCCAGCTCCCCACACCTTCTTTTCAGGTAGTTGCAGAGAGCAGTGAGGTCTCCCCTGAGCCTCCTCTCCCGTTCCCTCAGCTCCTCCTCACAGGACTTGTGTTCCAGGCCCTTCACCAGCTTCGTAGCCCTTCTCTGGACACCTTCCAGGGCCTCGATGTCTTTCTTGTACTGAGGGGCCCAAAGCTTTTTTTGTTAAAAACTGCAGCTCGTAGCATTTCTATCTTGCTACTGGACTGAAAGTATAGCCACCATTACCTCTGTTGAACACTTTAATGATGCTTCTTGTACTGACAAGCAATGCTAGCGATGGTTTCAAGCCTCAGAGTGAGCAGGGCAAGGGCTGGGGCTGGTTCACTTTGCCTGTGACCTGGATGCTGGTCTGGAGAAGTGACCAGCTTGCTGCTCAGACACCTGCGCTTCACTGTACACATAATTCGGCTGAAAGGCAAGTTCAGAAATGCAAAACCACCCCAAAGGGAGTGATATTTTTCCTGGCCATGTCCTTCCCTTGGAGCAAATCTGGCAGAGGTGCAACCGCAGGTTGGCTTGGATCAGGTTGTTTGTCCGTCAGAAAACAAATGCTTGTGGTTGCATGATGTTATTACAAGGGAGGTAGTTAAGAATATGTAATGAGGGGTGGGACTGCTCTTTTTAATATCAATCAGCAGTGTCAATGAATTAAGAGCAAAATAAGCCTACAGTTACACAATCAGTGCAGAAGCAAAAAAAGTAACTCACTGTATTGGATTTGTTTGCACATTTCTAATGTGTCTTCCTTTCGTAAGTCAGCAGAATTATTTTAAATAGACATTTCAAAATATTTGAGTTGGAAAATTAATTAAAAATACAACAAGGTTATCTGTGGAACAAATTTATTTATTTTTTTGTTCTACATTCATGTACAAGAATCCAGTAAAAAATCCTGTTTCCATTGCTGAGCCATTTGCACGGACTGTATGGCCTTTATTATCTGTGATACGCTGATGTTTGCAAGTCTCTTGATTACTATTGGAAAGCAGTGTTATTAAACAGGGTCTATCATTCTTAACAAAAGTTCCCTAGAAACTGGCAGGGCCAAAGGATTTAAAGGTCTCGTTCTGAAATGCAGATCATATCTTTTTATTAAGAATTTCTTCACGGATATTGGAAATGTAAAGTTGACATTTCAAGAGAGATCAGTGGAAGCAAAACACACAGTGCTTAGGCAGAGGAAAGCCAGATTCTCTTGGCATTAGTCATAAAGAAATATATTGGGAGCTCATGTGAACCAGCAGGTAGGAGGCTGTGATGTGCCAGTAATATCATAGTGCTCTTGAGCATGCTTGGGAAATGCAGAGAGTCAGAACAGGTCTAAGCTCTTGATTTAATTGCTTATCTTTCTGCTAGTCCGATTTTTCTCCTCTGTTTGCTTTACTTTCTTGCCTTATCACTCTCCACCACAAGAAATAACAACGCAGATTTTGGCCCTATATTTTGCATCTGTCTACAGAGATAACTTTCTGTAACTGCCATTTTCATTTTGGTATTTTCCCCTTCCTTATCACACGACGCACACGCTACCTCTTTCAAATCTCCTTACAAAGTATGCTAACAACGTGCTTTTGCATGTTTTACAGAACTCTAGTGTGCATAAGATCACGGATCAATAAAAAGAAGCTATTTAAACACAAGCTTTATATTTGCTTTTAGTTTATGTACATTTTATTTCACTGTTTATGCATATTTTGATTGCACAGAGTTTGCTTGTATAGATGCCCCATTCACCTTTTTATCTTCTCCTGCTGCCTCCTTAGTCTGTAAACAAAATGAAATGGAAATATGCCCTTAAACTGATCATTAAAAAAAAATCACAGAGTTGGAATGTTTTCATTGTATTGCCACTGTAGCTAAAAATCTGCAGTTTTATGTTTAGGAGGCTACTCTGTAACACATTTGCAAATCAGATAGGTGAACACATCTACAGACGTACTTAGGAGCAAAAGTAATGTGTTCCCAAGTTGAGTGTCTTCTGGGGAGGCTTTAGTACAAACTCCCATGCAGCTGGGAAGGCAGGACTGTCTGCGAGGCAGCACCAAGAGAGCTCCCCTGGCAGAGGGAAACTCGACCTCTGGAAGTCCCTTTGTCTGGGTGGCTGTACACCTGTCCGTGAGAAATTTACTATGGGGAAATTACCAGCCAGATAGCAGGAAAACTTCCTAGTTCCCTAAGGTTACGGTGATTTACTTCAGTTCTTTTTGCTTTAGACAAACGTGGTTTCAAGTCCATAGCACGTGTCCTTGCCCTGAAGCAGTACACGAAGAGACCATACCCTTAGGACTATGGCTGTTCATGAAGCACATGTCTTACGTTTGAGTGTTTCTTGCCTTGATATTGCATATTCAGATGTGGTAATAATAAATGTGGAATTAAGCTCACGTAGGGTGGGCTGAATTTAAAGTCAGTTCCAAGTCCCTGTTGCAAGAAGCCATGATTCATCTATACAAACCCAGCACACAGGCTCAATGTGCCCCGGATAACTCTTCCACACGTCACAGAGAAGATGAAACACATCTGTGAAAGGAACTCGCTGCTGTTGACTTTGTAGGTGAGAATATTGGCAGCACTCCAGCACCAGGGCATCAGGCACCTGCTCCTGTTTGTCTTCTGCAAGGCCGATACGGTTCCAGACCTGCCAGTTCCACCTGCAAATGGCCCAGCTGAAATCCATGCAGAGAGTCCTGTTCTGCCATGTAGACACGCAAAGACAGTTCTTCAGTGGTGTCACTGGTTCCTTAGTGCCTTGACCCCTCAATAAATTGCCTGGCAGTTTACTGTGGGCCCCCGTGGCTGTCCCCACTCAGCTTTCGGGTTACATGAGAAACACAAGGCCTGTGGCTGCGCACACTCCTTGCGGACTGCTGCAGCCACGTCCAGGTGGTGCCCAGAAGTGAACGGTTCTGCAGCAGGTTGTGCCATCACATCCTCTTGGTGCAGACACAGTGTAGGAGAGATTTGTGAGGTATTTCAAAATGGTTTGTGACCCAAGACAGGAGTGGTGAGACCAGGAGCGCCGAATGCTGACACGACTTGGGGCAGACAGCTGTTGTGTTGCAATCCCTGTGGCACATCTGTACGCAGACAGGAATGTCTGGTGCGGGGTGAGCACTCCAGAGAGGGGATTACACGGTCATGGAGATAGATTAAGACGACCAGGAATGCCTGGAGTAGTTTAGTAATAAAGCTCCTGAGGTTAGCTAGAGGCAACCTTGCACATGCAGGATTTGGATATCGTGTCAGCCTAGAGGCTAGGTGCCACCACTGAACAGTGACTGCCTTGGTGCTAGAAGTCAGTTAGCAGTTTTCCACTGGAATCTGGGAGAGGACCCTGGGATGATGAGCATGACTTAAGGTACTGTTCGCCTCAAGAAGAGTTAGTTCGGCTGGGCTAGGCTGCAGGTGGCATTATTTGTTCACGTCAGGGAGCACATCAGTACAAAGGATTGCAGACATGAGGAGACCACAAAGGGAGAGATTAGAGGATCTACTGGCAATGTGCATGCTGCTGCCATCGCCAGGAGATCTGGCATTTAACTGTTTGAGCAAAACAAATCTCCTTTTGTTCCAAAGAGAATAATTACCTTTTCAGTGCCAGTGCCCATGGTTATCTGCTGCTGTTGTTTATGAGACCACATCCTGGGATGACAGCAACAGGGGCAAGAAAATCAAATGACAGATTTGGTTGGTAAAGTGCACATTTGCCTGGCTGAAGGCTTGATGGTGGTGCCTGTAAAGCCCATTAGGTGCCAGTGTGCTCAGTGTCTTTGAATGCAACCAGAAAGTGCAGTTTTCATCAGGGAGGCTGTATTTGGGCTAGAAAGGGGAATACCACGTAGTTACTGCAGTGGCACTGACGGTACCACTATAGTGGGGAGTGAGGTGCTGTGCCATGTTGCAGCCTCACCTCTTCCTTATTTACTGCTGCCTTTGTGTCACTGTATGAGACTGAAAAGTGACTAAAAGCTCATGGTACAGGTTTGTGCCTCTTTTTTTCTTAACTAAGCTCTCAGACACTGACACAGTTCTGGGTTATAACATTTGATTAAAAAGTAAGTAAGCATTAAAATCTGAACGTTTAAAGTGTTCTCCTAGCAATTAAGTGGTGTGGAATAGGCAAGAAAATTGGGAAGCGCGGTGTCCTTTGTGAGCCAAGCATCATGCAGCGAGTGATAATGGAAGTGGGGTCTCCAGCAGGGACCCAGCCATCAGACAGTGTGTGGAGCTGGAAACTCCGAGTAAAAGCCTGGCATAATTTGTCTGATCAAAGATTCTCATCAGGTTCAAGTACGGACTTTTTCCACCCACGCTGTTTGTAGGACAATGTATGTGTTGCGGAGAGAGCGCTCAAGGGCCTGTTCAGGTAGTGCTGAGCACTGTTTGTTTAGTACCACACTGCCTAAGTGGGGTTGGGCATACTTGTCAGAGTCAGCTATCTTAATCTGAGCCCTAAATGCTGTGATAATGCTTTTTTTCAGATGCAATGTCAAAGTTACACAGCATATCAGTATGGCAAGCCTCGTGGCTTCAGGATCTGATCAATGAATATCAATCCATTGCGTATTAACTGCCTTAGCAGTGTCCCTTATAAGAATTTAACTGTCTACTTCTACAGTAAACATGATGGTGTTTGCTTAGCAATAGATAACAAGAACAGGTTCATCAACACCAGGCCCGACAGAGGCTCTCTGTGGTGAGTTTGCACAGCGAGGCTGAGCTTTGTGTGGATTTTCTTAGGCTTAATAAGAATTGAATTTGTGCTGAAGCCTTTTCTTCAGTGGGCCACTAAGAGGCTCTCTTTCCATTACCCTGCTGCTGCTTATATTCAAAAAAATTATAAGAGTTTAATACCTTTGAGCCATCTGTCTCACAAATCAGCCAATTCGTTCAAAAGTTACTGGGGGAGAGGACAAGGAGTCTGACACAGACAGACAGACAGACCAGCACACAAAGCATGGTCGTGTGAGCGTCATTTCCTTAGGAAATCAGGCTAAAAATACATTGCACAAACAAATCCTTGGAAGAGGTCGTTGTGGACTTGATCTCTTTATTATGATTTTCTCCAAGTTTTAGATGAAAAGCAGCGATTGACTTACAGTAGTTGATAAAAAAGAATTTCAGATTACAGATGGGACCCCTCCTCCCATTTTTTTCAAATGCAGCAGCATGAGGGAAAGCCTAAAAATGACCTGAAACACAGCACTGGCATTCACTGAAGAAAAGCTACTCAGTGTAAGGAGCAGCTGTGCTGGTGGGATCTGCTTAGAGACCTGCACCTGATGGACACGGATGTCTCACTTGCCAGTTCATGGCCTTTCTTTGGCAATGCTGTTACTTGCATTGCACGGTATCACATCTGTCCACCGGCTCTGACATTACTTGTAGAGTTCAAAGCTGCACAAAGTGAGTAAGTCTCATAATTCGGCCCATGCCAGCTGAGAGCACAGTGCTATTTGCATTGCAGAAGCAGCTGCAGCGCCATTGCTCCAGGCTTTTGACAGACGTTTGACAAAATATATTTACTGCCTCAGAAAGCTTACAGTGGTGGCTCTAAGCCTTATCTTTATATGCTGCGTGTAGTTCCACACAAACAAAGGATGTTATATTGAGCAACTGCGTGAGTCATTTAGGGTTGAAGCTGAGTGTATGCTTGGGGACAACAGTTGGTTACAACAGACGGGAGGAGCACATGCAAAGAAAGATATGACTATCGGCAATTGAAAACAGCAAGGCCAGAGGCTTATGATATGCACATATGGCTTATGATATATACATATACTGTTTCTTCTCTAGTCAGTAGTTAAAAAAATAAAACCTTGTCAGGTGGGAAATTTAGTTTTGTGATGTTAAAATGGGGTATATAATTGTGTTAAATGTCAAAGTGAGATTACCATATAACATTTGTCCCCATAGTAGGGACAAAATATTCTTCGGTCATAAATACCAGTGGGCCTTAGTCATAATTGTAGTGCTGTTTCATTATGTTACTGTAATGAAGCAGGGTCATCTTAATGGCCTTATGAAAAGCCCACACCCAGTGCTGACTGGGAGTGTTTGGTGTGGGACTGATAATTCCTCACGCACAGGTCACCTGGTGGCACCATCTGCGATCTTGGGCATCTAAAAACTGGCCTGTTCCTGCAAAAAAAATCAGAAGTTATGCCTTGTATGCTTTTCATATGGGACATGGCTACCATAGCAAATACCCTTTATGTGGGGCATCTGATGTCCCAGGTAGGAGAGGCTGAAGCAAGTTGGGGTTTCTTTCACACTGGGGTCCCGCCTCAGGACCTGAGGGGCCCATGCATTAGGTGGCACCACACTGTCTGTGTTCAACTATCTGAGTTGCTTACCATTTGTTACCCCTACATTTTGTGTTTTATGAAGTAATGATATGATACAGTGCAATAGATAGTTTCAGCAATATAGGTTTTCACCACAAAGTCAATTTTTTAGTGGTTATGCCTAGAAATTATTTTATAGATCTGTATAACTGCCAAGGCTGGATCAGGGTCAAAGTCTAGCTGTGAGGCCCTGTGCTTATTTACCCAAGCATGGAGTCTCAGGCCAATGTAGCTGACCATGTAAGATACGTGGGAAACCTTTTCACTACCCCTGTCTTATTAGGATTGCAGAAGCTGTATGCACCAGTCATCCCATCGCAGGGTAATTTCTAATGACCTGCTTCTCTGCAGTGTCTCGCTCATGTAGGAACCCGTCACACAGCTAGTCAGAGTGAATTTAGCCCCATTTGTACTCGTCTGTCAAGCATCTGATCTCTCATTAAGGTATCTCACTTATCATGGTGCAGAGGTACTAAAGGTTGCTGTTGTCCTGTCTTTTTTAATTATAGCAGGACACTATTTTAATAAATGATGACAGAAGTAAACAAGTATCAGAACAGTAAATGAAGGATGGTGTTAGACCAGAGGTGTTACTTAGCATCCCACAAATCAGTTGATTGCTAGCTATAATCTGTTTTGCTGAGGAGCTGCATTTGCAATATCCTTGTTTCAAAGCTGGTGATATATGTATCCAGCCTTTCCTACCCTATTAATATTAACAGGATGAGAGAAATATAACCATGAATAACTATCTAGCAATAGGCCATTTGGGAAAGACACAAAAGTATTGATTTCTATTTTACAGTGTTCAGTGATCATTAATTTCACCACACCAGTTGCCCTAATTAAGTTAAGACTCTCCCTCCCGAGTGTGAAAAAATGATAGCATCCCACATACTCATCATTTTGATGTGGAATGGATAAAAACAATTTTTTCACCCCAGCTCCCACCTTTTAGGGAAAGTAAAACTTTCCTTGAAGCTTTTAACTCTTCTCATATGTATCAAGACTGGATCTGCGTTGTCGCACACTCAGGTAATTAACATTGTCTGTCTGACACCATACGGTGACTGAGCAGGATGGGGCCCACGTCCTTTTGTGTTAATACACCCTTCACAGGGCTGAATACCCAATGAGCCAGATGCTGCTCAGGCCATCCTCAGGTGGTGGCAGTTGCAAGTAATCAGGAAATTTAATATCTTCATGACTCTGAAAGCACGTTTTCTTCTAACTTGGTTTATTCCTTAGAGCTCAACGACATCTCTTGAAATATTTTTCTAATACTGAGCAATTATGCAGCTTTTTGGATGCAGCTCCTAGGGAAAACCATCGCATATGTGGGTCTGATTTGAGAACAGGTAAACTCTTTGAATTTACATTTACATGCATGAAAATCACCGCTGGGCTGAGATTAAGCACAGGAAGCGTCAGCCCCAAAGGCACTAGTTTGACAGAACTTCTAGGAAATGTAAATCAGGGTTAAGAAGTGAATTTGTTGTTGAGCAATTATCTTCAAAGCAACTAATACTAACTAATCTTCTGCACAAAATGTTGAAGTTCTGTTGCATGGGAGAGCCAGGCTGCAAAATCCAGTAGCTGAACATGATAGATGCAGTCTTCAGAAGTGGAAAAAAAGGGCTGGGAATAGGCGGAAGAAGAGTGAAAGACACTGTCTGGAGACTCAGGCTGTGCAGAAGTCTTGCAGCCAAAATAATTGTGTGAAGCAATGAGTGGTAGGAAGGGCTGCTGGGGCAGGCTGGAGGTGGCTCTTTTGCCTTTGGAGGAAGAGTATGTTCTTCAGTACCTTTGCCCCTCCCAGGATGACTGAATTCAGGTATGAGCAAGTCGTGTCTGTGCCCAGACTCATTTTCACTCCCAAGTCCAAATCTTTCTCAACCAGCCTGCTGAACATATTTATGTAAAATCTTTATGTAAAACCATGTATGAAAACCCAGAGTGTAAAACGTGTAAAATGGGTGTACTGGGCACTAAGGCTGGGGTTTCTGTCTTGGTGCATTATTAGAAAGGGAATGTTCTCTGCTATGAGGAAGACAGAGGCTTCCTGCTTGTTCCACTCTTGCTGCTGATTTATTCCATCCAAATAAATGCTTTTTTTCTTCCTAAGCTTCAGTTTTAGAAAATTCCAGGTCTGCATTTCCAAAGCCAATTTATTTCTTGTGGTGTGCAGCTAACAGAACAGCTAAATTAGGGGCATCTGTCTGCAAAAAGTACTACTAGTTTGAAAATCTTTGAATAAATCTTGCTGAAGTTTTCTTTGAGTGTCATCATAAAAACTTCTAAAGTTACATAAAAAGGCAAGAATCTGAAATGTAATGGTTATATGTAATTTAAGTGACAGTGGTTTGAGCCTACGTTAAAATGTGTGTTTGTTTTTTAAATATAATATAGTCCTGCTTCTTGAAAATAAGCTAATAGAAATCCTATGATTCAGGTGCTATTGTAGACTAAAACAACTTTTCTTGTTACAATGAGAAAGAGAAAACTATTTTTTTTTTCTCTTGGTTTCACTTTACTGGGTCCATCAGCAGTTGGAAAGTTGGGAAGAAGCAGGCACCCAGCTCTGTGCCCAGCCTGGGAAGAGAGTTCAGTACTCAGTATATGAGACTCCTACTGATCACCAGGGAAAGAAAACTGTATCAGTAAACCTTTTATTCTTGGAACCCAGATTATGGTCTGTTGCTTGATTTCGGTGTCTGTTGTTTTTGTCTCAGTGCTGCCCCCTTCCCTAGGCATGAGGCATTAAATGATTTGTATGTTTCAATTAAGTTGCTATAAAAAATGAGTAGCTGGAGGGCACCGGTTTATTACTGGTATCCAACTCTGTTTTCATTTACTAAATGGCATTCTGAAAGCCTCTATTCTGAACATAATCACCTTAGGGTATCCGCTGAGTACAGCCCTGAATGATTCAATTACTGCTGAATGCTCTCCTCTCCCCAGAACATAGGGCTTCGCACATTAGCAACATGTTGAGTGTTTCGCAGTTGTTCTCTTTGCACTCATCAGGGTGTTCCCAGGAACAGGCTGGAAGGATGCAGCTTGCAGCTTCTTCCTTAAAACATGTTACCTCTATGTGTCGTCTCACGGTAGCTGATTTCTCCAGATGTGTGTTTTAGAGTCAGTGGACATATTTTTAATTCTGTTTCTTTACAACTACCCTTTCTCCTCTCTATTTATTGAATCCATTGCATATTTTTCATAAAACTGGATTACAGGAATTTGCAGAACATGTCCTGTCCACATGGATTGTTAAACAACAATGTGGTTTCCACAGTTATCTTGGGAGCTGGTGCCAGAGAATCACAATTACCCTCAGCACTTTGCTGTTTCCACACACAAAAAGTAAACAAATAAACCAAAGTATTACTGGGCATACTGGTCTTTCAATCAAAGTTTCTCATTCTTTTATGGTGTCCTGCTAGGTTTGAAACATTGTGTAAAAGCATGACAGATTTGACAAAATTCTGGTGACCCAAGGTTGCCTTCAATACCTCAGTCTGGTTTCCAGATTCCCTGTTCCCTGGTTAGAAGGCTGGAAATCATATTAAAGACATCCATACGTGCAGCTCAGGGCACTTTTGTTTACACAAAGGTCTTCTGAGTCCATGGACCTGGAACAGGTCACCTCAAAACAGCTCAAAAACTGTCAGACCTGGAGCTCATGACAGGTGCTGCTTGCTTCCAGTGCTGCTGTCGTCTCTTGATTTCATGTCAAACAATGTGGTGCTGCATCCTTGTCCTTGAGACAGGAAATTGAGAGGCGTTGGGAAAGGCCAGAGCCTTTTTCTTAGTTATTTCTGAAAGGCGACTATGCTAGAATTTCAGCTTGGAATAAGACTTAGAAAAATCACTTCTGAATCCAATGAAAATTAAACTGAATTTCTGCACCTCCTTCATGCAGCAGGTACCGCAGGCACATTGCTTCCCGGCTACTCAACGACCCTAGTGCTAACTGGAAATTAACAAAAAACATTATATAGAAAAAAATACTATTTTTGAAATAATAGCATTCACAAGCCTCTGAAGGAACAAAAGCTTGACAGAATATCAAACAGAGATATCCTCACTGAAGACCAGAAAAACTAACCTGAAAATAGCTTCTTACTTCTAAAAGAACATGAATGGCACACTAATTCCTCACGGACTGATGTTTTAATCCATTCATGCTTGGCAACCAACAAAAATGTGTTAACGCCTAACTTCTGTTGCTTCTACGGTGCTCGTGCTGTTGTAAAAAAAATGGGATACAAGAGGAAGTCAAGGCTTAACATATGAATCGAGGGTTTATGAAGGCACTGTTAAACTCTTGCCATCTGTGAAGAGATGAGGTTTAATATTTCTCCCATTTGCAATTCAATGATCGTGCACCAATGCAAAACTGATTAAACAAAAGGGGCAGTCAGTTCCAATTATTTTTATTAATGACCACAGCTATAATCACTGTAAACACAGACTTTCTGACACTTAATAGAAAGGTCTGACCTCATAAAGCTTAAACCCATTAGTTCTTTGCGCGTGGCCTTCTGTCTGTCTCATGCCTTATGATGAGAACACAACTTGGTTGCTTAGCTTCAGCACCTTTCCCCAAAAAGCATCCTTTCTTGCCTTGGAGGAGAAAAAAAAAAGAGGGGGCAGAATCTGCCATATTCCTTGATCTAGAGTTAAATTCTCTTGCATGAAAACCATATAAAACACATTTGCCTTTTAATTTGAATTTTTCTGTCCCTCCATTCCAGACACTGGTTCTCATTAGGCTCTCTTTGTGAAATGAAGAGACCTCCACTGTTAGGTACCACTACGCTGTGATAAAATTATTTCTCAAACTTCTTTTTTAGATGACTAGAACTACTGCTGCTCCCTGTATAATATCCAACACTTTTTCCAACATTTCTGTGACTGCTTTTTGAAATCTCTCATTTTTTTTGAGATGGATGTCAAGGCTGTCCCCAACATCTTCCCTAATTACTCTTCCCCTGTTGTATATCGCAGGATCACGTTTCACAGTTATTTTTTCCCCAGCATTACACAGCTATTTCTCCACTCAAACTCTTTTTGGAATCATTGACTTCCAGGATGCATTTGCCCAGTCTGCATTCCTTTTCCCTATGGTCATATTTTTACATTAGTTAATGTTAATGCACGTATAAAGCACAGTAGACTGAATGGTGCAGATCCTTCTTTTAGCTATGCTGTTCCTAGCATTTCTTACCAATCTACTGTTCTTTAACCCATCCCCACTCACTTTCAAAGTACTCTTGCAATACCTGAATTGCCTCAGGCATATCTACAATTAAATGAATCACAACATCTGTGTGAAAGACTCAGTCACTCACCTGAAAAAGGAATGAGTATTACGGCTGAGGGTTGGGGTTGTTTGGCTACATATCTGTGGTGATGGAGGGCAGGTGAGAAGGTGCAGGAAAGTTAGAGATTCTGGAGGAAAAAAAGTAATAATTTTGTTTCTAAGGAAAGCTTGCAAATCCCTTTGCAGTAGTCAAGGGGTAGGATGTTATATTCTGAGCTTGACAGTTGAGCAGTGCTTAAATGGAGAAGCAGAAAGCACAAGGACAGCTGAGTGGGAGGTGAGTAGCATGTGCCACCCATTTGCTAGGACACTAACATGTTGGGTTTATTTCTTGCAGTATAGATCACGGTGATACTGCCCTGCTACTGCTTCTCTCTTATTTTTAGTATATTTTTACTAACTTCCCTGGAAAATGGTACATTTTAAAGTTGAAATTCTCTTCGCACATACATTCCAGTCGGAGTTAGCCTCTTGAAAATCCATTAAAGAGCAAATCATAGGCCTCTGCAAAAAGAGGCTGAAAAGTCTTAAAAGCACTAAATTCAGCGATTTGGAATAAAGGAAGCTTAAAACAGACAACATCTGTTGTTTTCAATCCCATGGGATTTTCTGCATTTTTCCAAATCCTGGCCCTTAATGAAGAGCAGTGTCAGATTTAGAAAGGACAAAAAAAAAAAAAAAAAAAAAGGTTTATACAAAATTAGAAATGTGTCTGGAAATCTGAAATCCTTGAGTATGTAAGCCAGCGTCTGCTCCAGATCTTTCTTTTCTAATGGACAGAGGTCTGAGTACTGTGTGATCGCAACAGTTTTCAAATGTCATTTTCCATCGGAATCTCACAATTACCATACCAGATGCCCAAATCACATTTTTTCTTCCTAATACTACTATTTTGCATGCTTCTTCACCAGGCATATTAATGCTTGAGCACTCAAAGGAAGTGTTATCTGCATGCAATGAAGATGATTAAAAAAATTAAAAATGGTAAAGCTATCAAGGCACATGTAAAAGTTCTCTGATCAAGCAGCTGTTTCATTATCACATTTTGCCTCCACACGTTGTCTATAGTGATACCTCAGATTGCCACTGCAGCATTGCAGTTACTGTAAAGCTTTTTTTTTTTTTTTTTTTTTTTTTTTTTTTTTTTTCCCACAACCTTCTAGAAAAATAAAACTTTTCAGAATGGCTTGGTGGACTCAGAGGGATACCAGCTAAGCAGATTGGTGTAATTAGACTCTTCAAAAGGGAGTTTTACCCTTATATTACATTTTATTTGTAGGGCCTGCGTCATGAAGAGAGCTTATATTGCCAGCGTTTCACGTAGCATTCTTAGAGTTTTCTACAAGCTGCTACCATATATTTTAATCTGTCTACATCAAGATGAATGTTGGCTGTATAAGAAGGATTTCAATATCATTATTAATGTCAAAAACCAACTGCAGAATTGGACCCACAGATTTTCAAAAAGTTGGGCGGTCTTACTTCTGAATGGAAGTATTATGGCATATACAATAACGTAGGCTATCAAAAGCATTGTAGGATCACATAAATTTCAGGCAAATACAAAAGGTTTTCAGGAGTAACCAGTGTTACTAAGATACTGCTAGAAATACAGTTGTGTTTTTTTTTAATACTAAGTTTCAACATACAAGGTGGGTGGATATGTAAATTGCATTCCGTCAAAAAAGTTATAGAAACTTTGCTTTCTTAAGGGTTTGGAAAACTACAAAGCAATTCAGAGGTACTGAGTCGTTGTAGCAATGTCTTACCATTATGTTGTTGCTGGAGCTGCAGAACATTTAAAGTGTCCTGTGATCTGCACCTTGGGTGTTAAAAAGGGAATTGTATTGGAAAGGATTCTGCAAATGGCTGTAACACTTCAACACTTCTTCGAAATGGCTGCAGCACCTGCAGAGCCTGTAACTGCAGGTACAGGAATAGTCTTTTGGCAGGGTAAGCTTGCCACATGCGTCAACTTATTTTTTGTACATTGTGCCACGAAACCAGACCATGGAACTACAGAATTATATAGTGATCTGGAAACAAACTGGCCTGCTAGGCAGAGGTTTAGTTTAAGAAGTTGATTGTGCAATATAAACCCTGGTTTGTTGTAGTTGTTGTTGTTGTTTTTTGTCATAAGCATATGACAAATATGTTTATTTAAAATTTAAATTGTATCCTGCTTGTAAGTGCAAGATCGTGTCACCACAAATGTGTGAGGGTTTTTTTTTTAGGGACAGTAAGGGAAAGAAGCTTTTTTCCATTACACTAAAAATAAAAAATAGTAGTGCAGGAACTTCATTACTTTCTCAAAGAAAAGTGGTCCTCATCATCTCAGTATTGAGATGATTCCATCCCATGGAGGGAAGACAGTAAGAGAGCTCTTATGGGTCAATAATCAGTATGGAATAGTCAAGATGTTCAAAGAAATACTGAGTTAGGAACAGGGATGTGTAGGAGAGGAAGCAGGAGCCAGCACTGACAGAGATCTTCCTCTGTGTTTGACCATGCATGGTTGTTTGGTCCTGTATCTGTTCATAGCTTCATTCCTTGTCTGAACCACTGCAGTGCCTAATGCACAGAGGCTAAATTAAGTGGCATTGTACAAATAAATAAGGGAGATGCCATTAATGTGAAGAAAAAGTGTAATATCACACATAAACATCTAAAGTATTCAAGATGGAAATGAATGTGTTGTCTACAGCCAGGTAAACCTCAGGATTTTACAATGCAGAGATTCAAAGACCTCATGAGTTGGTTAGTTCACTTGTGATAGGAACCAAAGCCAGGTGACTACAGTCAAGCAGTGTAGTGCAGGACCAATGGTGACAACAAAGACAGGACATCCAAACTCAGGCAAAATCTTCAAGTCAGCCCTTGATCTGGAATGGAAGGATCTGTCAGAGCAAGTTGAACTGATCGCTAGTCCTACCAAACCAACATCCCTCCCCCTGCTGAAAATACAATGGCCATCCATTTTTCCATTAGATAGTCCTCTTTCTGTCATTTGTGCTGATGCAACCTTTTGTCTCGTCTTCAGAGCCCTCCTGCAGTCCAGAGTGCAGTTCCCTTCTTATTTAAAGCGTGGGCAAATCAGGTGTGTGCCGACTCTCCCTGTCAGCCCCCTTTGGGCTGCCACACAGAGTTCTAGTACTTGTTTACCCATTTGCAAAGACTTGTAAATTTACAGTCAAAGTAACCTTAATGATCAATTGCCATTTGAAGTCCAGATGTACTCAGCTGGAATGCTGAATCATTCATGTCCCAAGGAAGAAGATTTTGGAGGATGACTGTGTGGCCCTCTCAGGGGGTGGTTGACCATTTGGAATTCAGTCCCTGAACACATGCAGAAGGAGCCACACAATGGAGCTCTTAGCTTAAGCTTTCCTTCTTCCCCCCAATAGCTATATTCCTGTTTGAATAAGAAAATGAAGAGATGAAAGGCTGAAATGTAGGCTGAAAGGCACGTGGTCTTGTGTAAGGCCTTCCATTTGTATAGACATACTATTACCTATCGCTGTAATAATTCTAATTTGTCTATGGACTGCATTTCAAGATATATATGTCTATAAAGCTATTTTATAGAATCTTTACAAGGAGCATGTGTATGGAAAGAATTCAAAAGCTCTGGAGTGCATCACAGATGAATTTGTTAAAGCAAAGTGTGTATGGCTACTTTTTGTTAACTGACTTTAGAGCAATGAAAAACTTGGGGATGTAACTTCAGGTCTCCATTTCCATTCTCACTAATGCTGCTACCATATCTCGGATGCAGCAGAATTGCAGCAGCACAAGGGAGGATTAGCCTAATTCCTAGCTTTATTAATGATTCTGTTACGATTGTTTTATTAAGGGCATTATTTTAGCTTAGCTTTGGCTTCTCTGAGGGTTATATATGCAGCAAAAAGAAGGAACTAGAACTGTAGAGTAAAGCCAGTGATTCAGTTTAATATTGACAGCTTTATCTGGGTTTAAGCCACTTTAGATGGGATCCAAATCTGAGCCAACTTCTGTCTGTGACCATGTAGGATTTCTTCTTGTGAATTTGGTACTGTTTCATCATTTGCAGTGGTCCTGTAAGTCTAGATGGTTTAAGGTTCATTCACGGTGCGGACTGACCATCTGCTTTCAATAACTGTGAAGTGACTTATGTATTAATAAACTGTTTCTATGTTCTTGTATGTCTCTAAAATGCCTCAAGCAACTGCTCCTTCTTTATATGGAAAAGTCACAGCAGCTGTGGGATTCACAAGACTTCGGTGCTTGTCTCCTGCTGCACTTCTGGCAGCAAATTGCAAAATGCAAATAACTTTTCCAACTGCCTAATAACTGCAGACCCATTAAGTGTGATTTCTGTGACAGAAGACAAAAAAAAACAACCTTGCTTTAAAAGAGTCCTAATTGGATTAAAGAGTATGTGAACACCTGTGGTCGCTCTCAGGGCTGCCTATGAACTGGAACAAGTTAGAAGTCAGTATGAGATAAGAACTCAGCTTCTCGTTGAGTATCAGCCAGAGGAGGTGCATGATGCCCAGCAGGGTTTGGGCTGAAAGTGGAGGTGAGGGGGCATCCTCCTGAAACACTCCCTCTCCTGCGCTTGAGTGCTTATCACTAGCTACTGCTCAGGAGCCTTGTAAAAGTGGTATGCAGAATCCTGTTCCCCACTGAGCTGTTCAAGTTGTTTATTTGGGCACAAACTGCCCGATCACTAGTTTCTTGCAAAACAGCTGTCAGAGGACAAAGCGGTCCCACTTTTTGCATAATACCTTAATATTTTGAGATATCTGCCCACAAACCAGAAGGAACTTAAACCCACAGTCCCCAGATCTTAATAGAATATATACTATATATAAATTCTTAATAGAATATATGACCACACAGTTGCCAAGTACTTGCAGGCTTCTTCCTCAAAGAAGAGCAATAAATACACATTTTCACTAAGGTCATCGATTTTCATTGGGCTGCCCTGAAATTTCATTACAGGAATAGTGTGACATAGTTATTTTGTTTAATAATCTACAGCAAAAACATGGAAAACACAGCAGAGTTTTCAGAAGACACAGAAGTATTCAATTAATCCAGACAGGAGAAGATAAAGGGACTTAAAAGGGACATAATTAAGCCAGGTATATGAATAGCACAATGGCAGATGAAACTCAACATTTCAAAAAGCAGAGCAGTCAATAGCTGCAAGGAATAATCTGATCTGTGTTGACCCTTTGTAGGTACCTAGATAACCTGCAACAAATGACTTTTCCAAGGAGGCATTTAACTGATTTTCAGCCCTGAGCTTTGTAGGGAAGATGTTCCATCACATCCCATGTAGGAGTCAGGTTTGGATGTTCTCCCATTAGATCATGGCTCTTCTGCCGCTGCTCTGCGCAGGCCTCATCTCCCATTTTTTGACACTTCTGCTGCGTCACTCACTCAGGGTACGATGTGTCCCCACAGTGTCCTCCTTTGCTCCCTTGGGCAGCGGGTGCTGGTCCATTCTCCCGATTGCCTCTGGGCACTGTTGGGGTGACAGCCCTTCCTCGCCCTGCCTCTACCTGAGCCTCCTGTCAGCTGTGCTGATTCAGTCGGATCTCTTCTCACATCACTGCGAACCAGGAACCATCCTCAGGTTTCTTCCCAGCACATCAAGCCTTCATGGTGGTGTTTCTGTCTACGCCTCTTTGTTGCTTTACTTTTCCAGTGAACTCCGCTCGTTAAATCCCGCTCACACTTGACATCCTTTTTGTTGACAGCTGCAGCTTGCCGGGCTCAGTCGCAGTGGTGAGTGATACTCAAAAAGAAGAATTGATTTTAAAAGTGGCCCATTATGTTTGACTACTCATTGTTTACACTGGGCTTGTCATGAAGGAGTAGCTTCCCTCCAGCCAGCTGCACCACACACTCCTCCCCATCCGTCCCCTCCACCAAGGCCTCAAGTCTCTCGTTCCACATGAGAGCAGCTGGTTGCTGCTCCCACCGGCCTGATGGAGATGGGAGAGATTTGAAGAGTTTAATGCTCAGAGATAATAGTTATCATTTTAGGTTTCAGTGAGTTTTCCGTTTCTAATTTCCTTTTTATTTGGTTCTGGCAATCTGGGTCAGGAAAGACGTAAGTGCTTCACGGCCTCTAGCGGGCAACAGCCAGAGCTGCAGGAATTTCCAGCCTGTAAATAAATCTATGGAAAACGTTTTATTTTAACCTGTATATGATTTCCCTGGTTTCCTATGAAAGCGAGGCTTATGAAAACACTCTCTCTGTGCGCTGTCTCTGCTTTCCACCCTCGATAGATCTGGGGCCTGTTGGCTGATTTCATTTAAATTTGGCAAAGGTTACAGAGGTCTCAAATGCAGTTCCTTTAGGTTTTGTGTCAATAGATGTGCCTGAGATGAGGAGACACTTCTGATACTCTTTCTAACAGAAAGGTTGCTATTATTATGCAGCTTCACACAGTACAAGACACCAAAATATTAGCACAGGAAAGAGTTAACATGTATGGAAAAAGCTGGTTGGAAATCCTCTGTGAATCAGGCTTATTTGTTCATATGCTCCTAGAAATCCTCACCCTTAATTTTATTTGATAATTTGGTTAATGTGGACTCAAAGAATATCACGTCTCTTCCTAGACACTGCCAGATAATCCTGCTGGGAATGGAGATGGAAGATGATTCAGGTTTCTGGAACTGCCCACACCACTACTGCTCACTTCATCATTTATAAGTCTAAAGGGATCCTTGAAAGAAACCAAAATTTGTTTATTTTCTTTCTGTTTTCAGCTTGCTTTCAGCTTTCTTTCTGTTTTCAGACTTTTATAACAGTGATCATTAAAATACAGTAAATACAAATGAAATTCATAAGTAGACTCTTCCTCAGAGTTCAGACAAGCTGTTGCCATATGTTAATAAGAACCCCAGTATGAATATTCTTTTGACTGTGGTGCTGTATGGGATAAATCCTTTAAGTTTCTTAAAATGAAGAAAAACTTTACTGAAAAATGGCTTTACACATGATACTTTTTCTTCTCCTTGTTTTTGCTTGGCTGTAATAAAGAAGAGAGGAAAAAACAGAAAAAAACAAACAAGCAAAAAAACCTGCAGGCTCACTTTGGGTTAATCCAACAGAACAGGCAGTCCTTCGAGTGAGTAAGAGTGAAGTCTAGTGACTCCTTCAGCATCTGTATCACTTCTTCTAGCATTTCATTTTTCCTTTGAAGAGCTCTTTTTCAAGTCAGATTTTGGAAGCCTTGTTTTACTGAGAGCATCTGAAAATATTCTTTAAACAGTGTACAGTGGTTTTAGGTTGAAGTTATAGTAAGGTCATCTCTAAGTGTCCCTGAAATGGTTTGTGTCTGACTTCTTATTTTAAAGACTTATTTCTCATGTGTTGTAAACACTTGAAATGACAAAATTACTGGTAATGACTTTTCTGAGTTCATGCTACAAATGCCAAGATTGAAAATGACTCACAGTCAACCAACCATTCATTGGGTGCAGAATATCTTGTGGAGGTTTTTTTCTGCCCTTTTTCCTAGAAGTGATGTTTGAAAACAAAACCGCAGTGTGGTCTTTTTGTGCTAAGAAGTCTTTGTTGCCTTTTCCAAGAGAGGAGGACAAGGCCTCATCTGGCATCATAGGCTTTTGGTACACAAAAGTATGTCTAGCTGGGACCATTTTAGGAGCTAGTAGAATAATGTGAATGAAATCAAATCTCATTGTCTCGACTCTTTGGAAAAATCCCTTCTTTTTGTTGGGTTGTATTCTAGCTTTTCCCTTCTAAAACTAAGTAGTGTCTGTCTTGGCTGCATCAGCTTTCAGTGTCACATGTCCCAGTAGCTTCCCAGCAGTAATAAGCAAGATTCTTCAAGCAAGTCTTGCTTTGCAGGAAGCAACTTCAGGAGAATCCATCATTTTCTTTGCCCAAAGCTGCCTAATGTACCGCCAGTTTTTGTTTTTCTTTGATTTGTCTTTTTCCCCTGTAAAGCATGCTGAAAGATCTGGAGGAATGTGCTGATAGAAATATGATTAGAAGAGCTTTTTGTGCACGTGTGTGCGCTCATGCCTGCGATGAAAGAAAGCAAATTTGTCAATAGCATAATTTACAAAAAAGCAAACTTCAGATCTTTGAGTTTCTGAAAGGTCAGGGAGACAGTGTTTCGTACCTCATGCATGCTGCATTTTGCTCAATAAGTGTTTGCATATTTCTAAAAAGAAACATTATGCTGTGAAATAATCACAAACCAGATTTCTTTGCTCTCTCTTCAATCAGTGTGAGTATGGGTGAATCACAAATTCATTGGCACGGCTAGCATTGAGAATTCATGTCCATTTTCATAAGTGCTTGTTCAAAATAAGCCTTTGATGTGTTGATTACAGCCTGCTAAGCTCCAAAGCAGTTGCTCAAATGAATTGTTGTCATGTAAGCATTTTTTTTCTGCTGATGTTTGTGAGGATTAAGGTAGGACTGTGCAGAAAAACTTTGTCTTTCCCTGTTGCTTAGATACAATCTTTATCTGTGATAAGTAACGCTGTTCTGAATTTCAACAAATTCCACCTTAAAACCTCTGGATAATGCAAGATATTCTGTAGGAGGTGAGGTAAGCCTTGGAGTATTGTTTGGAGTTGGTTTTGGGGGAGAAGGCAGGAGGTCTTAGGAATATGGCTGTGATGCGGAAACTGTCTTTTGGGTGGAAGTGAAAGAGGAGGTGCTGGGACAATTGTTTTCTTCAAAGCTGAAGAATGCGGTGGTATAACTAGTAAGAAACTTGTAACAGGAGAGCTGCTTTGTGGAGAGTTCTGCTTGTCTGTTTTCATAAGTATGGTTATGAATTTTTGCATATAAATGCAAGAATTGAATTGCCGTAGGGTTTTCAAAGCCTGGCATACTTCACTCAATGCTCTTTCTACAAAGAGGCTTTCAGATGTTGGAAACATTCTAGCCATAATTAAAGCATTGCTGCATTTTGATGGTGCTTCTTATTTCTGCTCTGGATATATATTTCGGTCAGACCTTAAGAAAATTAATATCAGAAGCATGTAAAGCTTGAGATGCCATATATCCTACTGCATTCATCTTGATATATTTTATGTAGTCTCAGATCCTGGGTGCTCATAAACAGACTGTTGGGGAATACAGTAGTCTTGTCAGATAAATTACCTGAAATAGTCACAGATCTGGCATTGAGATATGATGGTGGAAAGTCTGTACTTAGGGCTACGGTACAGCCACTATGTTAATGACAGCTCCTGTGAGATACAGAAGAAATTTCACTCTGGGCAGCGATCATACCTGATTTCAGAGACTTAAGCATTCAAGCTAGAGCAGTGTTTGGAATGAGGCAGTAAAGGATTTGTTCTTGATGATTTACTGCTCTCCAAGTCAACTGTAAGCTAGCTCTTGGCTGGGTATTTAGGGAACGCTCTGTTTCCATAGGTATTAGTGCTTGAAACCATTAAGTGTTCCACGGTTCTTTTACAAGAGCAGTAATTACATCCTGTCGGCAGAAATTACTCCTGCTGTTTCATTTGGAAACCATATTCTTTGCTTCCAGTCTTTTATTGTTGCACAGCACTGCTACAACCCTACAAATAGCTGCTCCATTTTCTGCCCATGGTGACGGCACTTCTGACACATTTGGGGGATGATAGGGATGACGATGATGTCTCTTGGGATGACATCACTTGGTAGTTTATTTGTGACTCAGGTCATTTTAAGCTGTGCTTGGCTGCAGAAATCCAACTTTTCTTCGCAACAACAGAAGTAACTTTTTTAGCTCTTGTTTCCCTGCAGGGGGGAACCTGAACCAGCCCCAGAGTGTAGTGGGTCTTGAAACAAATGCTGATGCTGAACTTTTCTGTCTTACTGTGTCCTTTTCAAGCCTTTTATGTACAGAAGGAAATTAGCACTCCAGATGATTATTGTCTGTTAGTGGTGTTTTTAATTACTTATTTTCAGGACACCCAATTAACTTTTTGCTGAAAACAAGATTTTTTTCCTTCCCTGAAGCAAACCAGTGATTCAAAATTTAATATAAACTTTTTTAAAAATCTTGACTCATGCAGCAATTCCAAGAATTTTTATTTCTGAGCTCTTTGAAACATTTGAATGAACTAATGAAATCCTGTGCCTCTGCTCTGCTCAATGTAAACCTCATGTTAAAGTGGGTTCATGCCGTTTAAGTGCAACAAGTGAAATTTTGAGGTCCCTGCCCTTTATCAGAGATGTGTTGTCCCATGGGGTCAAGTTAGCAGGAGCAGACACCAGGGTATGATACAGGGCAGAGGGTGCAAGAGTTGATGTCAGCTCTGCCACATCCCAGGCTGCAGGAGAAGGGAAGCGAGGAGATGCTGCTGAACCAAGGACACCATTAGTGGTCTTTGGGAAGGGAAATGCCACGGCACAGAGCTTGCTGGAGACAAGCAGCCAGTTGGTGATCAGGGTGGGATTTATCACCCAGGGTGGGATTTATCACCCAGTTTGACCCAAAGTGAGCTGCTTTCCACTCAGCTCTGGGAGCTGCTGCATTGCAGCGAGGTGTGCGGGTTGATTAGCAGTCATCTGGTCGCGTGATGAGTAAAGCAGAGGGATGCTGCCGGATTTCCATAAGTGAGACTCAAGCTGTAGAGTTTCAAGTTGAAAAACATTTATATTGGCTACTAAAGGAAACATGTGACACAGGAATATGCCATGCAAGCTGCAGAGATTTTCCACTAGGAGAAAGACTCTGAAAAGCTACATGAGTACAACAGATCAATGAGATAAGTTTGCATGAAAAATTAGTTAGGTAATAGGTATTTTGATCCTTCAAATAATGTATTTCATATAAGAAAGCAAAAACATATGGCTTTCTCTTCAGGTGTGGATAGTACAACTGTCCTATTTTGCATAACCACTGCAATCGTAAGTGAATGATAAACCGCTCAGGAACCCTTTGGGAAAATGGCAATCTTAGGTAAGAGCATTTAGTGCATGAAAACTGCCCTGGACAAAAATCCACACCCAACATATTATCATTGCAATTTTCTGCTTTAAATGGGAAGTTACCAAATTTTAAATTTGCCTTGAAATATCTGTTTTGATGCAGAGTTTCAAATAACCGACACATTCAGTGATTCTGTAATGAGTATTTTTAATGTTGCATATAAAAATATTCCTGAGTCCAGGAGTTCAGAGATCTGTTTTAAATCTTATACATTTTGCAAGAGCCAGAGGCAGGAGATGACATTCCCTGATGCTGGGATTAAGCCTGGTGCAGAAAGGAGAGGGCGTCCTGCATGGTTGGAAGCTGCAGCCTCCAAACAGGCTCTACCTCCCCCGGTAGCACAAAATACAACCTTTGCCTCAAGTTTTCCTCCAGGGTTAGCTCAGGACGTGCAATAATACAAAAGGGGATCAAAGGGAACCGGTAGATGGTGGGGCAAAGAGGGGCACTGGCGGCTTGTTCCCATCTCTGACGGCGGCCCGGTTGGCGGCTGGAGGGTGGTTATCAGCTGCATGGCGGTGTGATTATGGGACACCAGCAGGAAATACCTGCTGTAATCTGGAGGCTGGCAGTTGGGAGTGAGGGAGGAGAACAAAGGCTAGCGTGTGTTTGCAGATTAGAGGAGAGCGGCAAGTTGCTCACGAAACGTGGCCTAGCAAGGCCGCCCTGCTGCTGAAAGCGCACAGCGCCATGAGGTTATCTGCCACACGGGGCTCAGTTCCCCTTCCTTCTGACCAGCCCTGTTCAGCTCTCATCGGCTCATTCAGAAAAGCTGTTCGAGGGGAAACAGCTAGTTTTATCAAAGGGGACTGGAGCAGTGGCAGTGCTTTAGTGTCCTGTCCATGGGCAGGAGAACAAGGCTGCACTCCTTGCCTGCAGCAGGAGGGTGAACACCAACAATGGACACAAGCCTTTGAGCTGGAGGACAGCACTGGCAGGAGAATGAGGTGTGTAGCCCAGCCTTGAAGACATCTCAGCTGGAAATGGATTGCTCGACCACCAGAGGAGCAAGACAGGGAGGAGATGTCTGTCAGGAGCCAGGCGAGCTGGCACAATGCAAGTGCTCTTCTCCTAGCAGGCTGGGCTTGGTCATCCTTCCAACAGTGTCCTCATACCTCTTGTTTCTTCTCAAAGAGGCTCATAATTCTCTTACCACATTATAAGCAAATGCACTGTGCAGTCAGAGTGCCTTTAAAGTATTAAAACCTTTCTGCCTGGCAGCCTCATGGCAGAACATTCAATAGATTAAATTTATTCAGCTTCCAAAAAGAATCAAGGGACAAGCAGCCATAACCACCCTAGTTGCACTGGGAAGGCACAGCTTTTCTATTTACAAGTTGCCTGGGGGGAAAATGCCAAATAATTTATTCCTCCTCTTTCGCCCCAGTGCAGCTGTGGGGATCTGAAACAATTTGTGAACTTGGTGTTTCAGAAGGGCCAGAAGACCAAAGGGGTTGAACTTGAGATCTCCTAGGGTCCTTTTCCGACCTGAATTACCCCAGCAACCTGTGATTTTATGATTCAGCTTTTTAAGGACAAGGCAGGGCAGACTTTCACCAGAGGATGTGGAGCTCTGCAGTTGCTCTCTCTGCAGTACATTATTCACAGGGGCTGTGAGCACTGAAGGTCCTTGGATGGAGTTCTAGTTCCTTACAAAGAAGCTCTTCACATAAAAGTGAAAGGTCTTTCTCTAATAGAAGTCTACACAACAAAAAGTAGGTTCATGTTTCTTCTGGTGATTCCCCAAGTGCCAGCAGGAGAGATTGCAGATAAGCAGGTGCAAATCTGTAAGGCACAGTAAGCTCTTCACCAACAGAGTTTTCTTCCCTGTCAGACTTCTGACCAAGGGGTCATTCTACCAAATGAATAAATCAGTAGGTCTCCAATTCTTTTTCTTTATATGACATCTTATAAGCTCTTTATAAATGATAATAAGACTAATTAGTAACACGTGGTGTCTTGTACCTGACCTGTAAGGCCACAGTTTAGGAAATTCTCTGATTTGTCATTGAAGTCTGATCTGCTGTGAGCTCTCAGCAGATCTCATGGCTAGCTCAAGGTGAGAGGGAAGTGAGGACTGCATTGTGCACAACAGTGACAGGAGAAACTGTCCTACTGCTTTTCATTCTTGGGATGACATTTCTACTACTAAACCAAGAAAGGCCGGGGATGCCATGGCCAGGGGACATAGACTCATGTCTGCACTGTTTAAGAGAGAGTAAGCTGGAATGGTCCAAAGCAGAGAGAGTGCCAGCAAATAGCTTGCAGATAAGCAGTGCAGATGATCTGCCTCCCAGGACCTAAACTCATTCCCCAGCCAGCCCGTATTCAGCCATACAGGGCTACTGTAGGGATGTGCTCTCAGTCGGCTAATAAGATAGCCCAACAGCAGATGTGCAGAGGGAAACAGTCTGCATAAACCAACATCTATGCTGCCATGTTTTGCTGTGTTTTTTGTTGTTGTTGGTTGGTGGTTTTTTTTTTGTGTTCCCCCCCACCCCGTTTACTCTAGTTTCAGTCTGTGAACTGAACACTCATTAGTGGTGGAAGCACATCTTCCAATTCATTGCTAAGGAGCTCAGTGCACTGTCTGGAACCAAAGCACGCAGAGGGTGAAGTAAAGTAGGAGAGCAAATATATTCATTTTCACCTGCAGCATGCTTTTACATGTTATTCAGGTAATGGTCAACAGTCTCATGGCAGAGGGAGAACAACTCTTGCCCTGTGTGCCATAAGCATTACTCCAGGCAGTAGGCACAACGCTTAGTAAAAGTCCTTGGAAGAGCCCCATGCATCATATAATGCAGGTCACACTGTGGTATCGAGCCTTTAATCTCCTCTTGCAAGGTTTGCTAGAGATTCCAAATTCTGTTATTCAAATGGGTATGTACAAATGATTGGTCTCATTTATGGATTTCCAAGTACATTTTAAAGGTCAAACAAGTAATTTTAATCAGTCATGTGTGTTTTGACAGCTGATAAGTATCGAACGTACAGCAGCACCTGCAAAGCGAGATTAATTTTATTCGCCGTTACGTATTTGGATCGGGAGCGGGGATGGTACTTCTCTCCTGCTCATTTCACTCTCCATCACCAAGCTCCTGGCATCGATCAACCAGTGCATCCACAGGAGAGCACTGTCGTTGCAGCACTTCAAATCTGAGTCACAGCTGCCTGGACGAGGGCCCAGGACCTGTGTCATATGGCTGCCGATTAGAGAGTAGTAGCTGCACCAGAGCCCTGCTGCCCTCAGCTAACAACATGCCTGGCTACTCCATCTGTATGGCTTTCTTTTAGGCTTCCTGGCTAGTAAGCATTTGGAAATTTGTCTGGCTTGGTTGTTCTCAAATTCTTGTGTGGTGGTTGTGGAGAGCTGTGAGATCGCAAGATTACAACCATCCTCAGTTGCTGTCTGCAAAATTGTAATCAACAAAACTGAAAGCATTCTCCCATTTCCACAAATTGCAGTCACAGACTGGGAATGAGGTTTGAACTCGGATCCTGAAGTGTCAACTTCTACCATGGGAACTAAAGGACTGTCTGCATCTCTTACTGGGAGCAGTAGTACATACAGGGATGGGCAGCAAGGCTTATCAGCATGGGCACCGAGTAGATGAGATTGTTCAGCATGGAAAAAAGAGGATTTAAACGGGATCTGACAGAAGCCTGTGAAGTCGTATATCATGTGGAAAAACTGAACTTGTAAGAACTGTGGGGCATGTAATGAAATGGTTAGAGAGTAGGTGTAAGTAGGCAGAAGTGCTTTTTTTGTGTGTGTGCTTTTCCACTATATTTTTAGAACGCTCTGTGAATGGGCGTAATTGACTTCAAAAAGGGACAGGATTCGTTCACAGAAGATGGGTCTGCTGCGGGTACTGAATGCTCTAGTCCAGCTCCAGCATCTGGCTGGGGAAGTCCCCAGATCCCTGATTGCTGGAAGCAGAGGCACACCAGGGGAAAAGCCCCTCTTGGCACATGCTCTTCTGCACTCTTCCCTAAGCTGCCAGCAGAGGTGAGTCTAAAGGGCTCCTTGATGGAGCCTGTGACAGCAATCTCCAGCTGACCTAGCCAGGGCAGTGGTCAGGAGTCTGTGTGCCACGGGGACACGATCAGTTAGGGGAAGAGGAGACTTTTCATCATCAATCGGAGGGCAGAGAGCTCTTCAGACACTTTCAGCAATGGTGTGGCTCTCACTCTAGAAAAAGCTGAGAACCCCTGGGTTTTGCAGCCCATTCAAACTGCATCCAGATCTGCCCCGTAATTTTTAATTTCCATAGCACAGTTTCTTAAGAAGATCTGGAGGGTGGAGGATTAAAACAATTTACAGTTTACAGAAACTCAGCTTTGTTTTTCTCGGCTCATGGGAACAAAGTTGGCAGTGCTATTTTTATGGTACCACCTTGCTTTTATACTCTACGCTTTGTTAAACATGATAATGAGTTCAGTGCTGTATAGAGCATTCAGTGCTGTGCAGAAAAATAAAAGTATTTCCTGCCCACACTTCAAAAGAGCTGGTGTGGTGGTAAAGGCTCTTTCAAGCTAAGGGCTGCTAGCCTAAACAGTGCGTATTCTGGGTTAGTCTGTCAAAAAGCTCTGTATAGTAAATGTAAATCTGTCTCTGTGAGAATGACAAGCTCCTGTTCAAAGCAAAACATTATATAAAGCAGTTCACTGAGGCAGCATGTTTTACTATATTCCCCCTCTGGAACAGAGAGAAGTTTTGTATTACATTAATCAGCTTCTAAGCCCTGAAGGTCACAATTATCTGGCCACTATTTTTCAGTATTAGTGATTTTAGTACACGATTAACTTTCATGTGTGCATCATTAAGATGAGGAATTGTTTTTGAAGTTTCAAATCGAGCAGCAGGTCTTAGCTGTAGTATTTGCCATACTTGCTCAGCCACTGTTACAAGGGATGATTTATAGAAAATCCAGCTGTGAGTTTTCGTTTCTTCAAGAGCAGGAGGCGGGACTAGAAACCAACCTAAAACCAAGCAGAGCATTGATCAGAGTAGAAATGATGTAGAGCACAGCTCCACAGACAACAACTAAGCATCGTGGAAGTATTAGCTGGCAGAGATAAGGAGGCGGAAGCAGCGCTCAGTGACAGAGGAGCCATCTGTCAGAAACTGAGAATCAGATTGCAAGAAACCAGAAAATGAAGTACAGAAGAAAGTGATTTTGGTTCAAAGGTACAGTGAAGCCTAAGGATATCTATCTGTTGACAGTAAGTTTCTATACCGTTGCACTGATGTTTGGGTACAGCAACTAGCACTGTTTGGAAGGGCTTTTCAGCTTTGAAAACAGACAGAAGTGTCTCCTTTATAAAATAGCTTTTACTTAAAGGTTTTTATTTATTTTTAATATGGAAATAAGCTTATATGTTTGAGGTGGCTTGTTTAAAAACTTGTAAACAAACTTTAAAACTGCTCTGTCCATCACTTGAGAGTCTGGTTTTATTTAATAAGGTCATCTCCTGCCGAGAATAAGATTTGTTCGTAACCTTTCTGGAAAAATTCTTAGGAGAAAAGACTGCTTTGGCCCCAGTTGTGAGGTGAAAAAGGGTAGGCAAGAATATTTTTTTTTCTGGAAAGGGGAAAGGAGTTCCCACCCAAATAGATCTAAACTAACTGGAACTACAGCATATAAACACCCCGGGGCTAAATTCTACCCTCGCTTACACTGATGTAAGTCAGGTTTAAGTCTACTGCAGTTAATAAAATTACTCCTGATTTAATTAAGGATAGAATTTGGTTGCACATTTCTTAATAATGAAAAAGCCCCATGGTTCTTTCCAAAGTGCATTTTGTGTTAACAGATTATTAAGGACTCGCTTTATAATACTTATAAATGAATAGTGAACTCACGTTGTGATGCATCTTTGTCATGTATCTGTATTATCCTTCACTGAAACGAGCACTAAGGCAGCACGAGAGATTGTAAGCAATCCTATTATTTCTTGTTAGCAAGTTCCCAGATAAGGTTTCGTACTCCTTTCAGTTCGGTGGCTTGCATTTGGGGTGATATGCTTTAATCCCAAAAGGTTTGTGAGGCTCCAGTTGGCAGTGATAAGATCATATGAGCTATAGCAGATAAGTGTGAACGTCCCATACAAGACCCCAGGCTGTGTTATTAGCACCGAGGCAGCCCTATTGCAGATTGTACAGAAAAATGACTCCTGTGGCAGTGCTTTTCATGTGCTAGTTGCTCCGTGCTAGAAGCAGAAGCATTGGCTGTTGACTGTAAAAAAAAAAAAAAAAAGGGGAAAAAAAAAAGCCCGCTCACTATTATGGCCCAATATGGATGACAAAACACTGTAGCATGTGTGGGAAAATGGCTGCAGTCCAATGTCTGGAACCGTTTATCTTCTGGTAGAGTCTGGAAGATGACTGTTTTATGTATTTTACAGAAATCCCTGCTGATTGATTTCATTTACTTAGGGGGAGGGGGCATGGTGACTGATGGTGGGGACAACTGGAAAAAAAAAAAAAAGAGGGGAAAAAAAAGTGGATTCTTTACATTATCCTGACATCCTGTTCTGGTTAGGGTTGTTGGCACCTTTAAAGGAGACTGGACCATCGTGGACAGCCCTATACATCGTGCTGCTGCTTTTTCTACTGCACAGTTAGGTTTTTGCTTCTAGTTTCTAGGTCTCAGTGAGCTGAAAGTCGCAGGCTCTGCTTACCACCCCCTCCACTGGCACTGCTCTCTTCCTGACAGCGTCGGGTAAATCTTGGAAATTATTTGCAAAAGGGGACCGGGCAGAAATTGATACAGGTCTCTGTAGGCTGTCAGAAATCTGGCTGACAGGGGGCATTGTTATTGAAGAGGGAGGAAGGAATTTGTGACAAAAACTGAGATTTCCTGTCAGTGGGGAGAAGTCTGTTTTCAGCGCGCAGGGCTTGCTGAAATAGCTCATCCCACTTTGGCACATGACTTCCGTATGCTAGGATGATGCTACAGCTTTCTTCTGATGTTTACTGCTAAAATAGCCACCATTTCTGTGTTTGTTTGGTTGGTTTGTTGTTTAAAAAGGAACACAACTGGGATATGCTGTAGCTTTGTCTTTCCTCTACCCTACTGAAATTTTTGGTGTGCTTTGCCTGCCTTCCTGCCAAGGTGTTTGCCTGTAAATCAGTTAATCTCACATCGTGGCATGACAGTCACTGTGCCTGTTATATGCCAGGCATATCTGCAGTGATTTCCTTTCGTGCTGCAGGGGATCGGTGCTAACATTTTCATAAGAAACAAGAACGAGAGATTGACATTTGCCGGTCAATATGCTGCTACTGGGTTTGAGACTTTACGAAAATTGGGAGAAAATGGATTTTTCAGTTGGCGATATTACTTCATATTACACCCAGCAATCTCTTCATAGGGCCTTCAATGGCTTCAATGCCATGTCCAATGCAGGGTCACACAGCAAAGTTGGAGAAAGGGAAAAATTCTGTGTCCATCCCATCACATCCAGTTTCCCATACATACCACTTGGTACAATCAAGACATTCTTCACTGACAGAGTGGGAAAGAAAGAACTTTCACTCCAGCAGCCAAGGAAGCTTCACATATTTGTCAAATACTTGTATCAGATCAACAGGAACCATTAAGGGCTGTGCATAAACAGCATCCCAGCAATAAACCCAGCATCACCTCCCACCTGAACGCTGTCCTGTGCTGTTGTCCTGCCACATTTTTCAGCCCGTTGAGTTACTTTGGTTTCACTGGTCTTGATGTGTGCTTATTTTCTGTGTCTGTTTGTTGAGGATATGCTTATCTCAGACATCTCTTCATTGCTTGTGTGTTGTCCTCTGATTTGTAAGTTTACAGGAACTTAGATTAATCCTAACCCTTTCAACTTTGTTATTTTGGTTTTCCTTTTACAGAACATCTTCTCATTGGGAGCCTCTCAGAGTGCTACCCATTTTTTTTTTTTTGTCTCAATGAGTCCTTCCTGATTTTGGTGTATCTAATTGGGGGCAGTTGTTGAGTGGTTGATACCATAGGATTCAGGTGAAGCTACCAGTTCTTTTCCTTTCAGTATGCCACTGGGATGCCATATGGCACAGAGCAAATCTAGTGCTCCTGTGACTTCTTCAGATACGCCATTATCACGGGGTCCTTCCGGGGGCCTACCTTCTCCACTGAGAGGTCTCTTCATGAGGTAGTGCTAGTAAACAGATCCAATGGAAGCGTGTGGTATGCTGTTATTAAAACCTTCTTAAATATTCCTTCTCTCCCTGAGCTCATTAACTAGAATGCTCCATTTTATCAGATTGTTTCCTGTTCTAGTGAAGCTGCATCTGACACGTACTTGTGTCTCACTTTCATCTTGCATTTGGCAGATGGGAAAGAAAGGGGTCTAAGCCTGTGCAAACTTGTTTTTTCATCCACTGGGACTGCGTTCTCCAAGTAATTTGGAGCAGGTTTGGGACAGCCAGCCCTTGTGCCTTCTTCTTCTGCAAGGGTTTGTAGAGCTGTAAGTCACAACCTGTGCTCGGCCATTTCTGCTGCTGCCCCTGCAGTCCCTACATGTCAATTAGTCAGCTTTCCAAGTCTCTTCCTTGCCTAAAAAATCCCTCACGTGGCCACTGCAAATCTGCCTTCCTCAGTGGACTACTTAGAGGAAAAATATCTTGGAATATAATTTTGGAATATATCTCGGAATATATTTTTATAGACCTTGCATGTTACCCCATTGTTGGATAAAATTTGTCCTTTTTCACATTGCAATATAGTATACGACAAGCGCAGGCCAGGTGGTAGAGCTACAGCTGCCTCTTGTTTTCTTATCAGATGAAGCCAAGATGCTGTTAAAACAAGAAGACCAGATTGAAATAAAAGGGAGCTGTAGGCTGTGAAACATTACAAAATACCTCATCGAATGTCTTTGCGGGACATACGGCAACAGCAAAGCTGTTATGTGCTAAATGGGTTTGGAGTGGAGGCCAGCTGAAAGCGATGCATAAATGATTTACTTATTCATTTATAACCCTAACCTGGAATCATGAATTTTTGCTGTCCTATAAAAAGGATGACTTTATGTGACCCTTTAAAGCCTTCAGCTTTAAGTGGCATTAAGTTGATGGCTACTTGTTTTGTACCTTCAGTGAAAAATTATGCATAAATCACGTAGGATTTGCTTGTAATGTACTCATAATCCTCACAAGCAAAACTCCCACCCAAATCTAGTGATAGAGCATGGTTTCTTGAACTAAGCAGAAAGGTCACCTCATAAAAACCATGCCGGCATAATAGTCAGGCCACCCAGACAATTTTTTTTTGGCTAGGACATTACTTTAATTAAGTGATTGTAAAGTTAAAATAATAATAGGCTTCTTATTTAATCAGATAAAAGCCAGGGGAGCTACATTAAACCCAGTTTCCATCCACCAAACGCATCCAGACGAGCTAAGATCACTCGCTGTTCGAAGAACATTTTTGCACAGAGGAGCAGAGAGGGATGGGCTCATCCCGTCCTAAAACGTTCTGGGGTTTGTGTGTTCAAATCGAACCCTTAGCATTGTTTTGTTCCTTAATTGCCTCTGTTCTGTTGATTTATTGATGCTTTTGAGGCAAGTAGGCTCAGTAATACATAACCACACGTGTCACGTAAAAGCTGCTGTTGAATCCGTGGACATTGTGCACAAAAGGAAAGGACTGACTAAGGAGACTGCTGTGGGGATGGTCTTCCTCTTAAAGGTAAAAACAGCAGTAGCTGTCTTTTAAAGCTGGAATTAAGGCACACAATCACAAAAGAAATTGAAGGCCATGTGAAATCAATGGCTAGGGCTCTCTCAATCCCTGAAATCTGCCCAGGCAGCCAACAACTCCGGCAGAAGGTGAATGGGAACCTGTGGTCCGGCGGCTCAGGCTGGAGGCCGGAACATCTTCGGAGAGCAGTGCTGGGAGGAGCAAGGGCTGAACGTACTGCTCGAACAGAAATGGCCCTTCCAGACCAGGGTGTCTCTGGGGGGAAGTAGGAGTGCTATATGCTTTAGCACTTGTTACACAGGCTCTGAATTTGGATGAAAATTGTGAATTTCAGTCCTTTGCCAGCCATGGGCGCTGATGTACAGTTGAAAAAAAAAACATAATATTGTCTAACTTGGCTAGGTTTTGGGGTGATTTTGGAGGTTCTACCTCACCTTGCAGGTGGGGAGTGAACATCCCATGCCCTGCATGGCCACCTCTAGACCTTGCTAGAACTTCTTGGGGTGCCCCAGTCCCCCTGGCAGACACCGTCCACATGGCACACCTCCAGCTGCCCTCTGCCACTGAGGACCCAACTCCAAAAACTACCTCTGCTTCTTTTCTTCAGCACAGAAGAGTGCTGTTCCTTCCCTCTGTGCCTCTTCTGCCGCGTCTGTGTCCCAGTAGGGAGACACAGAGCAGGAAATGGGCCACCTCTTGTTGGAGACAAAGGCTACAGCAAATTTTCCAGGAGATGCATGTCAGTCACAGAGGTACATCCTTCCACCAGTGGCTAATGACTTCTTTCAGCAGCTCTGTCATCCTGATTTAGTTTTTAGGAGTATGCACACGGATGACCAGGAGCAAATGCAATATATACAAGCACAACGTGTACCTCTCTTGTGCTTCTGAGGCACCGAATTCACAATATAGATGTTCATATTTAGTGCTTAGCACATTAAATCTCCATAGGCCTGTAGAAACATGTCTAATTTATACATCCAAATTAATAGAAGAGGTAATCATACATAATAGTCAGTCTTTTCATCACTTAACTCAATGAGGAATGAAGACACTGTTTTGTTTGGACTGTAATTGCTTATACATACCTGAAAATACCATCCCATATTCTCAGTTCTTTGTAAAAACACCACAAGTTTGTCGTTAGAAGAGCATTTCAGGCAACTGCATAATGAGTTAACTTCACTTTTCCACTAAACTGAAAATTAGGAGCCTGACCCAAATCTCACTGGGATATCTCTACTGGAGTTTTTCATTGAACTTAGGTGCTGAACAAGCTAAACGAGTTCATTTAAAAATCTGTTTGAAAATTATCATTCAGAAAATGGAGTCTTGAAAGCTCAGTGCTGATAATGAGCATTCTGGCAGA
Source organism: Oxyura jamaicensis (assembly GCF_011077185.1). Taxonomy (NCBI): domain Eukaryota; kingdom Metazoa; phylum Chordata; class Aves; order Anseriformes; family Anatidae; genus Oxyura; species Oxyura jamaicensis. Next base: position 181,382,219 of record NC_048893.1, read on the forward strand.
CCTTTAACCAGCAGTCAAATGCCCTCATGGTTTATATTTTTTATTTATGTTACATATATATTGCCCACCTGAGCTTCCAGACTGAAATCAGTAGACAGCTCTATCTCAGTCTTAATTCCTCAGCCCTGGTTGTAATGGCATCCAAGTGAGGAAAATACCTGCCAGCTCCAGGTGGCTGAGTACACAGATGGGTGAAACATGAGCAGTGGTTTAGAGAGCCACAAGGTCATATCGTAAGAGTAATGGGCATTGTCAATGGTTTTTGCAAAAAGGGACAAAGAGTTGCAAATTGTGCTGGGAAACCTGGACTCTATTTAGCTACAATTGAAGAAGCAGCCTGTCTCAGAAACCTGCATTCCTACCATTTGTACTGAGAGGTTCCGGTAGGGAGGTTTTAAAAAATTTCCTGAACAGTTCACATAAAATAGAAAATTAGAGATTAGAAGGGGCTGGATGGCATCACCTGTAGTCAGCCTGCATATCATCTTTCTCTGTGATTCAGTTCCACAGTGGGATTATAATAGTTGTTGAATAAGGCAGTAGAATTGAGCCTTCAGGTTAAACATAGGCTGAATAAGAATTATAAGTACTGTGTAAATAAATTCCCTCTTATTTACAGTCTTGGTACTAAGAGTTTGTCCTTTGAGGTCTGCGTAATAAAATACAAGTAGGATCTACAAATTCCAGCATTTTAGTATTAACTGTGCTCAGGACTGCTATTCTAATGCTTTGGTAGAGTTCCCCCTTCCAATTTTCACTGTTTTAAGTCACTTTAATAGAGAGAATTAATTTTCATTGAAAGCATTTTTTTCCCAACATTTCCTTGTTTCCAGTAAGAAAAGAACAAGAACAAAGGCTAGCAAACAAAATACAACTTGTCTAAAATCTCATAAAAGCTCTTACACAAGAATCTATCAAGCCTGGGAAAATATGTGTTCTTTTGTAAAAACATATTTTTCCTTGAAGTCACTGCTAGATTGCAAAAGTTCACATAACATATTGGTATGTGTATGTGTTTATGTAAGACGGACCTCTGTATTTCACTTTCTGATGTCAGCGTTGCCTTGGCAACTGTATTTTATTGATTAATAGAATATATATAATTTGTTTCTGAGCCGCATCATCTTATAAATTCATTTTTCTTTTTGAGAGGCGGTTTCATTTTCTTGTTCTGTGAGTAAAATTATTTTTCTGATATGAGAAATATTCTTTTGATCTTTCTGGAGGTGTTTCTGTGGCTGTACACAAAACCGAACAAAGTTTGACAAATACATGCTTATAAAGAAAGTTGTTAAATTACATATTATACACTGATATGTGTATTTCTTAATAAAGTGCTTTTGCCTTATCTTTTAACCTAATATTTTATCTGTAGCTTCACTGGTGAAGCAATTGGAGACTCTGTCCATACCGTTCTGGTTATTAGATGCTATGTGGTGCTTTTCATCCAGAGATTTCAGATTCTGATTAGTAATACTTCACAGAATCTCTTTGAACTAAATATTATTCTGGAATTTATTTTACATCTAGATAAGCTGAGATATGGAAAGTCTGAAACTTAGCCTCATATCAGAGCAAATTTGAAATGGTACTGAGAATAGCTCCTGAAACTCAAGAAATTTTTACTCCATTTTAGGTTTGTCAGCTTTAATAGTTAGTTCCCAATTTATGTCTGTAGCATTTCAAGAACCTGTTGTCCCATCACGAGTCCTGCTGCCATGATTGCTGGACATATTTATGAGAAGTTGTGGTTCTGACCTGGTGACCTTCCATCTTCGTGCAGATGGAGTCACAAGTGAAAGCTACAAGCAGTAGGGGAGAGGGTAGGAAAGGAGGGATACCGTGTTCAAGTTCAGATGGTGCTGTTGGCTGATCGCATGCACAGTTCGAGACATCCACATCATTAGATTTATCAAATATCCTCCTACGTTTGGTTTTATCTCCCCCCCCCCCTTGTTTATTTGTTTCATGGTTTAAGAGTATTACAGCAGCCAAGAGAAGCCAAGAGCAGTTTCCCAGATCAGATCAAGCAGGGGAGCAATAAGAAGAAAACTAGGAAGGCCAAGAAAAAGGAGGAGGAGTGCAAGTAATAGATGGGAAAGTAATGGAAGTTCAGCCAGATGTTGATGTAAAAGCTGTCTTTTATATAGAGCTGAAAGCGCAGCCATCCCTACAGCCCTAATATTAACAATTTACAAATTATAACAGTGACTGTATTTGTATGTCATACAGAGTGTAAATTATGAGAATGGGTTGTCAACACACATAGGAAAACAAGTCTGAAAATCTCTAGCACTTTCTTTAAATATAATAGTTCCTGACTATTAAATATCCCATTGGTTGCTATCTAAATATTTATCTTCAGTTAAATTACAAGAAGTCCACAGTCAGAGAAAACCCACGCTTTTCTGTTCTCTGTCTTAAAGATTAAATTATGTTCTACCTTTGAAAAAACACTTGGTTTCTGGTTTTATTCTGCTTTATTTTTGTGGATAACTTTGGAAAAAAAAAAAAAAAAAGAAAGAAGACTTTGCCATTGATGGCAAGATTGTGGTTTTGAAAGCTGTTTACCATGCTAAGTCAGAGACCATAATATGAAATCATGTTTTTAATCTTTCAGATTAAAACATTCAACAACAGGTTTTCCTAGCAACAAGGCTCCACCTAACACAGAGCCTCATTTTCTTGCAAGGATCCTGCAGTTTTACATGGATTTTCTGGGCCAGTCTTTGGCAGCAGCAACACTAATTTATTCCAGATGAAAGTCAGGCCCACTATAATTAGCAATACCATGGTATTTGTCTGAAAAATCAAGAAACATTGGCATTTGCTAGAGATGCAGTGTGTCTAGTGGAAAACCCTTTTATTTCTAGCTTCTAGGTACCTGGGTCTAAACAGATGATCCAGTCCATTTGGCATAGCTGCTTCATTAGTCTGAGGAGAGAGGCGTTTACTTGCAGAGAACTTGAAGACCCATTCCCCCTCTCCATCCATCCACCCACTGGAGGATGATTCAGTCTGCCTCAGTTAAGTAAACACCTCTTCCATTGGGAATATACAAGAATAATAGGAAATAAATGCTGGCACCTCCATGCAGTTGGGATCCATTTACTCATTCGAAGATGGTTGTGACTTATCTTCCTCTTGCATAATAACCCGAGAATTGGAGCACTCACCACAGAGGGAGGAGATCCTGGGCTCTGCTCTGAGTGGAGTGAGCTCACATCTTCCTCTCTTAACTCAGAGGACCTAAACTCCTGCCTTCGTAGGATGACCATCCGTAAGTCTTCATGCTTTGTTTCTTATCCTCTCCTTTTCTGTCTGTCTGTGAAGACTGTAAGCTCTGTAAGGCACCAGCATGTTTGTCATTGAACACTGAGCAGCACTGACTGCTATAAGGTTTTGATTTTGGCTGGGGTTTATAATAAAATAGTAATAGTAACAAGTGTGTGTATTTCTCCCTTCACACCATAGAAAAATAAAATGCAGAGTAAAAGCCTTGTTCTGGTAGCTCATTTGTTGTTTTTGACTGGTATTGGTAGAGATGGGCTTTATACAGCCTTTGGTTGTGACACAGTTTGTGGAACAGGGGGTGAGTCTCCAATGATGCTGGACTTGATGTGTATTTGTGGACCACCTGGCTGCTTGATAGTTTTCTATGGACATGACTATGTCCTCATTTTTGTTTGTGTCTTCTAGAGACGCTTGTGCCTTAGTTTAACAGAATTGTAGCACTGGGAAACGTGCTTCAGGTTCCTGTCTTGCAGCTGGCTCTCTCAGGAACTTTCTTGGACCTAGGCAAGCACACAGCTCAGGGCAGAGGGAGATTGCAGAGCTCCTACTCAGTATAACAGCCCCTTGGCATCTTCTTCTCTTTGAATTTCTTAAGAAGGACAGAGTGGGAGGGATGGGGCAGTAAGGACAATGTGCTGCATTATGCAGTCACTCCTGCAATACTGGCGAAGAATGCAGCAGTGATGTGTTCCCCGAGTGAGTCATTCTGGAGCTGCCAGAAGTTGTAGGAACCCATTGCCCAGCGATGAGTAGTGGTTGACCTTTATTCCCACCATAGAGAATATTGAAAAACTGAGCTAGATGAATTGCCTTCTGAGCATTGGCATCGATGCAGCCTGGTTTCCTATGGCATTGAATTCCTTCCCCCCAGCTCGCGGAATCCAGAGTCCTTGCTGTAATGCAAGCAGAAATTAAAAGCGTGATGTGGAAATTAGTAGGTAAAGCTATATGATTTGTGGCATGGAGACAGAAAAGGAACACATTTTTAGGTTTACCTTAAAATCTTCTAAGTTATTATAGTGAAAAATTGTTGAGAAAATCATCATAAGGAAAATATGGGGCCCACCCTGCCAATTCATCCCTTATGTGTTTCAGCCCAGCAGATGGATAGCCAGTGACAAATTTGTTCTGAGCTTATCAGGCATAGTAAATTACTGTACAGCTCACAGGCAGCTAAAGTTATATCAGTACATTGTTCCTATAAAGCGACAGTTATTTTGATAATCTGCTTTGACATCTTTAAAGGTATTACTAACTCTAACTACCTTCTATTAAATTATTTTTTAAAAATAAATGAATTTAACAACTCAAACTACACTAAAATGTAGATGCTGTCAAGGAGACTTTTAGAAGTACACAAACGCTGTGTTGAGCCTTCCCCCTCCTTCTGCATCTCCCCATCCCCCATGATAAAAATATCATGGCTCACATATGGGATATTCTTCACATCATTTAAAAAAAAAAAAAAAAAAACTCTGAATGAGAAAGGGTTTTTCCATTGGTTTGGAGTTGGTCTTCAACTATGCAGGAGCAATTCAGACACTGACAGTATAAGAAAGGCATCCAGAGATGCTGCTGGCCACTCTTGAAAACTGATTATTTTCTTGAAAGTGAGATTGACACAAGTTGTTCAGTGAAAGTCACAGAAATCAAATATATTGCTGTGCCTATAATGTTTAGCATATGGAACTCACCAAGGCATTTGTAATTTAGGATTTACCCTTTGCTTTCAGATCTCTGGCAACTTCTTCCTAAAGCTGTTTTAGTATTTTTTATCTGAGTCTGCATAACCATTTCTCTGTTTCATCCTGTGGTGATCCATCATAACACACTTTGATAGATTTTCAGTGTCCATTTGGCTTAGGATCTTCTTGTGCTGGCACCACTTCTGAAAACAGGAGCTAGGAGAGTAGTGGCTAAAGACTGGCTTCAACCTGGTGAGATCTGTTTCCCCAGTTCCCAGTGCTCAGTGTACTTCAGGAAACAAATATCTACTCGAAAAGGTTAACACAAGGTCTCTGGGAGGGCATACTCTGCTGCTTGCACAGCAGGACGTGTAGTTTCTGCATGAGAACAGTAATAAAAATATACTCGTTATTTATCAAATGAGACTTTTACTGTGTTTTCATACTGGTGGATATCACTGCAGAATCTGCCTGGGGTGGAAGGGCTGTCCTCCAGGAGGCAAGGCAAAGCAGTCTCAGGCTGCCTGTAGTAGCCTCATCTCGCAGGATGCCCCCAGGGAGCAGAGCACTTTGAAAGACTTCGTAACCTGAAGGCCAAGCATTAATCTGAAAGCCCTTCAAGTGCTCGTGTCCTCTGCTGGCAGCAAAATAGCCCTTCTGAATAAAGGGGCAGGGAATTAGAAAAGCAATGCCAAGGGTATTCCTTCGGAAACTTGATAGAAGTTAAACTCTGCTTTTGAAAATGTAACCTCTCCAGGCATAGTTAGGGATGTGGGAGGTGGCCAAGAGGCAGAACAGTCACCCATAAAGAAATACGGGTGAGTGGGGACTTTAACAGCTAAAGCACTGTATGAAGACGTCATGAAGACACAAAATTAAGAGAAAGTCTCTTGTAACCTAGACAGAAGGTTTTTAAAAGGGATGGCATGAAATAGAAAGTACCATGAATCAAAGTGTCTTCAGATTAAGCATATTCAATATGAGCCCAGATTTGAATACTTCTGATGTCTCTTCCCCTTAGACCTCTTGTCTTTATAAAGGGCTAATCTAGAATTCTTTCAGAGCACCTTTTATGTTTGATTGCAGGTGTACTTTTTCCTATTTGAGTCAAAGTATCATCTTTAGGCAGTGATTAAAGAGAGGAAGAACCTTTGTGGTCTCAAAGTGGCACATTCTAATTGCAGATGAATTATTTACTGTCCCTACTTAAGAATTGTAGTTCAAATGTCCAAAATGGAGAATGGACGAAATAATTGTAATATTATTGTAGTCAGCCCCTGTAAGCGTTTCTAGTGTAGATGGTCAAGTTCACTGTCTGAGGAAAGAGTGGCAGTGAGAGGAAGCAGCAATGATGTTAGAAAAGGAATTATCAGCAGTAAGAAGTCTGGAGAATACTTTTTAGAGACTCTGTCTATGCTTAGGATATAGGATTTTAAGAGAAACATGAAGATTGTAACTAAAATTTCTTCTGAATGTTCCCTGTCATACTTTATATTAAAGAAATTGTCCATAAGGAGAAGTCCCTGCAAGTACTGTGAAGGCATGCACCTCTGATGTGCACAGCAATGGGCTGCATATGTCGTAGTTTGGAGATGTCAAGATGCCCAGTACTGTGTGCTGTTAATTCTTGGCAGCTATGACAGGTATTTCCAGTAGAATATGATCTTTGTTGGGGCTGGCAGCAGCCAAATTCTATATGGAAATATTGATGAAATAAATTCCTAGGTAATTCCAAGGCAAAAAACAACAACAACAAAACCAGTAAAGCTATGCATTATATTTCAGCTAAGGATAATCCTCTATCTAAACATTCCTCAGGACCTAGTTGCGGTGCCATCCTTTCTCATTTTTCATCACCTGAAAGCCAGATTTGCCTTCAGGGTATAGGATCATTGTGTCAAAGATGAGCTGGCACTCCTGGTCTCACTGCTGACTGCTGTGCTTTCAGCAGCTCCTATAGCACACAGCTGTTGGAAGGGTCTTTGCGCTTGCTACAGATACCAATGTACTGGTCTCTTCTAAAATGATGGAGGAGAATATTGTGCCCTTTTCATTTCAAGGCATCATAAAGTCTTGGAGACTTTTGAGGCCGGTTGCCAGATGTGATTAAAAATTAATGGAGCAGAGCAATTGGACTTGATCCCCCTGACAGACACATGAATAACAGCTTTTCCTAAGACTACCTTTTTAAACAGTTCTTTTTGCATCTGTGTTTCTCTCCTTCCTGACCGAAATGACAAATTCTTTATCATAAAAAATGGAAAACAGTGTTAGTGGACATTTGGGGATTTTTTTTAATGCAGTTTCCTGCAAAATCTAGTTGGATTCTGTTCATTGCACAAAGAGTGAACTAGTGAGCCAGACTGTAAACTAGAGCATAAAACTAAGTCAACAGGCATTAAGTGAGGAAGCAGATACAACTCAGTTTAGTGGTCCAGAAGTTGCCTTCGGTAATGTGCACACTCAACATGTGTGAAATGATGCCTGCTGTATTGCTTCAAAGCCTGTCTGCTTTGGAAAAGAGAAAAAAAAAAAAAAAAAAAAAAAAAGTTGTATTTTTGTCTGCTGTTACCAAAGCCTTGAAATTCAGACTGGAGATATGTTAGAGAAAAGGAAATAGGAAAAAGGAGGAGGCGATGAGGCATGCGATCTCTGCATTGATGCTCTAGAAGATTGTGGGGAGTGTTACTGTTGAGGCCCTTATATTGAAAAAAAAAAAAAAAAAAAAAAAATTAATATTACAGCAAATACTAATTATGTCTATTCTGTGTATTTTTTTGAGCAGCTAAATATAAGCAAGCATACATTTGACTGAGCATTTCTCTGCAGAAGAACGGAAGAACAGTTGTCATTACCCGTGAACTATTCACAAGACTTTGCATGCAAAAGTTTTTATAGCTAAATTCTGGTATTTTCCCTCATACTAAATAGCTATTCACTCTTTGGGTTATTAGGAGTCAGAGTGACTGGTGTCTGCAAAAAAAGCTCACTGTGAAATACTGGTTTTGAAGAGGTCTTTACCACTAATTTGGTGATTTTCCTTATTTGAAAGAATATATTCCTGAGTTCAGACACACATTTTGTTCGTTGTGCCTGTACACGGTAACCAGAGGCTATTTAGAAGGACAGGATTTGCCTGACACAGATATGGTTCATTTATTTTTTTAACAGTAGACTTTTACGATGATAATCACATCATCGTGACATAAGTACTCATAGCTACTCGTAGTCACTGTAGCTACGCAGTTCTCCCAACAGGAAACTGTTGAATAAACAATGGTATTTGAGAAAATGGCAATTTTCTCTCTTGTATTTCACCACAAGTGTATTCTTAGCTTTTCATTCACCGGTATTTTTCCTGTCCTCCAGTCAACTCGTCTACCTTTAGAAACTCACAGGTGTGCAGACCTCTCATCCAAACAAATTTGGGGTTGTTTGGAGAATGCTGCTCTTCAGTGTCCTGCAGAAGCAGGGGTTAACTAACCGGGAGGTTACCGGCCAGCAACCCTTACCAACCATGGAAAGGAGCAGTCTATAAAATGTCACCTTTTCTCCAAGCAGGGATGTAAATGATGTTAATGTGCCAGCTCGGGAGGAATATAAAGATGTTTGTAGAAAAAAGAAATGAGAAGTTTACTGAGTTTCTTCTGAATAGCTACAGATGTGGCAATCCAGAGGTAGTTAAACACAAGTGGTGGAAAAGTAAGCAATGCATTCCAGCTGCAGCAGCCGAACACTGCTTATGTTAAAGTCTCCATCAGAGGACAGAGCTGGAACTGTATCATGAAAACATCTACTTCAGTGTAGAGTAGTAAATTTGCCACCTAGCCAGTCTGACACCAAAGCAACCTGTTTGGTCAGGTGTACCTGAGAATATATATTTTTTGGAGTTGTCCTGAATCCCACATTCCTCTAAGGAAGAGTAAATATTAGTCCTACACGTTTCGGCAGAGTGGATTAGATGAGCTTTCACTCTCTACTTTGGCCTCATTTTCTGTGGTTAACTTCAAGTTCTTGGATGTCTTCTCAAGATAAAAATGAGTATGGTCATTCTGAGGAGGAGAAATGTCAAACTTTTTTTTTTTTTTTTTCAAACTGGTCATTTTACAGGATGTGGCCATCGTTATTATCAGTCCAAAGTACATGAGTCAGACGGCGGTATTATCAACTTATTCCTTACTGCGGGTTTGTGTAAGATTCACTGAAGGAAATGTGGCGGCTTTCACAGCCAGTGGTGCACAACATTTTCCTAAACTCACTGATGAGAGTGAATGGAGAAATTAAATAAGACAGAGGCTCACTGGAGTTTCCCCATCACGAACAGGCTAGGTGTGGAAACAAATACAATAAAAATAACAGCTGGGGAGTCAGAAAGAGGAGGTGTACTTATGAAAATGAAAGAGCAGAAGAACCCAGCGGTCCTTAAGGAATTGTTTATTGTATTGAAAATACAGGAGAGATCAAGGATGTGCTTTTTTTTCAATCTTTTTTCTTATATCAACAGTATAGCACAGGCATTATGACACAATCCAACAAAGCAAGCAAGCAAGCAAGACAATGAATGTTAGACATGCTTAGGTACAGTGATTTCAATGCCACTTACAAATCTGTTGAAAATCCAGATTGGAAAATCTATCTTACTTGAAACAGTACTAAAATTCACAGTTGCACCTTTTGGAGCAGAAGTTGGAATTCATCTTTTCTTCCTCAGAAGAAGACTTTAGATATATCTGTTGATTAGGATCTAGGCTACAGGAACAGACTGCTATAAAAATGTAGCATTAGTGGAATTTTCCAAGTCCAGAAATAATTTAGTGTCCAAATGCTTATTTTATCTGATTTATGGCTTCACAGCCTTATATAAGCCAGTAGTGCCAAACAAAATTTTCTTTACTGTGATATGTGTGCAGTTCTTCCTCAGGTATTTGGAGTGAGTGATGTCTAACACACAAATTAAATGAAAAGTTTATTCTAGAAATGTTCAGCAATATTTATATTTTTAAAATATTTTATTTTTTTAAATTTATTTATTTTTTTTTACAGTGCCTAATCATATGTATTATATGCTTCATGAAATCAAGGACCCAAATACTTCCAAAAACTGTGTAGTCATACATTATTGTTTTCTTCCTTAATACCATTGTAAAAGTACTCTTCTTTATTCCAATAATTTAACAATTTAATTGAATGAGCATCTCTCAGGAAACCAATCAGAAAGAAGAGTAGCAGTGAATTTGCCATCAGGTTCCACACAGGTGTGTTGCCAACTCCTATGCAGGGACATATAATTGAAATAAGTTTGCATAAATTCCCTGTAGTAATGGTGTGTCCGTTGCTGCCAGTGAATGTTAGGGCACTTAAACAATCCACAAATACCAAAGCATGTTTAAGCATTGATCATTTAATGCAGACATTGTCAGAAGAATTAAATATATCATGATGTCCTTTTGTTCTTTCTTTTTACTTGGTGTAATGTACAGTTGCAGTCTGAATCTCTTCAGTCTCTTTAATAAAGAAAGATTTCTTCTCTTATTTTGGACAGCTGCATAATTGGGGTGCTAAATCATCCTCAAGGATGTAATCTAAATGATCCTGCTCTGTAACAATTTTCCGTTTTCCTTGATTACTTTAGAGCAGAAGGAACAGTTTTAGGCAATTGCAGTCTGTGGTATTGCCTTCAAAATCAAGCACTGATCATTACAATATAATAGTTTTGAAGCCAAAGATCTCCAGATCCCTTGTAAATAGACTAATTCAAAGTTCAAAATAGCAGTTGTGGTAGGTAGAGTTATAAGGGTCCCTTTTAATGTAGGAAAATCTGATGCATGGAGATAATTTAACTATTTGCCTAATTCACATCACAATCCAGCAGAAGAATCTGGAAAAAAATATGTCAGACTGTCTTTCGAGACCATTAGATGCATAAAATGCACTAAAATCCATGTACCAATGTGCTTAGAAAGGTAACAGAGGTGGCTGTAGAGCTGAGCCATCATTCACGAGGTGCCCAACACGGAGGAGAGGTCCAAGAGCAAGGCCCAAGCCTGGGATCCCAGCACATACCCATCGATCGAATCAGATTTCCTATTTTTATTCTTGAAAGAGGCAATTAGCAGGGCAAGACACCAACCTGAAAACATATGCCAAGGTATCTTTACTCAGCAGGAGGGACTTCAGCTAATGTTAGCCCGTGGAGTTACGCTGAGCTGCTAATGTACCTGCTCGGTGCCTGAGGAAGTTCCTGTAGGGACACACTCAGCGAAAGAGCAACATAGACTAAAAATGGTGCAAACAGTTCAATGGAAGTTCACTCGAGCCAGGTACCACACGGGCACTGCAGCATTCTCCTGGAAATGGCCTGCCTCTGCTTACTGAGAGCATTCCTTCCTGCCAGCAGACTAGATGCTAATTTCTCTATGCACCCTCAATTTCCACTGTATAATAGCATTAATGACCTTGACAGAAAGCATTTCCTGGGGATTAATAACCATTTGAGGTTTAATGACCTGAGGCTATGCCTCAGGCCATCAACTGCTCCAAGCTGCTCATTAAATCCTTAGGATACACTGTCTGCTTCAATCATTCCTGCTTAAGTATTTGCTCAGTGTCACCTAATAACAATATTCTCCCTAAGGTATTTCCTCTTCAGAGACCCTAGTTTTGGAAATGTGTTTGTCCTTAAGTCTTTTGGGACAAGAACTCATCAGTTTTTTAAGTGACTCTGTGTTACAAGTCAAAGCATTTACTCAGGTTGTCACTGAGTTTCTGCTATGATGAGCACAGTAAAAATGACCGAGACAGTTAAATTTATAAATTGCACCTGGAAACATGAAATATTTGTTTTAGCTGCTGGCAATCTCATAATCTAAATCCAGAGCCAGTAGCTTCCCCCACCCAATCCCAGCATTAGTGGTTCAGCCAGAGGTAATTTATCTGAGAGGTGATACAGGACAGTCTACCATTTCCTAGCAAACAGGGCCTTCAAACTGGCTCTGAAGGATACCCCAGATTCAGGTCTGTGTGGAAGGAACACAGTGCATTTGCTTGTTGGAGGAGAAATGCCATTGCTAGGCCAGCTTCTCACTGATGAAGTCATAAGTCAAAGGTGGTGCATTGTCCTCTGCTATGGTACGTATTTGTGAAGGGCAAACTTGTTTTTCTGCAGAAGATTTTTCATTTAGGGGAACATTCTTCCCACATACAGAAGGCATTGAGTACAATTGGATCTCAGTGAAATCTACTGCTGTGGCGTTACATCGTGTTCCTTGTTTGCTTGTGTAACACCGCGTGCCGAAGAGGGATGGCACAAACCAGTCGCTATTAAACATTTCTTCCAAAAGCGTCTAAACTGAAAAAGAAGAAAAGCTCAGGGAAGAATGTGATCAATAACAGTTGTAGGAAAGTACAATCAAAGGAGCAAGGTGCAGGGCTATACGTCTACAAATTCGTTATGTTGTCCTCATATCAATCACAAGAGTCTTCTGGTGAGGCTCTGCCCGCATCGTGTTTGCATACTAGTGTCCGTCGTGCTCTGAGCAACCGGTTGGCTTACTAAGCCAAAGGAGAGCCAGGAACAGTGCTCTTACAGCCCTGGAAAGAGGAGATGATACCTTTCTGAGAGGTCTGGGAAGCCCTGCCCTCAGCTTGGCATTAGCTTGGAAGGAGCTATGCTGTCCCGGTGCTTTGAGCTAACATCTTTGGCCAGAGACAGCGCACATTTTTAGGAAAATAAAAAGATTTTTCTGGCACGTTCTAAAGATTAGAACTGCTTGGAGTTGTTTATAAGCTTAAAATACTTAGAGAAAACCTGAACACCAAGAATGTGTAGTGTCAACTACAGGGCAGATCTTCATAAGTGTTGCTTAATTCTGGTAAGTGAGGTATAGGTGTGTATATCCTAGGTATACCCTATGGAAACCGGCAGGTGAATGGATGAATAAGATACAGACGGGGCGAACAACTCAAGTATTTACTTCCTTGCTTGCGTTTGAGATTAGTGGATTCTGAGGTCAATTAACTCTAATTCAATGACATGCTTTGTGTGGGAAAGACTTGCTATTTGTGGTAAACACTGAGCACCTACACAAGAATGTTCCTACATAAATCTCAAATCCCTTTACAAACACGGATAGAGATCACTTATGCCATCACTGCAAATGGAGAAAATCAGGTGCAAATAGGAGAAATTGCTGACCTTAAGTCACATAGCATATTAACAGCAGATGTCTCAAAGAAGAATTCATTTCATCTCACTGGAAATGTGTCTAGCTTTATATGCCTGTTCCTCTCATATTCTCTATATAGTCTCTAGAGAAGAATTAGCATTTTTTAGGCACAAGGCAGTTTACCTCTTTTAGACGTTAAGACAGAATTAATATTTTAATGGAAGCACGTCTTTCTCTCCATGGACTTCAGGATCATCTGTGGCAAGTAGTTCCAGTGCAGTTACTTATAGGTGATACCATTCCCAACTTTTATATCCAGAGATCCCTGTGCATGTAAATAATTATTCTACATGATGACAAAATGGCTGCTGGGAAGACAGGCCAACTAGATATTCAAGCTTAAAGTTGAGCTTCTGATCCATCCTACTGAATTGTGGTTTATAAAATCAGCCCCTCTGCTGAGACCCTTAACATTATGTGGAACAAGCGGGTCTGCTGCTGGCCCAGCCTTTGTGCTCATTCTCCTGACTGCTCTTGGCTTGAGACAAGCATCTGACATTGTTCTCACATAGATTTTAGGTGTAGGAATACACTTCTGGTTGGAATTTCCTTTCTAAAGTCTATTGAGAATTCAAATGAGAGCCAGGTGAGTTTTTTCCTGTTCATTTAGAAGAAAAATGCAAAACATCATGAGAAACTTTAAAACTCCTCCAGCACTCCCTGGAAGTGCTCACCACATTTTCTGAAAAAGTTCTTTTCAAGGGAATTCGAACTTGCAGGTGATAAGCATTCACTATGTTTTTCTACCCCTGTTTAGGAAGGGCCAGACTGGTAAACAGTGAACGGAGAAAATGCTTTGAAATGCATTAAACAAATAGTGGCTTTGTAGACTCAGTTTTGAGGCTACTTTTAGTAATTGCCTTTTGCTTGGAGTTGCAGAGAGAGTAATGAAAACCCCAAAACTCTGTTCCAAAATCCAGAGTCAGCAATGGAGCATCACAGCTATAATTTTCACCTTTTGGCATCGTTGTCTTCCCTGTACAATCTCTAGTGCAGGTAAACCAGCGGGGTCCAGGCAGCTCTGTTTGGGTTATTGTTTGTTTTTAAAGATAAAGCCCTACCGGCAAATAAGGAACTGTAATTTTCAGTTCTCCAGTGTGATTACTTAGTAGTAAGTGAGCTTTGAAAACATTACAGAGTTGTCACAGGCTACCATGGGTCCAGGATTTCTAGCTACCATTCATTACATAGTAAAGTGATACTGGAAAATACAGCCCATCTCCTAAATCAAAGTACCTTTGTCATTTGTTCAGTTTTAACCAGTGGTTTCAGAGCAACAAGTGGCCTCTTAAGATGGTTATTAAAAATCTTTAACTTCCATTTTGCTGAGATTTCATTGTCAGATTTGGGCTTCTCCTTTTGAAAACCAAGCCAGGTGTTTTTACAGTAAAATCTGCAGGAGACACCATCTTTTATAGGGAACTGCTTGCTTTCTGCTTCTGTTTCTGTCTGGAGAACAACTTATCTCATCATGCTTCTGGCATATCTGAGGCTAGACCCTGCCAAAATCTGAAAGTGAAATAAACCATCAAAAATGTCAGATTCTTGAAAGTGCAGACCAAGGTCAACCCTAGAAAAAGGCTAGGCTTGGAAAATAAAATACTTACCCTTCGAAGTGTACACAACCCATTTTCTATCTTTGTTTTCATCTGTATATCCCATTACTGTAGCACTGGACAGGCAAAAATGCCTCGTGGCCTGGCTACATACACTCATTCTCCTGACCTGGAGGGGACATAAAGCTAGTGGGGCCGCTGGATCCTGCTCTTCCTGGGGCGCACCCGGAGATGGGAAGGGCTCATCCCAAGTCGATCCTGGAGGCGGCGCAGCCACTGGCAGGGAGCTTCCAGCTGGCACAGCTCTGGGTGGCCCTGTACCCCCCAGGGACAGCTCCCACCTCGCACTGGAGGTGACATCTGAAGCAGGGAGGTGTCCTCACACGGTCCCTCTGGGGAAGGATGGCCGCCGTTGTGCAGGAATTCGTTTTCCTGAAGACCAAATGGAAATTTTGCCGGACGAATTGAACCTCAGTCCCCAAGATTTTGAATAGCAGCCATCTCTCATCTCTTCTTTAAACATTCAAAGGCACGTTGCCTTCCATCTCCTTAATCCATTGTAAATTTACTTCTAACAGCTACTGCCAAAATACAGTATGGCACTTGCACAGCACATGCTTCTTCGGCGGTGAGCACAAAGCGGCTTCTGTTCAGGGGGAATATGTTGCAAGCCCATGAGTGACACACTGTGAGTGCTGAAGATTATGAAACATATTCTGAAACTGAGCAAGCCATAAACACTTCATTTTTCAGAAATAGCCATGTTATTTCTGTCATTCTGCTTGGCAAATGTACGTACACAGATCTTGGTGTATCCACGTAGCACACGTTGAACAAGAACCAAGTGCTAAAACAGAGATGTGCCAGCAATGCTGCAGTGTTCAGAGAAAATATTTCAACACTCTTTTGGGTTTTTATAAAATCCCATGATCTCTTTTTTGTTTATTTTTACTTCACTAGCCTCTCTCTTGGACTAAATTGACCTCAGACTATAGCATGGAGTTGTATCCATTGATCTCTTAGTGAGTGCTCTCTAAATGATCAGGAGTCGGGTTGTGGCTCAGGATAACTCATATCTCCAAGCAGGAAATATCAGTTAGAAGGACAAGTTTCTTATGTCTGTCACAGCCAGATGCTCCTGTGAAATAACTAAGTTTAGAGATCAGCTGAAGGCTGGACCAAGTCGTTAATGACACTAAAAATGTTCCCATCTGACATCTGAGCCCCCGATCATTGAAGGCACACAGGAAAGCCGACCAGCTCCTACAAGGTAGCTGCTGGTCCTCGTGTACTTCGAGCACATTTTTGAGCATAGCATACACTTCAGCATATCACATCTCACAATTTTCCTTCCTGAGGAAGGAAAAGCCTTTATCCCCATTTTGTGTTGAAGTGTTAGCGACATGAGCCATTTCCCACTGAAAGTCTGGCTGAGCAAGGAATTAGTCATTACTTTCCAAACATCTAGCTGGTAGCACTGCCTAGTCACAAAACCATCTTTGCCTGCAGCAGGCATGTGGCGATTCAGACTGGTGAGGATGTGCTCCCTAGTAATGGGAGCTCCCTAGTAAAGGGACCCAGCCCATGAGGTGGCAACTGAGACTGCCCAATGGATTTCCCGTCAACTATTAAAGGATTAAGAAATAGTTTAAATTCAGCCAGGAGGTTAAAAAGTGCAAGGGTCTGTATTCCACTGACATTTACACAGCCAACCCTTTCATATTCCCTCTTACTATCCAGCTAGAGACATTACATGAACATATGATATAGTGGTTTTGTGCTTTGGGGTCTCGCACTGTCTACTCCACAGACCCAGTTTCTGGTAGGTCTCCAGCCTTCCTGTTGTCTTCTTCCAGGGTAATATATGCCACATAGCTGAAGGGCAGCCTCCAGCTTTATAGAGTGATAACTGCAAACATCTAACTCACCTAAGCTCTTTCATGCAATTTGATAAAAGAACAATTTATGTCTTTCCTGCTCGTAGCTAAAAATAACAGTAAAAGAAGTGTGGAGCGATGTAGTCCTGGGTGGTGTGCTAATTAGTTCTTTGCTAATTCTGCTTTATTGCTAGCAATGATTACTGTCAAGTAATTACAGGGTTCCTATGAGTCTGGCTTCCATTTGCTCTGTGGTGTAACACGGGTAAGGAAATGAGAAATGCCAGTACTGTGGATACCCAGTCTTATTTCTGCTATAGCTGAATTTCGTGTTATAGGCAACAGTTATTTCGTACAATTGTTTTAATAGCTGGAAACAGACCTAGGTGAGCTGCAGAGTGGAAAACCTGTATTTCCACTACATTAAAAGTCTGTTTTGTACTTGAAGGAGCACATAAAACCCCCACGGCCTTCTATAAAAAATATGCATGGAAAGGAAACTAGAGACTTCAGCCAAAATGCTAAAAATAATAACTATACCAACACAGCCAAGTTGTCTGTTCCTTCTTCCCTCCAGTATGAATGAATAAATGTTTAAGTACAGCTATCATGTAGGAATTGCTTTAGCATGATTTTTGTATGTTGCTCTGTAGCTGCATGGATTTCATTACAAAGGGACAGCAAAAGAAAACTGTGATTTCTGTGAAGAAAAATCCTGAGGGTATTTTAGCTCAGGTATCAAGAACATTTCAGTTTGTTGGTAAAAGTGTTTGCTCTGTAACCTTCCCGTTGTGTTTTCTAAGCATGTTTAGATGTGTATGTGCCCAAGTGCTGCAGTCCTAATCTCTCCTTCCTGCAGTCGTATGGTGTCAGAAGGCAGGATCAGATGAAGGAAAATCAAAGGTGTGTAGGCGCTTGAGTAGGCATGTGAGAGTATTTAACTTTTAAAAATTTCTGAAGAGCTTCCACTCTACCAGTTAGAAAGTTTAAATATTCTTAAAATTCTGCTCTTTGAGTTCGCCATGTTGATATTAAAAGTTATGTGCATCTATTCAGTGAAATTAAACAAAATCTTCATCATGTGATGGGTGATGAAAACTGTCTGTCCAGCTCTACTGCTACTGTCCAGCAGGCCTTTTAGTTTGAGAACTTTCCCACATTTCGAGAGAAATGTTTGGATGACATTTTTGTAAAAATGGGTGCCTTTCTGAAGGCAGAGTGACGGAAGATTTTCCTTTTTTAGTAAGTGTGTAATTGTTTCCTTTAATTTCTTTGTTTTTCCCCTGATTCTATTAAGATCAGTGCATAGCCATGTAATTAGGGGCTCTGGACAAGATCATGCTGAAGCACACACTAGTGTGACTCCACTGTTTTTACAACACTGCAAAGCAAGGGGTAAAATTTAGTTTACAATAACATCTCTACGTATTTTGTCAGTCCATCACATGAAATAATTTTAAAATTAGTAGAACTGTTGAACAAAGGAGCTTGTCTGGTCCAATCCCTGCTCGTGGCAGAGCCAACTTCCCACATCATGTCACATCGTGTACTGGCACAGGATCAGCCTAAGTCCAGAAAGGAAGATGGGCCAACCTCAGAACGACCAGTTAAAGAAAACAACATTTGTGCTTATGATTAATTTACTGATTTTTCATTTCTTCGTACGGTGACAGGAAGACAGCCTGGCATCTCTCATTAGTAATATTCTTGTGGTAAATAGCAGCTGAAAAAAGTGTTTAATAGGTATGTGTGTTTGATGTTTAATGATCTCAGGAATAATAATGATAATAATAATGTAGATATCTACTAATTATGTTCGCTTTCATTTTATAATTATTCTTAGCTAACAGTTTTGAGGCACGATGAAACGTTAATAATGTTGTTATACTTGAGTGATCATAATTACAGTATGGTTGTGAATCAGAGGACGTCATCTGCGTTTGTAGGTACAGCCCTTGGCTGTATTTTTAGGATAATGTCAGCCCTCGTGTTGCTGGGTTGTGTGCGGATGACAACTTCTTCAGATTGTCTGAACAACTGACATTCTTCTGTTAAGGGTCTTGGTTTTGTTTTTTTTTTTTTTTTCAGAAGAAATGCACAGAATGTCTTTCTCAATAGGCCTTTTAATGGAAAGAGCTAATAAGGAAAGAGTGGGATCTAAAGACAGAGCTGCTCGTAGTGTTCATCAGCTGACAACAGCAGCTAATACTGATAACTCCAGGTGGGAGCTTGGCACTTTGCAGTACGTTCACTGTGCGCAAGCCATGGAGCCGGACCGCTGTCTTGAATATTTCAGCTCTTCCATTTGTGCTGTATCTTATCGATGTTTCCTGCAGTACAAATTACTCTTCTCACTCAGAACTCAAAAAAAAATTACTTTAATCTTAATTTACGATAAACAAGAACTGGGGAGTCTTTTTTATTAATACATCAAAGTATTATCTCCAAGGGGAGTTCGCTTCACAGTGATGTTCAGTGTTTAATATAAATTCACAGCGTGAAGACCACCTCAGATGGGTAGAGGTTCTCTGATGTGTATCTGATTGCCTGTGTGTAATTTGAACATCTACAGCACATGAAGGGCATAATCAAACAATAATTAATATGATGATAAGGAACTACGTTTTATACTGCTTATTTGCATAATTCAGGGAGAAAGTCTACTGTGACAACATCTATCTTCTGGGGGATTGTTTACATTTTCACTCCTATTATAACATGAAGCATTCTCCTGCATTCCATTGCGCCTTTCATCTGAGGAGCTCCGATTACTGTTTGACCAATTAACTTCAGCACCGCACACATACAAACCACGATGGGTATTGTGGCACGATGTTGAAGTCTGAAACTTGACCTCCAGCTTAGGACACTGAGTTTGAGAACCCTGGCTTCCAGAGACATAAAATCTCTGTAACTGGAGTTCTGATTCCCCATGGGAGCAGAAATAATGCTCAGACCCGCACTGCTCCCTCATGGGAGCCCTCCGAATGTCAAGCTGCTCCAGAGACCTTGGGCATCTTGTGTGCTGCTTGAATTCAAGCTGTCTGCAAATCTCCCCTGTCCTTGAAAGAGATGACATTTACAAAAGCTTTCAGGGACAGGGGGTAGCTGAAAGCTGCTCCATCTGTTGCATCCAATGTCAAAACAGGTCTCGAGGGCAGAGTGCCAGACCAAACACCTTGTACAGTTTATGTGCACCGAAGAAACATGCCTTGTGTATAGATGAAAGAATTTATTGCTAGTGTAATCAAAGTATTAGCAATCTAATCAAAGAGTCCACATAGAAGGAAAATAATTCTGAATACTTATAATTCCAAGTTTTCAGATATGGCTATTTTCCCATAATGGTATGGTTAGAATTGATACATATATGCTTCCTATTTACTATGCTGCTCTTTTGTGTTGTGCTTACCCTTCCTGTGACTCTCTGGGTCTTAAAATCAATGGTGCTAATCTTCCTCAAGAAGAAAAGCAAAACAGTGTAGCTTACAGCAAGTGGGCACCACTGAGCAGAGCCCGGCTCCGTCCTCTCTGCACCCTCCCTTCAGGGATTTAAGGACATGGATGAGATTCCTCTGAGACTCCTCCTCTCCAGGATGAGCAGCCCTGCAGAGATGCTCCAGCCCCTTCCTCATCTTGATGGCCCTGCTTTGGACTCTCTCGAGGTCTTCTTTATGCTGAGGGGCCCAGAACTGGACCCAGTACCCCAGATCTGGCCTCACCAGTGCTGAATCTCTGCTGTTCTGCAGGCAACATTTTGCCTAATGCAGCCCGGGATAGTGTTAGCATTCTTTGTGGCAAAGTCATGTTGCTGGCTCATGTTCAACTTGGTATCCACCAGGAAGCCCAGGTCCTTTACTGCAAAGCTGCGTTCCAGCCTTTTAGACGGTCACTTGCTCTTTCACTCTTCAAAAGTAGTGATTCACTAGAACATACATAACTTGAATATAACATGAATAGCTACAGATGGTTTCAGTGCTGCAAGGATTACTTATTATTAATATCTATTAGCTATGGCAGTATCTCTGGTATGTTGTAAAAAATGCTTTACAGCATACGTGGGTGGCAATTGAGCATACACTTGAAGGTTTTCTAAACACCAGCTGGACTCAACATTTCTCTTTGAAATACGAGTTCAGCAGCTATTTTGGTGTTCAGGCCACTCTTTGCTCCATTCTGCATAGAAGTTTAGATGCAGCCTAGATCTCTTAACTTGGAAACCCGAAGGCATAAGATGAAAGTCTGTTTTCAAAATCTGGCCTGTAGCGACTCTATGAGTCATCAGAAGTTTTGGAGTAGATCCCAGAGGATGAGATTGTTACCCCTTCTCTACCTATCTGATAATATTCCTTCCACATTAAAGATACAATATATTTTATACTAGGGCCCTTAAATATTCACATTTTCCATAACTTCATCCAAACACATTTTTAGGTGGACCTACAGTACTTATGCATCACTATCAAAGCCCTGTTAATTCTCAAGTCAGCAGTGCTAAACCCATCACTTCTTGAATGGCCTGCCAAATAGGTGGGAAGGGCAGCATGGTGCTGGAGAACAGGTGGGTGGTACTCTATCCTCAGAGCCTGTGCTGAGCAATACTCATGGGTGCTGTCAGAAGGCAGGAAAAGGAATATAAATCCTATTGAAGAGGGGGGAGGATGTGACAGGAACCAAGCTCTTAATCACTTCTGGCCATTTGCAACACCGGAGTATTTTTCCTAAGACGAAAGGGAGGAGAGAGCCTGGTGTCCTTGTCAGCTTCTAGAATATATATATATATATGTATATACACATATATATATAATTTGAATTTTATCTAGCTCATAAATCCTGCTAGTAGTTTCAGCTGGATAAAGAATTCTTTTTGTTTCTTGTCATAAACTGCTGCAGCACTCTTTTACGCAGCTGCCACATTTCATCCTAATGCAGCTGCATTTCACCCACGGATGTAGTGATCCCTATATATAACTTTCACATCAGTTTTTATAACCATTTAAAATGCCTCAAGATGAGATGTGGGATGCAAGCTATTGTTTTATTAGTGTCATCACAAATTGCTGCATTGTACAAATCAATTGTAAGCTGTGAAGAAAAGCAATTTCAAAGTGATATTTGAAGATAAGGAGAGATTTGGGGGGTTAGGAGGGATTTATAATCCTGATTTAGGAAATTTGAAAGGAATACGGCAAAAAAAAAAAGGAAACACTAGCATGGAGTAAGGTTGCATTAAGTGGATGGATATGTGGAACAATGGGTAGCAAAAATGTCAGAGTAATGGATGACAGAAAGTTAGTTTTAAAGGAGTTTGGAGTAGAAGATACAGAAAAAATGAGGAGAAAGAGAAATCAACAGTAAATAGAAGTGATCACGATGATAAACAGCAGAGATCTGGAGAGGATACTCAAGGAAAAGCTGGATCTCTTGGTTTGATCATATAGCTGAACCACATAACATAGACATGACTTTTCAGCATCCTTTGGCTTGGTTAAACATTGTTGCTGTGTTTTTAATGTTACGTCTGAGACTTTAAAATATTAAGACAAGTTGGTGTCCATACCTCACTTCATTCTCATGTGCAGGTGCCTTGCTGTGCCCAACATGTCATCCCCTGTACCTCTAGAGTTCCTTAGAAATCTACGTAAGGGAAAAATTCCCTGGGGAGCTGGTTTGAGGCTAAGGACTCTTAGGGACACTGATGTCTGCCTGGAAGGAAGGCTAATGACTCTGAACCAGGAGTCCCTCAGGTTACTTCTTGCTCCTGAGGTCTTTATGTGTCCCTATGCCTCTGCTGGCTTGTCTTGCTTGCTGCTTTAACAGCCCTTGCAACTCACCTCTTCACTTACACTTGTGGAGTGGGGTACATTGTGCAAAGGTGTCCCTGCAAACCATTTTCCCTGTTTTCATGTTGCCATTGCATAGCTTCCTTCACATTGTTAGCAGTGAGGGAAAGTGGTGCGCTATATGCCTAGCTCTGATGAGATCAAGATGTCAGAAATATTAATATAGACACAATCTTTCCAGACCTGTGACTTTTCATGCCTGGTGAATGCGCTGTAAATTTCAGGCCTACCAGTTTTAACCAGTATCATGTTAATTCAGGAATGGAGATGAGCATAGTCTTTTTCACCCGAAGAGTAGCTAAGTTCCTAATTCCTGGCCAGAATGACACACCTTTCCTCTTGGGAAATGTAGTCTTGACAAAGATGAAAGGCCGATGAGGTGTCCCATCCCAGTGGCACTGTGCAGCATTTGGTCATAGTAGGTAACAACAGAATAGTCACAGTTGATCAAAGAAATAGTTTATATAGTCCCAGACTATGTCTGAGCACAGTGGCTCAGAAGGAAAAGCTATACAAGGGGTCATCTAACCAGGAAAAACTAGTCTTATAATGCTGTCTTTACTTTGGTTTCATTTATTCTATTCTGGAGAATCCTTTTCCAAATCTGAGGTGGTAGCAATGGGTACTCGGATAAGACTCAGTTCAGTTTTGAGCCCACACATCTCCTGATCCCAGCGTCCTTTGGCAATGAATTTCATAGATTACCTTTAAAAAAAAATACTGTATCAGTTCAGATTGCCTTTTTTCTTTTTCATTCCTCCCTTTTCATTAATCTCCCTGTCCTTGTGCTACAAGGCAAAGTGAATAGAAGCTCCCAATTTCCTATTTTTGTATTACCCATGATTTTTTACCCTTTTATCATAACCCTTCCTTATTCATCTGCTCTCCAAGGTAAACAGTCCCAATCTTTTCATCTCTCAGCATATGAGATTTTTTTTTCATGTCCATAAATAATCATGCTTCTCACTTTCAACCTTTCTAAGAAGTCAAAGCGTGAATGGACATCATCTGACTATTATTCACCAAGTGTAAAGAATTACAGAGAAAGAAACAACTTGTGAGCTTGAAAGGATCTTTTTTTCTATTGACATTTGAATTATTTTCAGCCATAGTAGTTTAAAAGGTCCATATTTTATTGTATTATTACTGGTACCACAATACTCTGCAAAAGCTTAATGTCTATTAAAATAATGCTTTGACAGCTTTATTTGTTCCTTGCTTGCAAAACATAACCTTGCCTCTAATAGTAATTATACAGCATGATATAAAATAATTCCAATGAAATTCCACTTTTGAAAACCTTATTACCAGGATTTATTGAAGACTACACACCATAGTGTAGGAAAATAATACAAATTCATTGTATGCTTATGTTTTATTTTATTTTTGATAGATTTGTGCTATAAATGGTAATTTTACGGGTGCATGGTACAATTGCCTTTGCATTATCATTTGAATTCTTCTGGAAAAGTCTTGCAGAGTGGAAGGAAACAGGGCAAACCAGAAAAGCTCTACCTGAAAGTCTTCCCTCAAATGGAGTTCTTGGGAAATTATGCTAAAAGCCTAAATAATTTCAGAGACACCAGTATACTTTGCACAAAAATTTATACCATCCTATAAATAAAACTTAAGAATTTCTTCTTTTAAAGAGCTCTGGTGCATGAAAATGTTACAGAAAATGTTGTATGTCTTTTGTAAATTGCATGGGGCTTTTTCTTTAGGGAACATGAGAAGCTTTATATTTTTTCATGATCTACACCAATCTGCCTGCTGTAGATGTGACCCTCTGTGTTGCTGTGAATTTTCTGTGTGACCTTGGAAAGTCATCTGTTCTCATATTTGTAAATATTTTCCTGTTTTTTACAATTCAGCACCTAAACCCTACTGTGAGGCTGATTTCTTAGCTCCAGAGTGGCTTTGAAAATGCCACCCAGTGGAAGCCTGTCAGCCTTTAGTGTTAAGTAGTAGCTGGGTGACTATGGAGTGATGCATTCAGGTATCAAAACTTCATAAATCTGGCAATCTCCAGACCAAATTTCTAAGGGTATTAGTACTTGAGGAGTAACATAGCCACCATATTTGTATGGGTAGTTAAGGGAGTCATGCACCTAATTCCCACCAACCTTATCTGTAACTTGCTCATGCACTTTTGAAGTGCTTCAGATCTCCATCTGAAAAATGAGAATAATAGGAGCATGGATCAGTGTCTTAAAGACAGGGGGGCCATTAAAGTATCTTGACCTGGGCAGCAAAAAGCTGAAACATGCTGGGCCTGTTCTCATACGGCTTCAGCGTGAACTGAGCTGTCCTTCAGAAAAGAAGCACTCTGCCCTCGTGAGTGCTCTTCTGGGAATATGTCAGGTTGGTGGCATGGCTTATTTGTGACATGGTCGGTGTAAGGGGCATCAAGGCCAGCTAGGCAAGGCTGAAGCTCCCCCTGCACAGTGTGTACAGCTGTCCCCAGTGTGCCTCAGGTGTAAGGGATGGTCAAAGTCTCGTGCCCAGTAGTAGTCTCTGGCTCACCTTTCACACAGGTCCACTGGGACTCTGAGAGTAAAGGGTGTTGCTGTCTGGCCTCAAACAACAGTTGCAAAAGAGAGCTCTCAAAAAGAGACCTGAGACCTTTTTCTACCTCACAGACCAAGCTTTTGGCTTCCAGTGAAGCTCACTGATGTGGCTGCACCATAAAGCAGACTCCTTTCCAATGACTTGATCAATGGTTTTCACTAGCACTCCCAGATATTTTATCTTTAACCCAGTAAATTAGATTTAAGTGGTGAGCAATATAGGGGAAATAAAAAAGAGGGCATAAATAGTGATTTGTTACAGGCAGATGAAAAATAAAGGTTATCACACATAAAGTTGACATAAACACAATAGATGAGGTAATTATGTACCTTATTTATTCTTGTTGCTATTTCTTTTGCTACATCATGCAAAGGGATATCTGAATCTTAAATTAAAATTATGGGGGTATGGGGGGGAAGGAGAAACACTGAAAGAGAATACAGAGGAGACAGAGGGATAATAGCAGAAAGGCAGAAATAAGATGACAGCTGATGCCTGGATGAGAAAAGTTAAATGACTGTAATAACTGATGTTTATGGACAGTGATAAGGTCCCAAGCTGTAAAATGAATTTACTTACATGATTTTTTCTTGACCGAGCGATTTTAACCAAAGGGATTTTTAGACAGTTCTGCTTTTCTTCATGTGAGGAAGGACTGTCCCCATGGTTTGGTTTTCTTCATCTAGTTAAAATACAGCTAATATGGACTAAATTAGACCCTTGGAGGTTACTTTTCTGCCAGCTTAGAGGGTTGAGCTACGTCTCCAGAGGGTTGGCCAAGCGCTGATCTGTCACGAAAGGAAGCAGGAGTCAGTGGAGTGAGGGCAGGCAGGGTAGGATGTCCCTGTCAGGGACAGCTAACTCTTGGAGTTTCCTTCTGCTGTTGGGCACCATTCAAGTGGTTTGTGTGGGATTGAAAGTACTGGGAGAGAGAAAGACTGCAAGCAACCATCCCCGTTTCAGCCCCAGAATAGCCAGAGCATTCACAGGGTGTGTGGGACATGAGCACAAACCTGCTTGACACCAAGCATGGGCTTGAAGCCACATCCCAGCGGTGCTCTCACCATCTGATAAGTTTCCTAAGTGAACCTCTCGGTCCCTATTTCACTCTACTTATGTCTTAAATAAATCCAGAAAATGGATAAAAGATTTGCGCTTTAATCCCTATTGTGTGATATCACTGTTTCTGATAAGCGTGTAATTTAATATGCGGTGGGACGACTCTAGGAAGAAAGATTGAGAAACAATCCCAAAGGAACAAAAAAGCAACACCCAATGGCTTGGCTGATCAAAGAGGAGTGTGACAAAACACTCCTGATGATTTCATAATCATCACACAAAGCTGATGATTTCATATGTGAACAGATAGGTTTTGGTGAAGCAGGGGGCAACTTCTGGGAGGCCTCTGGGGTGAGACATGAGGAAGCTGAGCAGTGACATTTGTGCACAAGGGACTCTGCACACACCTCCAGACAAAAGCTGGTAAATGGAGGCCACGAGGAGGTCATCAAGGTCATCGTTGTGGACACAGCACTTAGGGACATAGTTTAGTTTTGGACTTGGCAGTGTTAGGTTGATGGTTGGACTTGATGATCTGAAGGGTCTTTTCCAATCTAAATGATTCTGTGATTCTATCTCCTCACAAGTGGGGCTGGAGGACTTTTGAAGGTGTGAACATCAGTTATAACTTGTTACCAGTAAAAAAAGGGTAATGGAAAGAGAAACCTGTTCTTGTCAAGATTTAACCAAATGCTGAAAAAAAACTGAGAACTCCAGATCTGTGAGACATACTGATGCATGTCAGCATTTGTGACTGAGTTATCACCTAGTCTTACAAATCAACTATTGCTATTAGCTGCTGACCAAGCAAGTGGAAAGCAGTAGGAAAACTATCCATGACTTTTTTTTTTTCCTGTCAGCAGAGCAGAATGGAAGTGCATAAGCAGAAATTCACCATCGTGTGCACTGTGGGCCATGCCACCCACAATTTCACTTTCCCTAATTCCCTAAGCAGCATCCTGGAGATGCTGTCCCTGGGGCAGATGCTGGGCTGGTGGGGGCTCACATGATTCTGGGAGAAGCTGTGGCTCCTGGTGAGCATTAAGCACAAATCTAGGATTTCTTCTCAGTGTGACAGCCCTTCTCTGTGCTGCTGACAACCTGCAAACATGTGGCTTTCCAGGTGCTGACAGGGTTGCACCACGAGAGCACAGCTACTGCAGGTTGCCTTTGACACCTGCATTAGCCTGGACATGGGAGCAGAGCTGGACAAATGCTTTCAAAAGTTAATTCTGCAACCCTTCATTGACATCTTTAATAAGGTCTTTTTGGTGCCGTACTCATCTCTTCCCAAGTAAGTCTTCTCTGATGTTTAACTAGCAAGTAGCAAAAAGCAAATATTAGAGCATATGCACAGAAAAACAATGTTAAATTGAGCATCTCAAATTGTATTTTGTGCATTGCAATAGCCAGTAATGAAAAAAATCTGTATTGCATACTGAGCTAAAACTTGGGTTACATGCCCAGAGTGAGATAATAGAAATCACTTCTTGTCTCTGCTAAGGAGCAAATACTTCTTCGTGCCTTTTCACTCAACATTACCAGCCAAGAGGGGAATGGCTGGAACAGGTGCCTTTAACCAGAAGAAATTCACTGTGCACAGAGTCATCCTTTTGGCTGGGCCAAGAGCACATTGCACTGCTGTCCTCTGAATAAGACAATCATGTAATCATCTAGGTTAAAAAAGAGAGAAGGGATGTAACTGGGCGTTACCCATATGGGTGTCTGAGACTCGGTGTGCTGGAAGCTGATTTAGCAAATCTTGTTCAAGGCTGAATCTATTTTTTTGAGGTGATCATTCAGAAAATTAGAATACTCCCAAGAGATGCCTTCATGGAGGAGATGGAGTCAAAGATTTGAAGGCAGAAGTTAATCCATCAATCATTTTGAGTTTGAGTGGGCTGCAGGGTGTTACAAACAGCCTCTAAAAACAATAGCCTCAAACAATAATAGCAACAAAAACTGAAGGGGTGAAGTTTGCTTCCTTGCTTATTCCCTACAATTATTCACCCACTGCAACCTGAGATTTTTTAGACCTCACTTGGTCTGCAGGAAGATTCCTCAGCAAGATCTTCTGAGCAGCCAACTGCAAAAAGCACTGAAATACGATAAGCATGTAAGTGCATTAAATGGTAGCATTCTCCATCACCCACAGCCTCTGTTAGTTGTGCTTCCAGGCCAGATGAAGCTAGAATGTACGTACAGCTGTTATGCGTTGTAAAATACATTTTGAAATGGGATTGATTCATCTGTGTTTCATGAGATTGAATTAAGCAAAAGAAAAAGTATAAAGGCTTGTCTTTTTTCCAAGCATTTAATAAAAATATTCAGCCTCACTGGAACATAATAGAGATGTACTTTCGGCACACAGATGTGCAGTAGTGAGAGCCACGTTTTATGTAAGCTGCTCATTCTTTTGTGCAGTGTTAAGAACTGAATGTACTTTCATACTCCATTTTTTGGCCTTAACATGAGCTAATGTCAAAGCAAATGAAGACCTGGTGGTAAATCCTTTTCAGCACTGCTAATGATTGTTGCCATTGCAGAGCTGTTCCTGGCTGTCTCATCATCTTTGGGAAATTGGGCTTTTGATAAGTAGGCCTACACTCTGAATTTTCATTTCTACAACAAAATTTGCTGGTGTGGTTCAGTGTTTAGAGGATCAGAAAAAGGTGTGTGGGTCACATACTGCAGAGTGTATTCAAAGCAGGTTTTATGGTGAGCTTCAGTGGGTAAAGTCATTAGGGGTATAACAAATGGTTTGAATGGGGTTGCACAGGGAAAAATTAATGCCAGCACCCCCTATCTATAAAAATGCATTTTTTAGTGCAAAACAGATTTATGACTGGCATTTGCTTGCATGCAAGGCAAAAGATGCAGAAGAGAAACGAAGCCTGATTTTATTCTTCCAGTTCCGTTGCTTATTTTATATTTAGGTTTTCATATTATGGCTGCCTAGATTTTATAACTGCAAATGTGCCCAAACCCTTGATTGATCCATTCAGGTCGAATAATAAGCAACATAAATGTCTCCTTTCTTCAACACCTGCACACTCCATTCCTTAGCTGACACACATCTAAATTTTGCAAGTATAAGAGATGCAGGCACGTGTTTTGACTTTGATTTTGTAAACCAGAACCAGCCAGGTGAGAGATCCTGGTCTAGATCTGAGCAGAAAGGAAATGTTTCCCAGGTTTTGCTGACAATCCACGTGTATCTGGGTGTTCCTCTATTTTCTGTTGCTCTTCCCGTGGCTGTGGGAGCAGCCGCGCATGCAGGCAGCGTGGGTGCCCACGTGGCAGGGCAGAGATGGGCCTGCCACAGTACTTTCAGGTCTCACTAAAATGATCTCATGGAGCTTGGCAAAAATCAAGTGAACCTAATAACAACATGCACAGGTCACCGCAGAGGTCGGGGAATGCAGTCACTGTCTAGAATATGGTTTTCTTTCATTCCCTCATCCTCCCCTATCCCTGCTGTCACCCCAGCTAAGGAGATGCTGTTCTCTGGTCATCCCAGCACCTCCTCCAAGAGGGCAGGATAGATCATACACAGTGAGTGCTGCTTCAAAGTGGAAACCTAGTCCAGCAAAAGCCGTGTCTATTCTTCTAAATAGTGGAGAACCAGGGAGAAGATGAGACAAATTGATTCATCTCCATACTGCTTAGTACTTGCCTTCTCAAGAAAAGATTTGTCTTGAAGAAAGATAACTGAAACAGTCCCATACAGGCTTGAAAGTGGATTAAAATGAAAGAAGAGCGAGTGGTCTGGGGTGCAGTGCTGGAAGCTACTGCCAGTCACTGTCTCTGTTTCCATCTAGATGCATAGACATACCTGCAGCGGTTTATCCTTCCTCTGTTAACAGCCACAAGAGAAAGGCCTTGTCAGTAAGTGATTTATCCCGCCTATTTTAGACACTACTTTAAGGTGAAATGAATCACCCTTTGCAAGTAACTGTCTCTCTAATGACTGTGGAGGGACTCTACATAACTGAGTTCAGATGCCTAAAGGTAGGAAGGTGCATGCTACCTGGGCAATTTCCCTTCAGTAACACTAGCCCTGTCCAGACCATTCAGTGCCTTTCACGTGTGATTTTTTTCTGCAAGAAGTGTCGGAGCAGGAGAAAACCTAGTGCAGGTTCTCTGTCTTCGCATTTCCACCCTTCTTCATCTTCCCCTCTCCCCAACATCTTGCGCCTGGGGAAGGGTAGGACACAGGACGACAAACCTGGCTGAGCAGCTCTCCGTCCTCGTGGAGGTGATTAAAACTTTGGTGTCTTCATCACAAGCGCCAAACAGCTATGTAAACCCCAGAGCCCTATGGAGTCAGGTGGATTTCTTTGATGGGCTCTATTTTATTTTCTGATGCCATGAAAAAATACTTCTGAGCGATAACAATGCTCTTAAGCAGGGAGCAGCTATTACCAAGTCTCTTTGCTATTTTCTTGTAATCAAAGAGCTTCTAATGCAAAATAACAACGTGTGAATTTTCTCTTTTTCTCCTCAGAAATTGAAGCAAAGGAAGCGTGTGACTGGTTACGTGCAGCTGGATTTCCCCAGTATGCTCAGTTCTACGAGGGTAAGTAGGTTTTTCTGCTCTTTGTGCAGTACTGAAAGTGCACTGGGTCCTTGCCAGGAGACCTTGCAGTCGGCCAGCTCTGCATTTGAGTGAGTTATCGCCGTGTCTGGCTGCTTCACAAAGCCTCAGCTGCTGGAGTCCTATGAATGCCTAAAGAAAAGTGAGATTCTTGCCTTCACGGCTGTGGAAGAAAAGAGGGGGACACAATTTTTGTAAACCTCAGAGGTTAACAAAAGAAGTAAAAAAAAAAAAAAAAAAAAAAAAAGGTCTTTAAAAAATATTAAGAAAAAAACCTCCTGAACTGTCAAAAAGAAGATTGAAAATATCAAAAGCTCCCAAAAAATTCAATCTTACTGAAAATGAAATTGAAAACTCTGCAAAGTTACCAAAAGCGAATCATTTGAGCTGTTTTACATTTGTCCTCCTCTCCCTGCAAAGCAAAAAAAAGCAAATATTGCAGTGCTAACTCAAAGCAAATGGTCATGTCCCCATCCTAGCTGCTTCTGGAGTGGGTGGGTGATAGACAGTCATCCTCAGGGAAGTGGCTTCCTGGAGGACAGGGCGAGTGTATACACTGCTGCTGCATGCAGGAGCAATTTGGGGACTGGGAGTCATTTTTTTCCTGCTCTCTGTAGCTCAGTGCTGAGAGGGAAACTGCAGCTGATCCTCATTTTTTCCAAACTGCCTATTCCCCCTGCCAGAGACACAGAGCCAGCTCAGGACTGCTCGGGCTTATTAGCCAAAGCACAGCTCTGCCAAGCCCCGCTGGACACCATCCAGGGTCAGCTTGGGTCTGGAGGCAGCACAGCTCCACGCATGGAGCCAAGAAACCTCGTGGGTCAGAGCCAGCTCCACGGAGCTGGGAGCGGTGGGAAGCATGGTGCCGAGGACACCTCCTGAGGGCCAACTGAGGTCCTGCACGGCTCCAGTGCTGGGTCCCATTGGGGCAGGGTGCCGAGGACCGGGAGCGCTGGGGAGACCCATGCACAGATGCTCAGGTGGCTCCACAAGAGCCTGGCAGGCTCTGCTAAAAGCAGCAAGGAACTGACATTAATAAACTTGGGCTGACCAAAGCTGACATAGATGTCACTATCACAGTCCCTGGGTACCCAGCAGTACCTTTAGTGTCTGCATTATAATCAGGGTATCTCATGTAAAGAAAGAAGAGTTCACTGCCTGCCGATCTCAAAGGGATGTTCCCTCCAAAATGCAACCCGTGCTGGGCTCCCACAGTTCCCATATAGCCATTGCACGCTCTAGACCGCCAGCGTCTGTGAAAACAAGGTCATTTTTACAGGCATCTATTATGTAAATGTTAAGCACTAGTGTCTGAAAATGCTGGCTGCAGGTCCCGCATCCCAGCTTCCCACTGCGGTACCTAAACATGGCAGGGCAGCCTGGAGCGCAGCCACCGCGCTGGAGCCCGTCCCGCTGCTGCGGAGCCCACTAATGTGTTGCAGCCATGTCACTTTTCATTACAAATGTCAACTTCCAGCACACTAGTTTGGCTTTTTAGCAAGTTCTGGGGATTATAATTCAGTTCGTTTTTTGCTTGTTACTTGAGTAACCCTTTGTCTGAAAACGTTGTTGGGAGTTGTATTAAAAGCAAAAAGCTCAAAATGTTTCTAAAGTCTGTCTAGCAATTCATTAAACTCACTCTGATGGGAATGGGAGTGGGAACCTTATTGCTTATGTGGATAATGCGTGTGTTGGTAATTCTCTGATCTCATTCGTTTGTGTTAGGCACTAGAAAGAGCAGCAAACAATTGAATATCTTATTAAAGCCGAAGTGAAATAATGTCGCTGTCTCTTTGGTGCTCAGGATGCTCAAGTAGACATGTAAGAGAAAAGAAATAATAAGGTGACTGAAAGGGTCACCAGTACAGCTGGAAGAGAACCAGAGCTGGCTGAAATCAGTAATGCTAGATTCAAGTAAGCAAGTACATGCAAAGCATTTTTGATGTATTTTCATTTGAATAGCAAGCAGTCATCTTAATATTGTGTCTCCTTTTATAGACTCCCAATTCCCCATTGACATTGCTGCAGTAAAGAGAGATCATGATTTTCTTGACAAGGACCTTGTAGAACCTCTTTGCAGGTAAATGACACCTCAAGTTTCTTTCCTGATAATGTAAAAACGTGAGCTGGTTTGTTATTGCTAGCATAGCAGCCCAGCAGAAAAGATGTTTGCTCATCCATGTGAATTAAGCAATGCTATCTAAAATGATACTATTCTGAATTTATTTCTCTTATTGAAAAAAAATGGAATTTTTCCACTACACTCACAGAAAACATCACAAGATTAAGCATCCAAAACCAGTGGGTTTGAAACACCTTCATTTTAACAAAGAACCAGCAGCAATACAAGGAAATCCTGAACAAATGAAAGAGTCGTATTTGAGTTGCACATGAACAGCTCTGTGTCCAAGCACAGCAAAAAAGATAAAACTTCACTGGAGAGGACTCAGCAAGTACTTTCTCTGGCAGCAAGCATGACTCTCATGCTGCTTAATTCCCTTGGTACTCTCCTTTTGGCATCACCAGCAGCACTGAGACCAGAACCCCACAGTGCTACAGCTACTACAACTAGTCATTGGTCTACCCCTCCCAGAAGGCTTGTGTTTGCTGTTTATCTAGCTTTTTATACTCTGTCTGTGATGAATGTATTGCATTGCATTGCTCCAGTACTGTCCCCCAGGACTTAAGAAGCTACAATTCTGCGGTAGTTCTGCAAAACCACATTGCAGAGGCATTGTTCCCCTTATTTCTCCTGCGCTCAGCTCAAGCTGGGTTCTGCTCCTCACCACTTCAGTAAGGACAAAGGAGCATCTGGCCCCTAACCAAACATGCCTTATTACATGTTATGGAAACTTTCACAACACCAGCATCAAAATAACTGGACAAAACTCTATTTCCCCTTCTGCAACTGTGGCTAAAGTCATCAGAGAGTATGTGCTGTTCCATTGCACATCACACTGTGTGTGCAAGGATAATGACCCTGTGATGGAAGACTGCAGAGAGGGTTTCCTAGAGTGATAGTAAGTAGGGCTGAAAGACAGTTAATGTGGTCCCTCTTTTCAGGCCAGGAGCTGCCCTCCTTCCTGGAGGATCCAGAAAATTTCTGGGCATAGCTATCAGAATGCTTTCCCAAAACTTCCTTGCTGCAGGTTACTTCTCCATTTGTTTATTACAGACACGGGGAAAATAAAATCTTTCTGCATATAGTAGCCTTTGTGTTTGAGAAGAAATCTGTAGTAAAAAAAGTGATTGTTCTCAAAGATGCCAGGGAGTGGAATAACTACAAGCTTGACCTACTGACCTGATAGGAGGGATTTCCCATACCTAAGAAACCTTCTTCCCACACATACATACATACCACAGATTTAGTCTGGCACTACCTTGCTATAGCCTAGGAAATTGGAAGTGGTAGAAGGTTGAAATCTCTTCCACCCACCCTTTTCCATAACATTGAAGCACTATACAAAAATACATTTATCCCTGTCTCTGTACCATTCTTGTAAAAGCAAACAGTGAGCGGCAGTCATTGCATAGCTCTAGGACTCACCCCTGCCTTTCTTCTCTGAAATAATTAGCAGTAGGAGTCCTGCAATTACAGTCAAAAGCATCCAACCATCTACTCAGCTAAGCGACAGCACCTCTTGCTCTTCCAGACTTTCTGTAGACTCACAGATATACCTGCAATGGTTACGCCAGGTCTGCATTAATGAGGATTTCTTTGTGAGCTGAACAGCTAGAGGTTCTTCAGTGTTTGTTTTTTTTTCTCTTTTATTGAAATGTGAGGTTTTGGAAAATAAATTAGCAGCTGGAGAAATGTACTGATACAACAATGCTTTATATTAGCCTAAATTAAATGATACTGCTGAGACCTACAGTACATAAGCCTAGACACAGACCTTGCCAAATTATTTTATCCAAGGGTAAAGGTTTTCATGACAGTCTAGTTACTTCTTCTGGAATTGTTTTATTCTGAAGACAACATCCATTTGCTTTAATTTTTGTTGCGTGCTTTTAAACAGCTTAGATCTAAGAAAGAATGACACCTGTTACATGAGTGAGGTAGAAAGAGAAGCATTATATGCAGATTATAGAGATGGAAGAGTCATGTTTTCAGATTGCAGACTTTTAATTTGCTGTAGTTCAGGAGTTCCAAGCTTTTAACTGAGAGCGACCCATAAAAAGCAGTTGTGCCAAATGTCAAGTTTCAGGTTCATCAGAAACAGTAAACAGTGTCCGTCACTCCCCCCAGTACAAACTGTGTTACTGTAACTACAAAAAGAACTTTTTCCAAGTTTTGCAGTATACTGTAAATCCTCACAGCTCGGCCAACCATGGTGGCCAGTCTTCTACCCTTGCTTTGTTCTGTGTTGGCATTACTATAAGGTGCATGCCTGTATGGCATAAACGAGCTGCAGGCTGGGACACGCTTTTCTGAAACAGAAAGCTAAGAAAAGGTTGGTTATTATTTCTGCAAGTACAGATTACCAGGTTGGGTGCCAAACTTCCATTCTTCATACATCCAAAACTCCCACTGCACTCAAAAGCAGTGCATGACCAAGCCTTCACATTGGCTAACAGCGCATTGAGGCCATGGGAGTGAACAAAGTGGGGTTCTCCGTTTTACTGGGAGGATAATTTTATAGTTCAGAGCGGGAATGCTCTGAATTGTAATAGTTCTAGCATAAACACTGAATTTCTCTGCTCTTGTGGATTGAAATCAGACTCTTAACCTCATTTTATAATCAGTTTTCTGTGACATTGCAATATACAAGAAAATATGAGCCACAAATGCAGAGGAACCTTTTCTTTTTTAAGGCAGCTGGTAGTACTTTAGTCAGAAAGCCTAAGACTCCCAGTTGTAAAAGATTTCTGTGACCTTTTTGAGATATTCTACCACTCCTGCTGTTGACAATATCATTTGAAAATTTGGCAGTGTAAAGACCAAATTGGAGGCCTTTGGGTTAGAGGCGTATCTTTTTTCCTATCAAGAGATTCCATTCAGATTTTATTGAGTAACGAACAATAGAAAATTGCCATGCAATCTGCAGGCAAGCGTTGTCAGCCTGCCAAAATAATAATTGGGCATGAAAATTTTATAGCTGGATCTCTGTGTCATTTCCAAAATAGCAGCAACAGACTCTGCTCTGGGAACTCTTGTGGCCGCTGTGATAAGAGGGTGAGGAGGAAAAGCCAAGCCATGTTGTACTTTTTGTATTCATGTAAATAAACTGACAATATATAAAGAATAAGTATGTAATATTAGTGTGATACTAGGGCCCTAAACCAGGCTCTTAAAATTTCAACTGTGCCAAACAGCCAGCAGCCTCTTTTTCCATAATCCATGTCTATTAGATAGTTTGTTAGTAATCCAAAAGACACTGTATATGAGATACTGTACTATTAGAGTTTGAAATGGTGATCGTATAGTCAGCACAATCTGCTGAGCTATATTGCTGTGGATGCTGTTAGGAAACAAGCCCAGCTCTCCACGTACAGCATGAAAAGCCCTTCTTTAAAGCCAGAGGAATGGCTCCCATTGATCTCAAGGAGAGCTGGTTCACCTTGTGTGAGTGAGTAGCCTCACTCAGTTATAGCAATGATAAAAAGTGGTAGGACTGGAAAACAGTGTATCTTCTTCATGCACCAAACTAGCAGAGCAGGGATGTGCCAGTATGAGCTTTGCATACCAGGCCTGCCAGTGCCAGGAAGACCCTTATTCAGCGTTCAGTCTTCAGCACAGCTCCACATGAGGAGCTGCACGGCTTCTTTCCAAATTCCATCACACCAGAAGAAGCCAGTGTATGGAGCACCTAAACTTGGCTAGGAATAATGATAAAACAAAGAAATAATGTAGGATTTCCCTCAGAGAGGAGCTTACAGAACCATAAAATGTGTTTGCTTGGTCCATGCCAGTCCATGCCACCCACTGGACATGGTGCTTTATCCTGCAAGACCAGACAGCACCCCCTGCTACATTCCCCACCAGATGCTGGAAGCAGCTGCTGAATATGTCACAGGGAATTCATGGAGCTTCATGTTGCTTTAAAGTTGTCTTTCCGTTATCTGGATGGCTTTTCAGGCAGGACAACTGGTAACCCATGAGGTTTTGCAGATAATCAGATTGTTCTTTGCTGCAAGATTGTATTTATTTTTATGTGCTGCTTGCTGGTGTACAGGATGCAAAATTCAGAGATTTCCTCCTTCTGATGAACTTCCACTAGAAGGGTAAATAAGCAGAGCACTGCAGATGGGATTCAGAGCCCTAAATACCTGGATCTAATGCCACTTCAGATGTCTTCAGATAGCTCAGACTTCTCTATGGCATGGCTGGACCAAGAGGACCTGCAGCAGCTGAAGACCAGACTTGATATTCTTGGGGATCTAAAATAACTCCAGACTCCTGTGTTTGGGCACCTGAATTAATCCTTTTATGTTTAAGCATTGTCTCAAGGGACGCTTTTTAACATAGAGATGATGTTTCACCATAGAGATAGTGTTTACCTGTGATGACCTAGAGAAAAAAATACAATTAACAGGGAAGTTCTTACTATGGTGAATATTTTCCAGGCTTCTCCTGAACACTGCATAGGTCTCCAGAAAAGCATTCAAATGCATCCTAGATTATTTGTTTTCTATGTAGCCATCTCTCTTGTGTTAATGTGTTTTTTTTTCTACCTTTTCTCAAGTCCAGATTCTGTGTTTGCTAACATTAGAAACTGCCAGCCTTTTCCCATGTGTAGTGCTTCTCACACTTTGACTGAGAAATTAGTAACAGCCTTTTGTAGTCAGAGACTTTTATTTTTGGGTCGGTTTTTTTGAAAGATTTGTTGAGGACTTGGCTGTCAGTCATCTAATGACTTTAAGCAGATGAGAAAAGCTTTCTGCCATCGCTGGCACATCAACAGGGCATAAGAAGTCGAAACAGACTGGCTTTGATTGGAGTTGTTAGTACCAGGCAAGCTAACAAATCTGATCATTAGATCTCTAATTTCGCTGGCAAATCTTTCCACAGCATTGGAAGAGCCCCAAACAGCATGCCGTTGTTTGGTAGATGGGTAAATTTAAAACCTGAGGTTGAGCCCCTGGCTCCCATTAAGAAGTAGTTTTGTTTTTGATGGAGTGAGTTCCTCACAGAAAAGCCAGATAGAAAGCAGCCAGCACAATGGTGAGGCTTTCTAAGCCTCCAGTTTAAGCAATGACATTCGCTTGGATAGAGCTGACCTGTCAGTTCTCTGCTGAGACTAATGCAGTTAGCAGGAAAGCAATTGCTTTGGATGGTTTTGTTTGTTCGACCGTGAGCTTTCTGCACCTTTCCATGCTGAAGAAGAAACTCTCTTTTATAGAAATACCATGACACTTTCTTCAAAGTGTTAAGTCACTGGCTGTCACTTTCCTCTCATTCTGCTCCTAAAGTGCATCGTGTGCTCCTGTGGTTTTAGGTGGCAAGTGGCATCACACTGAGTGAAAGGAGCAGTGACTCCTGCATGTAAAATGTTTCCTTCTACATCTTCTTTACCTTAACAAGTGCAAATAGGCAGTAAGTGTAAGGCTATTTTCTAAGCTCTTGAGGAAACAGTTGCAGAAATCACCTGACAGGGGCTGTTGCGGAGACCAGAGGCCTGGTCAGGAGAGTTTCTCCAGCCTGCTCTCATGGAGATGAGGGAGATGGAGGCTGAGGACTCAGATGTGACTAGCAGCTTCAAAGGAGGTAGTGGTTTCTCAGCATTTCTGAGCCTTCGGACATCAATTTATCTCACTTCTTGCTCCCATTCAGCCTTGTGGGATTTGTAGCTCAAGGGAGCAGGGAGGATTTCCGAGTCCGTGGTCTGGCTGCACCCCAGTTGGTGCTGTGGTCAGATGGGGTCTAGCACACTGTCCTTTACCCCCAGTCTGTCAGAGAGGGGAAAGAAACCCAGGGAAAAGACCGAGGAGAAAGATTCAGATGGGATGTCAGGACAATGCCAGGTCTCACTCACACTAACAGGGAACACAAACTGAGGGCACTCCGCAGCATTCAGGTGAATCAAAGTGCCACTGTAAAGACCTCCAGATATGCCAGTTGTTGCTCATTGTGCTGACTAGAATGGCGTGTATAAAGCCACTGCAGCAGTGTCTTGACTCAGCTGTGCAGCATTCAGGTTTGGTGGGAGGCAGCCCAGCAGTGTGCTGCACACAACAGCATATTAGTGTGGAAATGCAGCTACAAGTTTGTCCCTCCAGCACAGGGCAGCTAACGCAGACGTGCAGGGATTCATATCTGAGCTGCTTTCACCCCTCGGAGGAAGCTGTCTCCGCAAATACAAAGTTGGGTCAGAGTCCTTTGAACATGTGTCTGTGCCTGTACATATTTGGAATCTATATCAATATGCAAATTTAAACATTTTGTACTCAAAAGAAGAGCAGATCATTACTCAGCTGGAGCCCCAAGAAAATGCAACTTTGCATTGCAAAATTCCATGTTTGGGCAAAAGATGAGTTTTGCAATGATAGATGTAATCCCTGAGGAGGAGGATCTGTGGGCAGAAGGCTGCAGATATCGTTACAGAGCCACAAAGCCTGCAATTTATTACAAGGACATTGCTAACACACATGTAGGCTGTGCTTGTGCATGCATTATACTCACATAAATATGATGAGCGTAGGGCTTTTCTGATATGGCATAAGGGTTTTATTGGCTTGAGTTAAGGAGAAGTATTTTATCTACAAATGAGCAGGTGGTACTTTGCGAAGGAAATTTTTTAAGGAATATCCACATTTGGTGAGCCTGTTCTTTATAAGTAGTGAAAATTTGAAATGGTTTCTAATATTAGAATTCACAGGGAAGAGTATGCTAATGCTGTAATGCTCTTGTGCCATATGAGAGATTATATCGTAGATGAGATACTTTTCTCACATGTCCTTGTAACTTCTCACACATATTTCAAACTTTATCAGTTCTGGAGATTTGCAGCCTCTTTCTGGGATGCAGAAACAACAGGGGCAGCTCTTGCTGCAAAGACATCGTAGATAATAGGCAACCCACAAAAGAGTGTTGTGGGCACTTACCTCTCTCAATCTGCCTTTCTGTATTTTTGAAGTTCAGCCCAAAATCAGAAAGATGTTTACAGCTGAGCATATTTAACTCTGAGCCTCTGCTTTTAGAAGATGGATAGTTCAATGAATCAGGATTTGTAAGTATAAATAAAAACTTAGCATTTATACCTAACGTAGTAGGTCCACTACTGAAAGAGAATGTTTTCTTGTGTTCTCTCTCTGCACATGGACACACGCATTTTCACTTTCCATCTTTATCAGATTGTCATTTCAATCTATTATCTTCATGGAATAGCCTTGGATTTAAAGAGCAGAAGTCTTGCAGAGTTCCTGGTATCATCATTACAAACAATTCATGGTCAAAAATAATGACAAATAGTCGTATAAAGAAAATGTTAAGTCTGTTACATTTTGGGTGTGTTAACCTGTCTCTAAGACCCAAAAGTGTAGGAAAGGAACTATCGGCTGTAAAAAAATGTTTAATTGCTAGAAGTTCTTATGTTAGCTTTTTAAAGGATGTATTAACTGCCTAAAGTGAGATACTGAATCAAAAACTGACTTTTTCTTTTGTCTTTCACAAGTGCTTTGAAATCCCCTAACATTTGCATTTAATCTTTTTAGACCAACTATGCTACGTTCCTGCAAAGACAACCTATGTCCTTATTCTCTTGTAATTTCCCTATATATCACAGGTGTTTTGTTTATACCAGTTTCCTTTGCTAAGTGTTTAAGTGTCTGTGAATTAAAAAAGCAGTATAAAAAAACTAGCTATCAAGGAATGGGAGGCTAAGATGCCCTTTTAACACAGTAATTTCATAGCCTGGAATAATATGAGCAGTATCGTTTTCTGAAGCCTGTTGTATGCAGTTAGCACCCTACAGGCAGATAAGAGAAAAGCTTTTGAACTTATGAAAAGTCATGCCCTTTAATCAGAGGCAGCTAATCTTTTGAATTTGCTTTACCCTGTAGACGACTGAACACACTGAACAAGTGCGCCTCAATGAAACTCGATGTGAACTTCCAAAGAAAAAAGGTAAGGAAACTTCATGAAATGTACGGTCTTTGCCTAGGATTTTGTGATAAGAGCTCCCCAGTTTAGTTTTTAAGTCAGTAATGCTCTTAAAAATAATTTAAGTGTATTTGACTCTGAACGTGTGTCAGCATTATGTGGAAGGACAGCAGTTTGCTGAATATAAGGAAAAAAGGAAAAATGGTGACAAATACAGCAGGAACCATGCTACCTGTGTTAAAAGGGCACATGCAGTACTTAAAGCTTTATGTATCTGCGATTCAAATTAGTGGCAAAAAGACAGTGCATTTTCATTAGGCGGGCTTGTTTGCCAATGCCATGTGAGTACACAATGGAAAATCCGGCCAGGGAAAAATGGAAGCTCCTCAAACGGAAACAATAGCTTTTCTTTATTTCTTGTTCCGACTTATTCCCACTTAAGAATATGAAAATAAATCCCGTCATCCTTATAGCTCCTGTGTAACATGGGAATTATTTGAGCTTAAAGGGTTTTGGTGAGGAATGCAGAAGCTGCCTATTGATTTTGAGAGTTTTGTAACATGCCCAGCGTTAACTGCTGAACGTTTGGTTTTCTAGTCACAAATTCCCCCAGGCGCATCAGTAATGTACAACGGGGTAGTGGCTGATGCTGAGAAATCTTGGTGTATATTTGTCTTTCTTAGACTGTTTGTCTACTGCTTTTTAGAACTTCCTCCAAGAAAAATGCCATTTTTTGTGTTTTTGTAGAATCAGTCTATTTATACTCCATACATTGAGAGAATGTAGACAAGAAATGGGTTTAATGTCCAGATATTCTGCCTTCTGCCCATGCCCATTTGTTTTCCTGTGTACGTAGCCTACTTAGCATGCATTTCGTCCATTAACTGAAGCCAGGGGGATCCCATCCCTTCACTTCCTCGGTCCTGATGGATTTTTCTTGTCTTTGCTAAGTGGCAACACTTTCCACATCGAATACCCACCTCACACCTGACAGAAGGAACAGTAAAATCCCCTGACTACAGGACCCTTTATGATTTGGGCAGGTAGGCACTACAGCAAGAGGCTGAGGTCGCTCAGCAAAAGCCAACTCAATCGATGGTGTCGTTGACCTGCTTGGAGAGGTTTCTGGGTTGTGTATATGCACACATGTACTTGTGTTCAAGCAGAGGTATTTGAGCTGTACAAGGGACGGAATTGCAAAAAGCAATACTTAGGTGAACACTAATTATCATTTGGAACCTCTGTTCAGATGCTAGTTCCTCTCCTGCTGTTTGACATGTTTTGGGTTTGCTATGAGGTTTGTATGCTTGCTTGCTTTGCTAGGTGTCTGATGGTGTTGGTTAAAAAATGAGTATTTTCTTGTTATCATATTTTTTATTAAATTTTGCTGCCACTCCTCCCTCTTCTGAATGGGTTGAAGCCCTCAGCTGCTCTCCTTGTGGATCCTTTTTTTTTTTTTGGCCATGGGAGTGCAGCTGTTTGGTACCTGTTCAGGGGGCAGGAGCTAGTTGGGTCCGTAAGTGCATGAGGCGAGGGAGAAGCAGAGCACAGATGAACATGGAGAAAGGGGACAGAAGAGATTTGTGATGGCAGATACAGAACAAGAGAAAATAGTTGAGAACGTGGGGGAGAGAAGATGAGAGGAGAGGGGCTGCTGACAAAAGAAAATGTAAATGCAAGTACAAAGCCTTGAAATTAGGTCTGGAATTGAACACTGATTCAAGTAGTTTTTTTGTTTGTTTTTTAATGGTAGATACTGCCTTTCCTAATAGTCTCTATGGTGATCTGAACAATGAAATGCAAAATCAGCTTGCTTTGGAGGTTCAGCATAACAGGTTTGCACAGGACAAGCACAGCTGCTTGAGCAATTCATCCAAACACGGCCAAGTGAGCTGCCAGAGAAGGTTCCTGTGAAAGCCAACGAGGGGTGAGCATTCCCCACCACCCACCCGCCTCGTGCTAGGAGGTGCATTCACACTGTGGGCTGCTCTCTTCCCGTTGGCTTCATCGAGACGCACACAGAAATCCTTGTGTATGTGTTGCAAATATGTCCGTAAGCGATTTGGACAGACAGAGATTAGCTTTTGGATTAACTGCCTTCTGCAGCTGTCGATTTATGAGAATTCCTGCACCCAGCTGGAGAAATGTGGCAAAATTCCACCGCAAATAAACCTACTTTTTGCCTTTTGTTAGCATCCCTCTGTATCTGAGGAAAGTATACCCTCACTCAAAAAGCTGTCCTATTTTAAATCAGCTGTGACAAATCCGCGAGTCAAAACCTCTTTCTCTTTGGCAAATGTTATCAGTCACTTCTCAAGAAACTTGCCCCTTCTCATCTTCCCAAGAATACTGGTATTAAATGGGCTTTTGAACGTGCTCCAAAGCTGTGCACTTGATTTCAACCTCGGTCAGTTGAAGTACACACTCGCTGTTCCATGTCTGCTCCCTCTGTGTGAAATGAATTGTGGCTTTGAGACCTACTCTCAGTCCTCTGTCCCCATAGCTGGTGACGCGTCGGTTGGTAAAGTGTTCTCTGCATTTCTGGGGGACTATCTCATTTTTCAGGGCACTCTGATATCTAACAAGAACAGTGGGTCATTCAGGATGTTTGTGGCTTCCAGAATTTCTACCGATTCCATCAAAAGAATAGCACATTATGTCACAGGACACACAGCGTAGCTGAGTTTAGAGTGAGTCACCATAGCAGCATTTCAGTATCCAGATAATTTGTCTGATTTTTCTTCTGATGAAACACAAGCATGTTTCATTACCAATTAAAAAACTAAACTAAACCTTTTTTTTTTTTTTTTTTTTTTTTTTTTCAATAGCAAAAGCCCTCTGCATTTTCTGACTGCTTCTCGGGCAGAGCATAATCCTCTCTTTGCTGTGGTTAGTTGCAAAACTTGTTTACTACCAATTGCAATTTCTGTTCAATTATACCTTCTTAAAAAAAAAAAAAAAGAAAAAAGAAAATTTACTTTTCTCTAAAAATTAGTTATAGTATATTCACCACTGAATTTATGTTTATTTCTGTCTACTCTTACTCTGTGCTCTCCTCTTGTTGTTTTTCACAATGTCTCTGTCACTTGGGTTAGTTTAATCTATTCTAGCCTGTAGAAAATGCAGGCTGAATCCTGACAGTTCATATGGTAATGTTAGTGCAGCAACGGGGATTTGTATTAGCAAGGAATGTTCTTTAAGGTCCCCTTTGTTTATTGGGATGTACAATAAATAAAAATATATTTTTTTATCCTATTTATTGGTTGGTGCCATGAACACTTCAGCAGTGATATGCTTTGTAGATATAATTACCACTACTAAATATTTTAAAGTACATTCCTTGCAGCTTTTAAAATATCTACTTTATGGCACTACAAAGACCACAATATGGATTTTGAAGAGCCTGAATCTCTTCAGTGCAGTCAACCACTCCTTATACACATACAGCAAACTGACAAGCTGAAATGAAGGTAGAGCTGGCTGATACCCCATTTCTTCCCTGCAGACAAAATGGTCAAAGTAGTGTTAGCCTTCTCTAGCCCCTTTCCTAATGCTTCACCAGCTGCTTAATTTTTCTCTCCAGCTAGCAGCAGAACTAAGATATCCATTCATTCCCATGAACTA
This sequence comes from Oxyura jamaicensis, assembly GCF_011077185.1. Classification (NCBI taxonomy): domain Eukaryota; kingdom Metazoa; phylum Chordata; class Aves; order Anseriformes; family Anatidae; genus Oxyura; species Oxyura jamaicensis. The sequence continues at coordinate 181,426,589 of NC_048893.1, forward strand.
ACACCAGCTGCAGGAGCACTGCACACCTCGACACTAACAGATAAAACAGGAATGACTAACCCCGAAATTTCATAGCTGTATTTTATTTTATAGCTTGGACATGATCTAAAACATCTGGCTGACTTGAAGTGATAAACTGGGAAAAGCTTATGGCAAGAGGGAGGCCTGGCACACTGCTGATCCCCATCTCTGTCTCCCGAGGTTTCACATTATTTAAGGTTTAGGGGTTCTGGTAAAATTTGTTTTACATTTTTCAATTAGACAGGCCAGTAGAGATCTAGTCAGAGATGGGAGATAACTTTACCATCAAAACTTCATAGAAAAATACTTCTAATAATAGACCTTTAAAATGAGAATTTTTCCAGTCCCAAAATAGTCTTTCTGGTTTAGCACCTCATTTTAGTCTGACAGCCTGTCATATTTTACTGCCTTCATACTGCTTCCAAGAATGTGAAGAGCTGTTTGGATGTCATGTAGGTGAAGTTAGTTTGTTCTGCTCTAAAACAAATGTACAAAAATAATGCAGTAAAAACCCAGCTGAAAGTCAAGGAAAGGATACTCATTAGCAGCTGTGGGCTTCACATCCTCAGAGAACAGCGAGTTTGACACTGCGTGCTTCATGCTGAAGATATCTCTTTTTTGTATGGGCAAACAGACGAGAAGAATGTCATGGGGAGAGCTTTTTTATCCAATTTTTTTTCAAAGTACATGTTGTCTGCATTGAAGATTAGCTTCTAGAGCTGCCAAAGCATAAGCACAATTCTGCATGCCCAAGGCTGAGGGCTGGGGTCTAGATGAGACCAGGGAGAGCTGTGGGGCTGCTGCTGCCTTGGGAAAGGTGGGGGGAAAACAAAAAGCATGGGGTGGGGAGCATCATGCTTGGGATGCCTCTGGTGGCAAAGGTTGGCACTCTCAGAAGACTCACCTCAGTGGTGGGCACTGCCCCATCCAGGACTGAACATTGGTGCTCCGCAACCCCACACCTGCCCTCAGACTCACCCTGAGGAATAATACCTCCAAGTATTATTTGTTACTCTTATTTTATTTTTAAGTGGATATTTATCTGACGTTACATTTTTGAAACGCACATCTTGTTGGATTCACCTGTGAAGATTATTGCTGCTATTGCAAATGTTTACTTAGTTCTCGTTGCAAAACTAAGTTCAGTGTTGGATATTTGGGTTCTTGAATGGCTCCTTTGCTGTAGTACCCAGCTACTGCCCAGTCTGTACTGTGTGTATCTTAATACCATCCCTGCAAGTCAGTTTTTTTCTATACTTGGACCTTTCAAAACCTGTTTGTTTTTTTTTTTCTTTGCAGTCACTATGAACATCAGTCCTGTGCAGTTTAGGGCAAAGACAAACCACCCCACAGAAGCCAAGAGGCAGTGGTAGGACTCATGACCTCCCTAACAATGAGCAGGCTTTTATTCCATACTTGTTAAGATGCTCACTGTAGTCTTTACAATTAAATAAAAGAGGCTGTTATGAAAGGACTGATAGCTGATCTTTCATAACGACTAAGTTCACGGAGACTTTGCTATTTCTTGCTCACATGGAGCAGCAGTCGCATTAATTCAAATAACAAGTAAAGGCACCTGCTTTTAATGTATGCTACTTGCTATTTTCCAGAGTGAAGATTCAGATGAAGAAGACCTCTGTGCTATCAGTAATAAATGGACTTTCCAAAGAACTAGCAGAAGATGGTCTCGAGTGGACGACATTGATGTTTTGCTTCACCGATCAGACAGACATGGATCTTCTGGGGACATTAAAATGAAAAACACAACAAGCAGTGAGAGTGTCCTTACAGATCTGAGTGAACCTGAGGTCTCGTCTATTCACAGTGAGAGCAGTGGTGGAAGTGACAACAGGAGTCAGTCCGGCATCAGCAGTGCTGCCAGGGAGACCTGCGACTGCTCTGGCCAGCATGATGTAGAAAGCACACAGCTGTTGGACTCCACAGTGGTAAGCACTGTCCTGTTCCCCAAGGACAACCTGAAGAATGAGAAACCGACACGAACCAAAGCAAAAACCTTTCTAAAACGCATGGAGACACTAAAAGCAAAAGGTGTGCATGGAAAACTAAAAGGCTCTGGAAGAACGGGTCCTTTAGAAATAAGTGGACCAATTCTTCAGCATGAGCCAAAATCCTTGAAAGACATGCACTGTGTACAGATTGTCAATGGTGATCTCCAAAACTTAGGACAAGATTCAGGCAAAAGAGGACTTTCGTTTTCTGCCAAATCCAGCAGTGAAAGCAGTCAGTCCGAAAACAGCAGCAGTGGGGTGAGCACACCATGTTTGAAGGAACGTAAATGTCATGAAGCAAACAAGAGAGGTGGGATGTACCTGGAGGACATAGATGTTCTGTCAGGAGCAGCCTTACGGCAAGTGGTGGACCAAAACCGCAAAAATGAATTTCATTCCCAAGAGAACTTGGTTGTGCATATTCCCAAGGACCACAAACCAGGGACCTTCCCAAAGGCACTTTCCATTGAAAGCCTCTCACCTACAGACAACAGTAATGGTGTAAATTGGAGGACGGGCAGCATCTCTTTGGGAAAACAGAACTGCTCTACTCCAAAAGAATCCGGATTGATGGCCTGCTGTCCTAAAGAGAGCAGAATTAGTATTTATGACAATGTGCCAGGTTCCCACTTGTATGCTAGTACTGGGGACCTTCTGGACTTAGAGAAAGATGTCCTTTTTCCTCATTTAGATGACATTTTGCAACATGTCAATGGACTCCAGGAGGTAGTAGATGGTTGGTCAAAGAATGTGTTGCCAGGTCTGCCGGTTGATGATGATCGGGTCAGGGAATCTCCATCGTTGCCTTTCCAGTCACCCACACAGATCACACTTGATTTCGAAGGAAATTCTGTCTCTGATGGCCGGACCACACCAAGTGACATGGACAGAGATGGAACATCCCTGAACGAATCAGAAGCCACTGGTGTTAGGGACAGGAGAGACTCTGGGGTGGGAGCATCTCTTACAAGGCCAAGCAGGTAGGTAGCAAGATGTGTATGCAAATCCATCTTTCCTCTTCCATTAACAATAGAACAGACTGTGAAGTGAAGCAGAAGCAGACTCAGTCTGGGAGTAACAAGGTCGACAGCACTACAGGTGTAGTCATCCTGTATGGGAAAGGGGACTTCCCAGGGAAAGTGTGGGACTTAGAAGAGACATCCTGCTTTGGAAATTCTTACATGGAATCAGTGGAGAATTGCTGTAATAGAACAAACGAAGGCATTTTTTCTCTCTTGATCCATAATATCCAATTACATAATAGGACACTCTATATATATTGTGGAATCTATTTTCAATCAGTCTTTGAAATTATTTACCCCAGTGTGTATGTGTCAATATCCTCATGTACAATTTTTATGCCCTGGTCTTCTTTAAAAATGTGTCCTTCTGTTTTCAAAGAGAATTTCTCTACCCTGCCCCAGTCCCTTACACATCTGGTTGATACGATAGTATGCAATTAACCTGTTAATAAAAATAAAAAGCATGATTTTGTTAATAGCTGAGAGCCCTGTTACGAGTTAGAGGAAGGAGTTCCTCTTGAGCCAGAGGAGTATGGCTATGAGTAAAGGTCTTTGTAGATGCATACTGCTGTTTGTAGGGTGGGTTTGTATGTGCAGAAGCAGTGAGAAAACACTTGTTACTTTCTGATCAGTCTGGAATCCTTACAGAGAATTCTTCCGTGCCGTGATTTACTGCTGTTCATGCTTGCTCACCACCATCACAAGCACGTGAACTCAGGCAAACTACTAAGTAAATAAGCAGTGCCAAAGTTTGTAGGATTTAAGCCAGAACTCACGTTCAGCAAAACAAGAAACTGAAATGAGTTTTGTTGTTTTTTTTTTCAATATATGCAGTATATAGAAAAAGTGTATTGGGATAAAGAGAAAATATTAATGTCTCAATAGCTTGATGGTTATGGGTCTCACCTAGGAGACACAGGGTTTGACCCCTTCTCTAAATAATCCTTCAGTATTTAATAATAGAGCTATTTGGAGAACTTGATCTTCAGTTACCTTGATGGTCAGGCTGGTCTCCTGGGAGGTGGGGGACCAGGCATCAAATCCCATTTCTGAGTCAGGAAGAGAACATTTTAATCTGGATCTCACACATCCTGTTGGAAGTGTGTAGGCTAATGGGCATAACAGGCCATGCTGCTTCCTTGAGTACAGGTGTTGGACCAACACCCACTTGGAAATCTAACATTAAAAAAAAAAAAAAATCAAAGCTTGATCATTTCCAAAATTAAGAGATTGAACTAATTGTGCCTCCAAGCTATATTTTCTTTTAGTCAACACACCATGAGCCATAATGTGTGTGTTTATGTATGTTTTGCATATTGCTCTATCTCGCGGTATACCACCCTTTTCTGCCCAATTATAGCAGTTGTCTCTTTTTTTATTGTCTTTTTTTTTTTTTTTTCACTAAAGGCGATTACGATGGCATAGTTTCCAAATCTCTCATCGTCTGAGCCACTCCATCGCATCACTTCACATTAGTAATCAGTCAGCAGCCCAGCTGAATCTACTGCAGAAATTCTCTCTACTTCGTCTTACAGCCATCATGGAAAAGTACTCCATGTCAAACAAACATGGCTGGACCTGGTGAGTACCATCACTAATTGGAAAAGAGAGATCTTCAGGAGGAAATAATTTTTCCAATCCTATTATTATGATAGAAGATTTAATTAATACAGTTCAGAGAAGCAATTGACTTTAACTGTAGAATTTGAAACTGTACCTTTTATTCTGTTGCTGCCTTGTGACTCAGTGGAAGAAATAGATCCTGGAGATGTGACTTCATTCCTGTGCTCGAACAGAGTCAACCCAAGACCTTCTAACGACTCTCAAGTTCCAGAAAAATAAACAGGAGTAGGAGAGAATGATTAAAAGGAGGAAGTGTTTACAATAAGTCTTCCCCAAAATTCATTTTGTGCTTCAAAAAGAAACAGCTGCTGATAATATTTCATGTATTTGATATTGTTTTGTTTGTGATTTAAAAGAGCAGTTAGAACAGTTACAGGAATTTTCTCTACAGATTGAAATATTCAAGCTTTACCCTAGGTCTGGACTTGCATTAAAAGCAGCTTGCAGCTGTAAGAGCTGTAACACCTACCTGGTCACTCAGACAGTGGGGTCAAGGGCAGGTGGACATGAATACCGGCAATGCAGCCCCTTTATATGCAACCATCTACAGAAATCTGCATGTTTAATAGTGTACTAACCCTCATGGACCACATAGACTGTGGTAGCCTGGAATGGAAGCGGACACAGATAAAAAGATTATAAGTATCTGAGAAATAACAAAAGAATAACATAAATTTTCCCTAATACACAGATGCTGAGTCCAAAAATATGACTTGACATTTACATTGGGACTTTCACATTCAAAGCACTTCACCAAAATTCTTCTAAATCTGTTGTGGGCTAGATAAGACAGGATTACCTTCAGAAATGGAAAAAATATGAGGGCCTACTTGTGAGATCCACCTCACTAACATCAGGCATTCCAAAAAGTTTTAAGTCTGATCTGAGCAAGTCAGGTCTGCTGTCTTTGTGGTCAGTGAAAGCAGGCAGACAACTGCAAAGGTTGCTGCAAAGGCAACTTATTCTATGCAAGACCGGGGGTTTAGGTCATCCTTCAAAGGTGGGTGACCATACTCCACAGTGGGTAGCGAAGCAGTCAGGACTACTAAGTCTTTCTAAATCTCCTTCAGTAAGATGAGCCTCCAGTTTGCAGTTCTCTTTTGGTGTAGTTCCCTCTGGCTAGCTGTCAGCATGTCTGTGCTGAAATCTCACCTTAAGCAACTCCAAACAGGCAGATTAGAATACAGCAAAATCTAGATCCTGCTGTTAGTACAGAGGTTTTTCCTCCTGACAAATATTTCTTCAGTTTGTATAATCAGTCTCTAAGGATTTATAAGCAGTGGGACTCTAAATAGCTGTAAATCTTTATGCTGTACTCCTTCAGTAGGTCATTTAATCCAAGTTTTATCTCCTTCCCACACAGAAGAGAAAATCTTTGTCATATTCAGGTCATATTCATCCTCTGTTTTTTGTTTTTTTTTTTTGAATTCCACTGTAGTCATGACTCCCATAGAGGGAATCCAGTTTCTTCCCGTTTTCACCATCATTTACAGAAGAAAGCAAGCTTAACAGCTTCACTTAAGTAACCTGACTAGAATCAACTGCATGACACCAGGGATGCATCTGGCGCATAGGGATTTCTCACCATCATTTATTACTGTAAATTGTTAGGCAATAGAAATGCTAAATCACATAACTGATGGTATAAAAAATCATTCAACATGTTAGAGGACAACTTCCTTTTCTTTCAGATATTCTCTCCAGTATGCTTTGCTGTGCAGTTCCTTTGAATCCTTAATAAAGGAGTCCTTTTTTAATGAGTCCATGGTTTAAACCATGTTGTCTTCTGCTGAATGACTACTGCACAGTAGATGTTTTTTTTTAGAACAGCTTGTCATGCTATATCTTAGAGACAGAGGCCATCTACCTGTAAAAGTTATCAAGAAATTCATCAATTACAAAGATTGTAAAGTGTCAATGTATTGTCCATTAAACATTATTTAACCATCTTTATTGAATAAGAGGTGGTCCCAGTTAGCAGTTTCTACTCATGGTGTTACTCACAAAGGTTCTATAAATACTCTGATATTTTCATGCACTCTGTTCATGTTAATTTTCAGGTCTGTGCCAAAGTTCATGAAGCGAATGAAAGTACCTGACTACAAGGACAAGAATGTCTTTGGTGTGCCTCTGATAGTTCATGTCCAGAGAACAGGACAGCCGCTTCCCCAGAGCATACAGCAAGCACTACGTTACTTACGGAGCAACTGTTTAGATCAGGTATGAGCTTTACTCCAGGGACATGGTTGATTTTTCTGTAAAGACACCCTAAGCAATCAATGGTGGACCTTTTTGTACTTAGCACCGGAATTATTTGAAGGGTCTTTTATCTCATGTTGGGCCCAGATATCCTCCAGTGATTTGATACCCGATGCCAATATTGATGGTTGTCATTTGGGTTTTTTGTATTGAGCTAATTAGATGAATTCTTATAGACATAACAGTCTTGCTGATTCATACACAATAGCCTATTTCAAGGAATGGTGTGGGATCTTCCTGTCTATTGAGTCAGTCCTGAGAAGAATTCAGGATTCCCAGCTTCTACCTGTAAGCTTATGGTTAACTATTGCCACTAAGAGTTAAATGCAGTCACCATTTCACAAGATATGGTACAAAAAGTTTTATTTACTTAGCAAAGAAACAAAAGTCCAAGAACAGAGAGCAAACTCAGCAAAATATTCCAAGTATTCTGTTGACAAAGTCAGATGTATCCAGATAGAGTTGGGTCAGCAGGGGTTCAATGCCAAAGCCATTACAGTACGTTTCCTTTTATAGCGTTCCTAGCTGCAACAAGCCAGCTGGGGAACCCGCATGCTCCAAGCATTTCAGGTGTTTGGATTCCCTTTAATATTCCCTTTAATTATGAGCAGGGCCATCATATTTTTTACTGTTCTTCCCCTAAGGATGATGAACATAGGGCTGGAAGAAACCCCTGGCTCATTGAGTTCAGTTCTCTGTTATTATTAACATCATGGCATATAACTGCTTCCATAACTGCTTTTAGATAGTTGTAAGTTTGAAAGGGGCAAGCAGCATTTTATTCTGCAGGCTTTGGTGCTTTCGCAACTCTGAGCACACAGAAAGGGTGTAAGTGGTCAGTTTTGAATCTTTCAATTTCTGATCCCTATTCTGGTTGCTATTCAGGCTATTGAAAGATCTTCAATATCATTAAGTCCAACCATCAACCTACCTACTCAGTCCCATCACTAAACCATGTCCCTTACTGCCACATTCACACATCTCTTAAATACCCCCAGGAACAGGGACTTCACCACTTCTCTGGGCAGATTCTTGACTACCCCCTCAATGAATAAATTCTTCCTATATACCCAGTCTAAACCTCCCTTCATGCAACTTGAGGCCGTTTGCTCATGTTCCATCACTTGGCACTTGAGAAGAGATCAACACCCTCCTCATTGCAACCTCCTAGCAGGTAATTGTAGAGAGCAATGAGGTCTCTTCCTCTTCTGCATACTAAAAAACCCCAGTTCCCTCTCTTGCTCCTCATAAGTCTTGCTTTCTAGTCCCTTCACCATCTTCATTGTTCTTCCCTGCACAAGCAAGTCACTATTGTTCTTGTAGTGAGGAGTCCAAAACTGAACGCAATATTCAAGGTACACTCTCATCAGTGCCACATACAGGGGACAATCACTTCCCTAGTCCTGCTGGCCACACTAGTTCTGATGCAGGCCAGTATGCTACTGTCCTTCATGGCCACCTGGGCACACTGCTGGCTCATGTTCAGACAGCAGTCAACCAGCATTCCCAGGTCCTTTTCTACCAGACAACTTTCCAGCCACTCTTCCCCAAGCCTACACTGCTGCATGGAGTTGTTATGATGCAAGCACAGATCCTGGCACTTGGCCTTGTTGAACATCTTGCAACTGGGCTTGACACTTTGGTCCAGCCTATCCAGATCTCTCTGCAGAGCCTTCCTACCCTCAAACAGATCAACAGTCCCACTTCACTTGGTATTGTCTGCACCTGCTAAGAGTGCACTCAGTTCCATACTCCAGATTGTTGATAAAAGTGTTAAGCAAAACTGGTCTCAATACCAAGCCCTGAGGAATACTACTAGTGATTGGCCACCAGCTGGATTGAACTCCATTTACTGTGACTCTGAGCCAGGCCTTCCAGCCCATACTTCCCCAGCAAACTGTACTCCTGTCCAAGCCATGAGCAGCCAATTTCTCCAGAATACTGTGGGAAATGTCATGAAACACTTTACTAAAATCAAGGTAAACAACATCCATGGCCTTCCCTCATCTACTAGGCAGATCATCTTGTCACAGAAGATCAGGTTGGTCAGGCAGGACCTGCTTTTTGTAAACACATGCTGGTAGCTTCTGATCACTCGATTGTTCTGTATGTGCCATGTGATGTTGGGTGACACTCATGTTCCCCAAAATGGAAGTCTGAAAATTAAACGTCTAGCAGCTGTGAATCACAGCTGTTTCCTTTTACAGCCAGGGGAAAGACATAGGCCCTTCTTACCATTTATCTCTGTTGACTGTACAGAAACCTTGTAGCGGTCAGACCTTGACAGCTAATTCCTTGGGTGTTGAAAGTGTGGTGAGATGAGTTGTACTAACTGTAATGTAGCGTGGGAATCAAGAGGTGGGAGGAATAACTTGTTGAAAATGTATTTATAGGGGTTGGAAGTTGAAGATGCATAGAGGCAATTAGAAAAAAATATGTATTCTGTAGCTAACATTCCTGGTAATCAATGGGGTAATCTGGGTTTGAGATGGGAAATCCAGTGTAAGAAGAAAAATTATGCTGCAAGCCTGGAATCAGTGTTGTGATGGAGCTGGAGGAGGAGAAAAATGCCTAAATATGAGGAAAGGAGATGGGGAGATAAAGATGGACTAGTCAGAAAAGTAGCACAGCAATAGGAAGAAAGAGTAAAGAGATGAAGAGTAAATGGGGAAGGGAGAGTAAAACCAAAGAGAAGGACAAAAGCTCATAAGAGATTTGAGACAGTCAAAAGGAGTGTTCGTGGGCAGTCTCAAACAAGTATCTGTGCCAAGAAGGAGGGCTTAGTTGCTGGGAAGCATCAGAGCTACGTGAAGGGTCATTTCAGCTCAGCTTGAGTTTCAACTCAGGGTGGAATTGGGAAAATACTGAATAGAAAGTGAAGAAGGAAAAGTACAGATCAGGATAATTTAAAATATCTTTCCACCAAAAACCTTTCTAGGCCAAAAAGCTCCAGGCAATTCAGCTTCTCTGCTTTACAGTCACTTCCTTTGTTCCCATTTAATTCAAAGTCTCCTAATGCCTGGCCAGAAGTCTAAGCAGCATCCAGTCTTCCCTGCATCTTGTTTTTATGTCCATTCTGTGCGTTGCAGAAGGCAGTCTTGAGTCCTGAAGAGGTATCAGAGCTTCTGAGCTTAGTAAAGTTGAGGTTGCTTTAAATCATTATAAGGTCTGGGTCCTGGCACTGAAATGTCTGAGATGTGAGGAGCTTCACCTTTATTTGTGGAATATGTTATTCAGTTTCAACTTCTGAAATAGAAACTGCTTTGCCTTTGTCAACTGCATCTTTATTTCTGTTATGCATCATATGGCTGCTTGCAGGGTAGATGATCCACAGCATGAGGATAATAAAAAGACGGGCCAAACTAATCTCTGAAAAATCACTGGATTTATAGTCCCATTTTATTTAGGGAATGAATCTGTAATATCAGAAAACTGAGCTAAAACAGCTCTTTCTATCAAGTGAAAAACTGTCCTCTTTCAATTAACTGTGAATCCCCCCCCCAAAAAAAAAGTTCAGATAAATATAATAAAACAAAACAGAGACTGAGAGTAGCAAAATGATGTGCAGCAGGAGAGCAGGAGATTGTGCTGGTGAGATCTGATGTCTGACCTCTCACATCAGACTTAGTTGGAAGTTTTTAAAAGATTCTTTATACCAGCAAGGACTCTTTCCATCAAAATCAGTGAACTGAGCTTTTGCTCTCACCATTTATCTACCACATACCAAAACTGTATTATTTGGATAGAATTAGCATGTGTCCTTCTCTGTCTTCAGCACACATTTCTAAGAGGAAAAGGGATTTGAAAGGAAGAAGGGAAAGGGGCAAATGAAAAGCGACAGATGCTCTTTCTTGTATTTCTTGTATTCTTTTGTCAAAACTAAGGAGAGCTTCACCTGTGAAGAGAAATACAATATGCCAGCATGTACAAAGGGCAAACTCCACTTCTGTAATTCTTAAATATAAATTTAGATCACAAGCAACACTGCATTCACAAATAAGAAGTCATAGGAGAAGCAGCTCACTGCCACTGCTTCCAGCCTGGCATAGGAGCTCATCTCCATATAGACAAATACATCCCCTCACAGAGCTGCATAGTGTGATTCAGGTCATCTCTGTTACTAATGTAAGAGTTAACAGAAGTCCTAAATATCTTACAACTGAAATTTTCTAGAGAGGCAGCTCAAGAAGAAGGGCATATTTCCTTGTCTTTACACTTTTTTCTTGGTGTGCAGAAGGCTGAAGAGCAAGACGGTGGACACGGAGGAACTAAAGTCCAAATCTGAAATGTGCCTTTTTATGGGTCTTTCTCAATAGTTCACCTTTTCCCCTGCAAAACTGTGGGCAAACAGTGCTAACATTTCCCAAATGAAAGCCTGGAAACTCAATTGGGAATAAATAATGTGGTTGAGGCTCAGGAATTCACCCCAGGGGAATTCCATTTGTGAGAATTTCTGTGACAGGGCAGCACTGCTGTGAAGACGTTCACAGGCCTCATTTTAAGAATTACCACTTCCTCTAGAATTGAAAGCAAACAAGATAAAAAAGTATCTTAGTGACACTGCACAAATAATCCCTCTGCGGCCTCTGCTTTCAAACTGGGGTTTACAGTGGAATCTGGGGGAAGCAGAGAGCAGGAAGGGGAAAAAATAGATTTGGTCTTGATTTGAAAGCTCTACCAGGATGTACTAATCTTTTGCCACAGCATTTATTACTTAGCTGAGCATATATTTTCTTGTTAGTCTTCAAAATATATACCCAAATAAACACAAGGAACCAGATTCTTAGCTGGAGTAAATCAGCAGACAGTCACCGAAGCCAAGCAAGCCACACTGATTTATGTCAACTAAGCATCTTGCTTATACTGTTCAAGCAGCAGCGTAGTAACCACATGCACTCTGAACTCTCCGTCTACCATCTGATGAAGAGTTGCAGCATGATTAACTCTTACTGTCCCACCGTCAGTTGTATACAAGACTGTAGGCAAGTCATGACTGTGACATTTGCACGAGTTCCTCTTGTCCTAGCCTAGAGTAAAATAAGCAAACATAGCTTTGGTCATAATCAAAACCTCCTGTAAAATGTGTTTTTTTATATATATATATTTTAAGTAACATTCTATTTTTGCCCAAATCCACATGGCACCTTTCTAGGTGGGTCTGTTTCGAAAATCTGGAGTGAAATCCCGAATCCAGGCCCTGCGTCAGATGAATGAGAGCTCCCCAGAAAATGTCAGCTATGAAGACCAGTCAGCATATGATGTAGCAGACATGGTAAAGCAATTTTTCCGGGACTTGCCAGAACCTCTCCTCACAAGTAAACTGGGAGAGACTTTTCTCCACATCTACCAATGTGAGTTGCAGTGTTTTTATTACTATAAACAACTCAAAGTTTTTATAAATTATATAATCATAAATTTTAAGTAATTTTGATGTGTTAACACTCAGTAGGATTCTTTCTTCTCACCTCCAAGATGTATAAAAGAACCTCTCTGTGCTCCACATCTTTAGCTGAGAGATTTTTAGAACTGCCTGAAGGCTTCTGTGTCAAAATACTAGGAACTTTAATGCAAAGACAGCATTAAAATCTTAAGCTTTGAAAATATCAACCTTACAGTCAGAAAGATGCCAAAGGGACAGACAGGCTATGGATATAAAAAGTGTGAATAGACTCCCATTTTTGTCACACTTCTTTAAATTGTGGGCCCATTTCATATAGACCTCTCTATACAAGTGAGTCTTTCCAGCAAGAAGTGGTACTTGACCATGAAAACATGCAGCTGTGCAGTTCTCTTCGTTGCTGTGACTTGATTATTTGCCTTTTCATTATAGTCAATAAAATGTACATGGAAGCAACAAGCTACCTTCATTTACATCCTCAGCTTTTATGTAAAGATATCATAGAGAAAGGAAAAAGCCAAGGATTTCTTCTTTTCATCTCAGCATAGGCAGTCTTCAGCAAAACCTGAGACTCAAATGCATCAGAATGGTGAGAATCCATGTAAATCAGGAAACAACTGTGTATCTCTTGTCCAAACTGAGAAATAAACAATGAGGAAAACACTGAAAAGCCAAAGGAATTAGAGATTTCCTGAGAATGTCCATTATGAAGGCCTATCAGTCATTACTCTGGGAGATACACACAGGCGTACCCAGACAGCCTCAGCCAAATAATTCAAAGTGCTAAAGAGAAGTATGTCTACTCTTTTCATTTGCAGATGTTTCAGCTGCTGTAGCAATAGGAAGACATTTTAAACACTGTATAGTCCCAAGCTAAAGTATCTAAGTTACTTCTGTGCTTCCTGCTACTGTTAGAGCTGTCTGTGGTGCATAGTCACTAATGAATTTAACACCATGGCGTCTTTAAGCTGGTAGAAAAGTGCTGTGATCCTGCATGTGTGAGGGAGCACTGCAAATAAATTTAGTGGATTTTGTCATATGGAATGTCGTGGGACACACATGACCTGAAATAGTTGATGCCCAGTCTTGGAGCATCATTTCGCCCTCTTCTTTCCTGCTCACAGATTGCAGGACATGTCTGCCTACACATACATCAGTGAGCGTTTTCAGAAAAGCAACAGAAAATCTTGGTGCTCACAGAATGGCAATCACAACCGCTTCCATCAGTGAAGTGGCCAAGGAGAAGATTATTGGCTAGAAGGACATGTTCTACATGTCCTTGGAAACAAACCACCTTTAAACTATTGCGTGATGTAAATTGGAGTGTCCTATCTTGGCACAGGAGAAACACAGAAATATGGCAGATCTCAATGCCATCAGTGTTATTAGGTCTGTAGCCAGAAGGAATCCCCATCTCCGAGTCAGGAGCCAGCGGCCATTAGGATTCACAACAGCCAAGAGGCTGAACAGTGTCACATTGCTACCAGCCAAAAAAAAAAATGCTGGAAAAAGGCGTCTGGGCTGACTCTGTAACCCTACGTGGAGTTGCAGTGGGAAGTCTGAAGAAGTCTTTTTACACTTGTGGGAGTAAAAAGAAATGCTAGGAAAGATATTCTTGAACTGCACAAGTGCTTAAAAGGAATTCAGAAATATTTGATCATGGGTCTGTTTAGAACAAGGTGGGAAAAGGAAAAAATGGGCTTTTGTAGATACTGGAGAACAATGTTTGGATTAAAAACAAGTAGCAGTGTTTGTTTCCACTTGGACAACAACAGATATGTTTTTCTGTTTTAGATGGTACTGACAGAAGAATGTTGAAAATTACTGGGATACCATTTGTATTTCATAATGTCTGCAATTAAATAAGTCTGTAGCTGGGACTTTTTCTTCCCATTCATCCTGTTTAACAAAATGTTAATGTGAGGTTAGAAGAGATTTTTCCTCTCTTAGTTTGTTGGCAAGGGATTTCTGATTTTCTGGGAGTTACTGAACATCTTTTTCAGATATCCAGGACTGTTTCATATAGCCCAAATGGCTTGATTTCCTGTAAAACAGAGCAGTGGGGATGAGAAGATTAGTGTAGTAGTCTATGTGGCTTAGCATTGATGGAACTTCCTCCATTCCCCTAAAAGCCTCAGCTGCCTGTTGTTTACAAACCTATGGCTTGAAAGGTTGGCCAGTCTTCTTCCCTGTGTATGAGACCTGCCAGCACAGCAGGACAGATGGGTGAGCACCAGGAGGGTATGTGGGGTGAAGACAAGTTCGGTAGATGTAGCAAAGGTTCCTCTGACTTCTCAGAAAGGCCTGGCCTCGCCGCTTCTTGAAAATCAGAAACATTTCACTGTGTTCAGTTTGTCATTCACATCAAAAAGCTTTTAAAATAAAGTGCTTGTGCAAGGCTAACAGGCAGAGCTTAAGAGCTGGCTGTTCCCTGTACTGTAATTCTGCTTTTGTTGTTCTTCTCTTTGATTATATTGACTGTGTGTAATACCCAGAGGAGGGCTCCAAATCCAAACTGAGAAAACGCATGGTAGTTTTAGACATGAATCTGTCTGAGATGCTATTTAAGCGTATCCATTACCACTTTCATGAAACCGTCTTACAGCTTAGGACACAAGTGTAAGTATTTTTCTGAAGCTTCTCTAAGACTTTTGAACTGTCTTCCCAAGGGACAAAATAATCCTGAAAAATAGCAATTAAAGATAGGAGTACTGGTTGCTCCTTTCACAAACTTTAAATTAAGTTCAGACTCTTTCTTGGGAAACACCTTTTCAAACGAACAGAGGAATGTCATCAGCAGGCTAGGCAAGCCGTGCGTGATGGAAGAGCAGACATCACAGCCTTCCAGCAACCAGCTGGTCTTTGCCCCTTCATCCCCTGTCATCTGCCTCTTCAGAAAGCCATTCCCAAAGTGTGAATTCTTGTTAACAGGACAGAGTTAACACAGTTATCTCGGTGTTAGATACAGTCAACACAATTAACTGGTTGTCTTCCGGGCTCTGTATTTGATCTTACAATTAACCCCACTGAACGTCACTTGCTTTTCCACAGATGTCCCCAAGGAGCAGAGGCTGCAGGCGGTGCAGGCGGCCATCATGCTGATGTCAGATGAGAACCGGGAGGTTTTGCAGACCCTGCTGTGCTTCCTGAGCGACGTCACCTCCGTGGAGGAGAACCAGATGACTCCTATGAACATAGCTGTTTGTCTGGCCCCTTCCCTCTTCCATCTCAACATAGTGAAGAAAGAAAGCTCTCCAAGGTAAGTTTCTTCTTAGCACTATAAATAGGCATGTCCTTAACACAAGGGGATGTTTTCAGTGTTTCTAAAGGCATACAGGGTAACATTTTGCAAAGTCGTGCTTTCCACGACACGTTGCACAGGGCATGGCTTCAGCAAGAGGGGAAAGCTGATACTGCAGAGCCAGCAGCACACTTGTATATGCACAGAAGGTGTTTTCACAAGCCCAGCAGGGTGTTTCGGTCTGTGCAGTGTGAATATGCAAGTGCTGGCTTTTCATGCAAAATTTCAATGACACAGTAGTGAGTTTTTCATAAATAATGTTGGCTTCTGAGAAGGAAAGGGGCCTGATTTTGCTCTGGGTGAAGTCAAGGACCAACCATGTTTTACACGGTTTTCATGTCATTTTTCAGTGAATGGTACAAGGTGTGAAGCCATATCCTTGATAGAGCCAGTGGGTGTTTGCAGAAAGGAAGCACAACGCTTGTTAAGGGAACACCAGGCACAGGCAGGACAAGTGTGTGATTGTAGAACAGGAAATCCTGATCCCACTTGTATCACTGAGTTTATTTCAGGCCGTGTTCAGGTGATGTGTAACATCATGAGCAGTAGCTTAAGCAGGGCATAGGCCCCGCTAAATGTAAGCGGCCCCAGCTTGATGTCCCTTCTGAGATTTTTTTCCGGCTTTTACCTTTGCTGCAGTAATATTTTAGATAAACATTTCTCTTTTAAAAAAGACCCAGTGGTCTGAACAATCTCTGTGATAAACACGAGTTAAAGATAGACTTTTCACTCTGGTGTTAAGAACATCCTGCAGCTATGTTTGCTTTCATATTAAAAAGATTCAGCTCTTTTTACCTGAGACACTGAATTCAATTACAGAGTAATACAGAAAAAATATGCAACAGGGAAGCCAGATCAGAAGGACCTCAGTGAAAACCTGGCAGCTACTCAGGGACTTGCTCACATGATAATGGAATGCAACAAACTTTTTGAGGTGAGTGAGAGACTCAAACGGCATTATTCATGGACACACAATGCAGTATCCTTTGAAGTATTTATGTTCATGCTTACATTTTCTATCTGCTATTAGCACAGAGATTGATGGTGCCTCACTTATTTGTAAACCTGCTCCATCTAAAATTTATTTATCTCATTTCTTTACGACTGTTCCCTACTAGCAGTTGAAGGTGCAACTAGTAAAAATGCAGAGTAATTATCTGTGGCAGTTTTCAACCCAAATTACAGGATTAGGACATTTTAGTTTAATTAAAATCAAAATCTGCTGTTTTAACATTTCATTTTATTATGAAGCTTTTAGTACCTCAATTAAAACTAATCCATCTCAAAAAGAATGGCCAATACATTTTTGTGTGTGTGTTATGCAATAAAGTTAAAATCACACAAGGAGATGCAGTCATTCCTTGAGCTACTTTCACTGCAGGTATAGGAGAGGTAATGCTTATAACTTCCTTCCCCAAGAGCACAAAGCAACATTTCTAGGGGAGTGACACAGTTCTATTGACATAGAGTTGATCCGTCTAATGTGGTTCTGCCTGAGTAGTGCTATTCTGCCCCATTGACTGTTCCATTATATTGCCTTGATTTCTCAGCTTGTGTAATAAGAAAAGGCAGAAATAGGTAACCATTTCACTGATTGTAGGCTCGTTGCAATTGGATGCTAAGTGGTCCATCAGCCTAGAAAGCACTGCTTTAAGGAAAAGTTCTCAGCAGGAGTTTTTCCCCGTGTGCTTTCTCCCACTTCTGTGGTGCAGGTCCCGCACGAGATGGTAACCCAGTCCCGAAACTCCTACATTGATGCAGAAGTGCATTCTCCCACCCTGGATGAACTTGGGAAACAAGTGGATGAGGAAGGAGGGAGCTACCAGATGTACCTTGAAAGTCTGATGCAGAATCTCCAGAAAGAAGCAAAAGAGAAATTCAAGGGATGGGTCACATGTTCCAGTATGGAGAACACAGAACTCGCCTACAAAAAGGTAATTTGTGGAGACACAGAAGAGGCAGTTAACAAACAAAAGTGAAATACACTTTCTACCTGTGGGACCCACTGAATTGTTGCATGATTAAACCCTTCTGTCTGCTGGCACAGATGATTTTTTAAAAGACCACTAAAACCCATTAAAAACGTAATAGTGATCCAAGCGGGAGATACCAGGACAAGGGACACAAAGCCATCTAGGGTCTCAAAAAAAATGGATGAAGTGATACAGCCAACAATGCAATTGGAGAGAGGGCTAGGAGTTAACAACATTACTGGGGTAAGATTTTAACTGGAAGAGACAATTTCTGACTATTGCCTGTTCTTTGCCCGCAGTTCAGGGCACACAGTCAGAAGAAAGGTATTACAAAACCTTTTCAGGCTGCATATTGTCTTGTCCTTGTTTCCAGTGCATTTTTGATAACTGCAACCTTTATTGAAATTTCTGCAGCTGCTCCAGTCTCGGCCACTCCTGCAGGGAAAGCCAGACATCTGCAGACAGAAGGTGCTGCAGGGTCTCTGCAGGCAGTGGGAGTCCAGGACTGCTCAGCCTGGAGGAGAGGAGGCTCAGGGGGATCTCATCCATGTCCCTAAATCCCTGAAGGGAGGGTGCAGAGAAGATGGAACCAGGCTCTGCTCAGTGGTGCCCAGTGCCAGGACAGGAGGCCATGGGCACAGCCGGGCACCCAGGAGGCTCCCTCTGAGCACCAGGCAGCACTTCTGTGCTGGGCGGGTGACAGAGCCCTGGCACAGGCTGCCCAGAGAGGCTGTGGGGTCTCCTCCTTGGGGATCTCCAAAAGCCGCCTGGACGTGGTCCTGGGCAGCCTGCTCTGGGTGTCCCTGCTTGGGCAGGGCTGGCACCAGGGGCCTCCAGGGTGGCCTGCCAGCCTCAGCCATCCTGTGGCTGTGAAAGGCACTGGAAGGGGTGTGGAATTGGGGTGGTGAGGGGACAGGAGGCATCATTTCCCCTGTTAAGTGCAATTCCTCTGTTAGGACAAAGAAATCACAATTCTGATTTATAGTCAGCTTCTGCACATGACTCCGCCAGGGAGGTACTACAGGAGGTTGAGGAGGCAGGGCTCAGGTGGGAGTAGGATGTGTGAGTGGGGAGGGAGTGAATGGGGCACAAGCATGGAGTCAAGCACATGGGAGACTGTAGAGGGGACTGGGAGCAGCCTAGGTCTGGGGCAAGAAGACTGGAGAACTGACAGCTATGTGGAGGAGGAGTTATAACAACATAAAATAATTTTAAATGGGAGATGTGGCAGCTGGGTTTGTGAGAGGTGCTGGGAGGTTCTGGAGCACTAGATAGAATTCCTTGGTGAAGATGCCAGGAAAGCAGGGCTTGCAAGGTCCAGATAACTTGTTTGCTGCCTGAAAGAAAATGACCCTAAAATTATGCAGAAATGTATGTGTGTAATTTTAGATATTCATCTTACACATAACCCAGCACTTTCCACTCCCCTTACTGCATGCTGTAGAGATGTAACAGGAGCCATGAGCTAGTGAGATCTGGCAAAGAGTTTGTGTGTTCCTTCTTTGAAAGGTGCTTTCCCAATACTTCCCTTGCAGCTATTTTGAGGAGGAAACATCTGTGTATCTGACACAGAAGTGAATCAACATGTTTTCTTCTCCTTCAAGTTCCATTCTTCCACTAATTAGCCAGGCAGGCTGGCCTCAGTCCCAGCCACTGCCCAAGGTGGTACCTTCATTTCAGATCAGTGTTTCAGTCTGTCCTTTCATCTGTTTTCAGTCCTACACACACATTCATTGCACTTCAGATGTGCAATTGAGGTTGAAACAGTGTCTGTCACACCAGAGATAATGCAGCAACTCTGCTGGCACAATGAGAACTGGTCCAGATATACATTGCTGTGAGAGCAGAAGTATTGTTATCACCAGTTTTCCACCGGGACTAGTGTGCATATGTTTTCACACGCAGAAGAGGAGCAGCAATAGCAATAATAGCGATGATTAGCAGGGAAATTTGCATGCTCTTAAGCTTCATCTTAAGCTCAAGTGGGATACCCATATCAAGATTTTGTCCTATTATTCTGTGTTGAATATTTGCATATAAATCATGGGTTTTTATGCTCTATTGTGTTACTCCAGGTTGGGGATGGGAACCCCCTAAGGCTTTGGAAGGCGTCAGTGGAAGTGGAGGCCCCGCCATCAGTTGTTCTGAACCGAGTGCTGAGAGAACGGCACCTTTGGGATGAGGACTTCTTGCAGTGGAAGGTGGTTGAGAGCCTCGACAAGCAGACAGAAGTTTACCAGTACGTTTTGAACAGCATGGCTCCTCATCCTGTCCGGGATTTTGTTGTTCTAAGGTAAGCTAAGGGCAGTTCTCCAGTATCTTTGCTTCCTGCATTGCAGACAAGGAAGATCTGTTCTTATCTCACCTCAGCCATAGCATCTGTAAATTGTGCTTTGAGAACTCTACTTCTGGGCAGCAGCATTTATTTGAAATTAAAATTGTACACCTAGAGCATGGTGACCTTTTCTCTGAGGTAATTTGAGCAGCACATACTCCTGAGGCCATAAATATCATTTATTCCTTAGAACAGATGCCTGATAATGGCTGCTGTTCTCTCAGCTTTGTTTGTTGTCAAAACAGTGCAAACAGAACCCAATTGTTTTCTACCCTTCTTCTGCTGTTCTCTGGAGAGTGTTTGATGTATAAGAGCCAAATGTTTACTGAAGAAGATAGCGATGCTTTTAAGCGGAGGTTCTTATATGGTCCTTATATAAGTTGTTATTTCAGATTTGAGGTTGAAGACTTTGTAGACCAAGAAATGCTAACCCATAAAAATCATAGTGTGGAAATGAACAGGAGGAGGTAGTAGATTTGTGTTCTGAGCCTTTTCCAGGGGATGAGATCTCTGAAAGGAATGTCTTGCAATATATCAGTATTCCAAATTCAGACCCAGTTCTGCCCCTGTCTATGTGCGCATAGTGAGCAGACCAAAAAAAATCCTCTTATGTACATCCTGCCTTTGAAATCCTGGCCCTTTACTTGCTAGGGGCCATTGTGGAGCTGCTGACATATTTCACTTGCAGGGTCAGTCCTACAGTTACTTATTTCAGGTTAATTTTGTGCGTTCCCATTCTTGGTCACTGCTTTCTTTGACTGAAATGATGTGCCAGACAAATACTAAGCAGTTTTGACAATTGAAGTAGTCCAGTGAGTCAGAATTGCATTAGAGGGAACAAAGATTGAAGGAAAAAGATGAGCCCAATAAAATATAATTTTAATAGTACATCCCTTTTATGAACTTTAGTATTCTCTTCAAGAATGATGACATGCAGATATTGTTGGAATAAGGGAAGAATAATTGGAACTCTTAGATGAAGATTTTGAAAAAAATTCTGTAAGTCTTTACAATGTGAAAACTAGTCTTTCCATCACTCCATCTCTTCTGCCTTCCCAAAGAATATTGGGCTAAATTAATTTTATAATTAATTTTCTTAAATAATATTATCAGTTTATACAAGTGATAAATTTGGCCCTCTGCGTAGTACCCAGAAGATTGTCTGGGAGCGGCAGGGAGGTTTTGATGACCATAATTCTGTCCTCTTATTTGCCACTTAATTCACTATTAGGTTTCATGGTGTTTTATGTTCTTTAAAGACCTGCTGTGCAGTCGTATCAGTTAAAGGAAAATCTTGCCATCACATCCTCATTCTTTTCACTAACCCAGGCAGAATGACCCCCAAGGACTGAAATATATATCATAAAACAGAATCCTGGTGGGTTTTTAAGGGCTGGAAACAGCCGTCAGGCAGATCTGACAGTTTCTGTTGTTTATCTCTTCCGATTTATATCATTATATCTAGAACAAGGTTAGCCAGTGATATCGCGGTCAATTTGATACATTATGATTGGTGGGAAGTGAACAGTGAAATTATAATTCACCTCTGGGGACATGAATACATATATTTTAAAAGACTGCCATTTTCCCCCTTCCCAGTCAAACTGGTGGTTACAAAAAGATAAAAACATAGTTCTCTGGTTTTTAATTCACCAGCCACAACGAGGGGATTGGGCTCCCTTGAGGAGACTGTGAGGGTAAGAGTATAGGGCCAGTGTTTCATATGCCTGGGATCTGAAGCAGCTCTCAACTGCCCTGCACGTACATCACTTTTCGTTAAAGGTTCCTCGGGTGTTTAGTGTTAGTTAAGCATTACAGCACATCTGTGTGTGAGGTGTACCCATTTTTATTACCGTAAGATATTTATAGGGAAGTAGAGCAACCAGCCTAAAACAATATAACCAAGAATAGGAAGTCTTCTGAAATCTCATGTAGTTTTCTACTTCAGAAATGGTGCAACTAAGTGTCATGTAGTTACCAAAATAATGTGGTCGCAGCTAAGCACGGTGCAGGTAGTGGCTCAGCATCTCACTGTAGATGTCTCGCCGTGTGTTGCATCTCCTAAGATAGCTCATCATTTTTATTAAGGCACATACACATGCAAAACCTTCCGAAGTCAGTCTCTTCTTGCATTTTCTTGAATAACAGTTCAATTTCATATAAAAAAATGCAGAATGGTAAAGTATCTGTTGAAGTCCAAACTTCATCAGTCCTTAACAGCAGCTTACCTGCTTCCCAAGGTGCCATAATCCCTATCTCAGACAGTCTGTGACAAGGTGATGCACATCATGCAGTACAGTGGAATCTTCTTATTTCTTCCCACAGCATGGGCAAAGAATATAAACTATCTTGTGAGATCCCAGGCAGAAGAGAAAGATGTGAGACACCAGAAAACGTAAAGAATGCTAACAGAACAAGAAAAATCTGTTAAGTATTAAAGTCTAGATCTCCTGAACCTGTGAAAAACATCTGTACAGTTTGCCAGACAGGCTAGAAACTTGGGAGAGGGAAAAAATGAAACAAGTGACAGTGCTCAAAATAAAAATACATCTTAATGTGCCAGCCCAAAACCTGACTGCTTAAGGAAAGAACACACTGGCAATAAGGAAACAACTACCTATAATTGACTGACAAATGTGGTGACATGTTCATGAAATTTCACAGTAATAGTACTTTTTCCTGTGTAAACTTTCCTCAATAGTTGTGTAATGTAGGTGAAAGAAAATGTGGTTCTGTGCTCCAGGAAATGCCCCTTTCCTCCTGTAATGGAAGAGAGCATTCAGCGTAGATCCTGGAAGGAGAGGTAGAAAAACACTATTTTTTCAGGGCCTGCAAAAACATGTTGGAAAGGAGAAGCTTTGCAATGAGATATCTCATTTTGGAGTAACAGTGAAGAGGAGGGAAGCAAATGGATGGTGCCTTTGTGGGTGCCTGGGTGATCCATCCCTCTGTGGGGTAGTTGGCGAGGATTTTGGTTATGTTTGCTTGATAGCAAACCAAAGCCTAACTAAGGAAAGGAAGCATCAACATCACTGTCATTCCTACACAAGTTAACATGAAATTTCAGCCTTTGCCTAGTGCAACAAATTAGCCATGTTAAGAATATTTTGCCAGTGCTACTCAGAGTGTGTAGAGGCAAATGACAACCATGTAATTGCCACCAGCCACCTCGGGAGACTTTGCTCAGCTGCTGTGCACCAGTGGATATTGGCAGCAGAACATCCTGCTAAAATGTGCTGCCTTTATACTTATCATCACCAAGAGTATTGTATGTTAGCATCATTGATTAAATAAATGCACGTCATTAAATTTAGATGCCTCAAAACATGTCCTAGGAGTTTCAGGAGACAATGTTGGTAGCAGTGAGGATTTCTGCTGTGCTAAACTGAATTTGCTGCTCTGTAACAGTCTGCGTGGGTGCAGTGCAACATTTCAACCTTTGCTGGGTGTCTTCTGCTCAATTTGTGGCGTTTCCAAAACTTAGGAAAATAGGCTATTTCCTACCTAAATGCCCATAATGTTGCTGGAGCAGTGCTGTATCCCAGCCACTACTGCACTGCACGTCATATGAATTTCCAGTCCTGCAGTAATTAAATTTGTTTGGAATCAGAGTGCGTTCGGATGTATGGGCAGAGTGATTGCCTGTCTGTCTGCAGAAAGCAAAAGGCTGTGTCATGCCCTCTAACATGACGGTTACAAAATCCTTGTGAGAAGAAGCAAAATTTCTCCATCTGGAGACAGCAGCAACATCAGTGAGTGGCTGTTCCACATCAGGCTCTGATTCCCAGCTTGGTGGGGGACATTAGGTGGACATCACCTTTCAGGAAAATAATGTAAATAGCACTGATTGCAAGATGAGTCATCTCAGCAGGTCGGCATTCGGGGGGTTGATTTGCCTACTCCTGTACCAAAGTATCCTAACCTCTGAGCATTTCTCATCAAACTTACGGTACCCACCATTAAAATTAATACATTTCCAGGAGGGAAATCTAACAACTGAGCTTCATAAATCTCTGTGGCCTGTCCTGAGCAACTGCCCCAACAAACTTGGTACACCAAACTCTTCCAGGGACACCTAGGACATCCCAGGCAACACCTCCATAGGCAAAGTCAGATAATGTGCCTCTGAGAACTGCTGTTTCCCACCCTCTCTGTTTCTCATGGAAATCTTGTGCAGGTTTTGTGGCTACCTACCTCTGACAATTGCCCACCTCAGTCTTATCCAATCTACACCATGTTCTGGTGCCAGCACTATATTTTAACTTAAATATGTCTCTTCTCCCACTCTGGTGTTTTTCCCTGCTTGTATTTGTAGGCAGTAGTCTCTCATTGGCCTTCCGAGAGATGGCTCTTTGGCCTTACAAAGTTTTTCCACTTACGAGTGGAAAAACAAACTGTAACTTTAACTCTGGTTCTTGCTTGTGTGCCCAAAAGCCTACTTACTAAAGCACTTCCATCTTGAATGTGTTGCTGCAGGACATGGAGGACAGATTTGCCAAAGGGAATGTGCATGCTGGTTGCCATCTCTGTGGAGCACGAAGAGGCTCCTCCTATGGGAGCTGTGCGAGCCATCGTGATGGACTCTCAGTACTTGATAGAGCCGTGTGGCTCAGGAAAAGCCAGGCTGACCCATATCTGCAGGATTGACCTGAAGTAAGTATCCTGCCTGCAAAAAGCAGATGTCCATTCAGCAGGGCAAAAACCACCAGCTCAGAGAGGGGAGGTGTTTGGAACAGAGGGCATGGTTAACATAGCTTTGCTGCTTTGGAGTCTTCTTGTGGTCTTTTGTGTCCACCAAGCTCATTTCTGTGTTCAGCATCTATGGTCATTATAATGTGATCATAGAAGTAAAATCTGGTTCTTTGATTACTGCAAGGGAGCACTGCAGAATACGCTTACAATGACAAGTATTCAAATTCCCCAACAACACCACAGGCAGCACGGAGCAGGGGGCATGGCAAGCCCATTCCTGTGGAGCATAGTTCTTGAGTATCTGAATTTCTCAATAACTGTGTCTTTCCATTTCTTCAGAGGACATTCCCCAGAGTGGTACAACAAAGGCTTTGGACATCTGTGTGCAGCAGAAGTTGCCAGGATCAGAAACTCATTTCAGCCTCTGATTGCCGAGGGACCAGAAACAAAAATCTGAGGAAGTGTTCCTGGAAATGTGGATGTGTAAATCAGGGTATGACCAGAGAGCAGGAAGACAGAATGCAAAGACCTTATTTAAGTAACAGAAGTCTGACCAGACCTGGGTCTGTACAAAGGTGAAAAAGGAATTTTATAGGAAAGTTCTTTTATTCTGGAGACTTCACCTCCCACATCCCTTCTGTATTACTTTCAGTTATTGAAGTAGATCTTTCCTCAAAGAGCTTTTATCTTTATTACTTTGAAATCAGACTATTGCCATTACTTGTGTGTTACATAACTCTGGTATTTAAAGGCTTCTGAGAAGCATATTTTAATTGTAAATAAATCATGTACAGTATGTATATATTTATCTATATTATATCTATCTATATATAAGTATATGTATAAATTAATTATTTTGTATATAACTCAGTGCTTTGTAGAGGAAATCACTTGCATCAGTTGGACCTTAAATGAATCCATCACTTGTTTCTTAGTTTGTCACTGCTACATAAGCTGTGTTTGCTATTATCACAGGGCTACCAGACATAATCCGTGTGATAACAGAAACGTCTGTTCTCGAATTTGTTTTGTGTTTGTGTGCTACGAGGAGGTACCTAGAAATAGATGTAGGAAGATTTAAAAGAGCTAAGGAGGAGAGAGGTTGTTGTATGTTTAAAAATAATGAGGAGAGGATCTGTTTCACCAAATAAAATACATGGAAATGTAACTGAGATAGACATTTTGAAGGCTGTTTATATTCAGCTGCAGAAAGCTTGTGACTGTTAGTACAAGATATCATCGAAAACGTACCTATTGCCTTAATTAATGGTATATCTGCCACTAGAGAACCTCACTATTTGCAGTGTTCAAAGTAACTGCTTTTTCGTAAAAAATACAAGATAATGCCGTGTGTGCTGAGGTGTCTGAAATCAGACTGCTAAGTTACTAAGCTGTAAATCTTTTGTTTAGCATTTTGTCTAGGCTCTGAGTAAGCGTTTCTGTCTTGTTCTTTCCTTCTTCCATAGAGATGGCTAATTATTAAGAAGCTCCAAAGCAGATTTTCCACATTCAATGGACACAAAGATGTGCAGATAAATACCATGCCTTTTAATACTCAAGCTGTAAAAATAACTGAACCTTTTAAAGCTTTTAAACACATCTCAGATATTTAAAAGATTAAATGCAGATTATGCTAGGGAAGATCGCTTTTATGGTAACAGCAAGCATTTTTGTATTATATTGCACTGATCTGCATGATCCTGCCTCTGTATGCATTGGTCAGAGCAGGATCAGCCCTGACTATGAGGAGTAGGAGCCATTTAAGCGTGCTATATCATTTCATTTTCAGGGACCTATTATTTTGCTAATGGAAGAATGCTTTAAAAGTAATAATAAGGATTTGTTGATGTTACCATTGAGGCAGGGTTCTCTTTTTTTTAACTAACCTAAGACCAAAAGTGATATTACAACTACAATTCAGTAAGAATGTACAAGCCTGTTAATACTGTTCTTCATTAATCGCATGTGTTCACTTTGACTTTATTTATTGCTGCATAAGCCAGCCAAGTCATTCATAGCCAGTGTTTTAGCTCAGTCCTTCCAACAAAATCCACTGAGAGCTAGTATGAGGTCAATTAAACATGGGGGACATTTCCTACATATGAAGCTACAGTCTTGTGCCCTGATCCAGTAAATGAAGTCTTCCCATGCAGTGGCTCTGCCAGTGCTTTGAATCTGCCCCAAGAAGAGGGGCTGTGGGTGGACAATTGCTGCTAAAGCATGGCCCCACGCACTATCGTGCACATGCATAAGGGCTGTGCTGGTGGGGGAGACCCCACCACCTGAGGAAGCGAGCCCACAGGAGCTTGGGGTAGATGGGGCAGGGTGACCCAGCATGGTGCCACTGTAGAGCAGCAAGACCCTGAAAAAGTTACTGTTATCTTCCCCCCTGTGAGCTGCTCCTCTCTTTCTCTCTGTCTCACCCATGTTTCATTGTGCGACTCATAGGATCAGGGAGGTGGGTTGGCTGTGAGCTCCTGTGTTGAATTTATGGCCAACATTAGATGCAACATACAACCTTTGGGTATTTTAAGTATTAAGAGACCATGAGTGCTCACATCCTACATGCCCATAATGAGGTCTGGGTGCTCCCCAGGTGGCAGCCCACCACCACTGCCCATATCTCACCTTCCTGGGAGTGAACGGTGGTTCTCGAGGTGCTGGGGCAAGGCCAGTCCCCTGCTGCCATTGGAATCATGATCCCAAGAGGCAGCACCTCTTCCCATTAATGCCTGGAGCTGTGGCATCAGGCTTCATGACGGCTGTTTTCCAAAACAGGAGCAATTAGAGCACTGCTGCTACATTAGTATGCATAAATGAATACAATAGTGCCTCAGTATTAATGGACACAGATTCTCTGGCATTGGGAATGGCAACTGTCTGACACTAAGCAATTCCTTAAGGAAATGAAGGGAAAACCCAGACAGTGGTTTTACCCTGTCTGAAAGAAAACTCAGCTGGAAGGGCCCCTCTGCCACTTGCTACCGTTAGCAAGGTAGGTTTGTCCTCCTACCATTGCAAAGCTCTGTCGTGCTTCCAGCATCTCTAAGCCATGTATCAATGAAATACGTTTTCATTAAAATGCGCATTATGCCATGTCTACCATTCAGCTACCACAGTATTTTTATTGTTATGTTGCCATTGAGAATACATTATGATGATTACATTTTTAAATGTTATATTCATATCAATACCTCATATTTTTACCTCATCTGTTGGTATCAGTCATTAGTTGTAAATAAATAATTGCAGAGTTGAATAAATTTGCATACACTAAAGAATCAAATTTCCTTTACGTGTTTATTTCATCCATTAGCTAAGGACACAAGCACAGTATACTTAAGCTGTTCCTTTCTTTATTACAACCTGCTGTACACTAAGCTGATCTGAGACTTCAGTAACTGTTTTAGGCCCCAAATGATATTGTTATCTATTATGATTATCCTATATTTTCCCAAAGTATACCAGAACTTCCTGGAAAAGATATGTAAGGGGAAAGTATTTTCCAAATAAGCCATTACGTTAAGATGGCTGCCTTGAGAAAGGTAAACTCAAGTCTGCAACAGTACTTAGGCTCCTGACTCTCATGAATTCAGCCATCTAGATACTCATCAATAATCTGTGTCTAGGTTTGTGAAAGTGACAGTGGAACCGGGATGCTGAATGTTGGGTTCACATTTTCAGACATTAGCTGTCTCAAATCCACCAAGCTGCTGCAAAAGAAAAAAAAGATGCAACAACAGCACAGTGATTCCTGTGGTTTGTCTTACATGTGTCTACGGTTGAAATTAATTTCCCTTCAGATGAGCCTGTATCTCTCCAACTCTCTATTGAATTATCGAAAGAAAAGAAGTCTCAGCAAACAGGATACAGAGGAGGAAGTCAGCTATGAGATCATCTAGGAGGGAATAAGACTGCATGTACCACCATTCAGGGAAAGCTAATTATTATAATTTAGACTGAAAGAAAGCACTTATTTCCAATTCTCTGCCATGATAGAGATAAGCAGCTGTGTAAGTCTGTTCTTTCTTGCAAAAAGAAGTACAGTATGTGATGTGCTCTCATTCCCAGCTCTCCTTCCACCCACCTGTAGCAATGTCAGGGTAAATAAACCATCCTAACCCTAACTGCACTGATGTTCAGCTCCTGGTATGTGCAGCCTTTACAATGTTGACTTCTCGGGCATCCATCATCCTTATAACCTCTTGCAGAAGTCAGAAACAGGACATACCTGTGTCTGATGCACTTGCTCTGCAGAATCAGCATCAGCCTTGGAAGATCTTGGCATGCCTAAGAAACACTACTCTTTGAAGCGGCAGGTGGTTGTTAGAGAAGAGCACAGACTGAACACACTGAAATGACTGTGGGATGAAAATGTTGAAAGAAATGCACAAAAGACTGCTGGAGACTGCAAATCAAGTAGCAGAGGATGGAAAATGATACTGTCACTTTAGTTCAGTAGTGACATGGGAGAACCAGGGAGAGAATACAGGTCTTGCCAAACAGAGAGTGGCATTTAAAAGGCATGGAGCACTCATTCTTTAGCATGGATTTAGCATGGATTTAGCATGGGCATGTCATACTCTCCTTGTCAGGTGTGGGACTGTTACAGCTGCACAAGGGCTTCATTGGGATGGATGCTAGGCCAGGCAGATCCTGTTAAAACCTCATCATAGTGTGCCAGGACTGAGATACGGGACATCAAACCCCAGATTCAGAACAAAATGTGTGTTCAGACTTTGCTAAAATGTACAAATTTAAATTATGAGGCATTTAGTTCCTATACACTCAATATCATGGTCACCCAGCTACAGTATGTAGAAGCAAAGACTTCTGCCCAAAGACGCAATGGATGCCGAGCAGATACACACGTAGCACTTTGCAACTGTAAACTGTCCTGCTTCAGGGTGCAGGAAACTGAGCTCAGCAAACACACCAGTGCTTGGAACTGAAGGACTAACACAGAGCTGAGTATTATCTGGGTCAACGAGTAAACAAGAGGGAAAACATAAGTATGCTGCAGTTAACCATTTGCCTGTCTTTTCTAGGCTTCACATACTTCCCAGCTACCCTTCCTAATCCACAAAATACCCCAGACACCAGAAACTTTATGCTTCTAATGAAGGCATTTCTAGCATTATTTATTTATTTATTTATTTATTTATTTATTTATTTATTTTGGTATAAAAACCTGGATTTTTATCTCCTTCCATCCCTTGATTCTGAAATGAAGATGTCTGCTACCCTGCTACTGACCTCTCACCAATTTGCCTCTGTTCCCTTCTGCTGTCTGTGCCCAGCTCTAGAGCCCCACATGCACCACAGCAGGCGAGACAAGGAGGCTAACAGTCTGCACACCATAGACTGCTCTTTACCTTGAGCAGAGACTTGAACCACAGCGTGCATTTGGTTGGCACCAATTTGCAAGGAGACAGGATGGGGTCCAGGTTGTGACTGCACTTTAACGAGAAAATGCCTCGGTCTGCAGCAGCCTCTTCTGTGCCAGCAGGAAACCGCCCTGCTTGGAGAGAGCAGCTGCACGGAGCTTTGCTGGCGCTCCAGCGAGAGGCTCACAGCTTATTTCTTAATCAAAATGCTCAGTTTTGCAAAAGGGCACTAGGGAAATGCACGCTAAAACTGCACATTCTGCTCTTTCCTTCTCACCTGCTTGTAGCAACTCTGAGACAGACATGTGGCTGAAATACAGAGCCAGCACTTGCTACAGGGAGGATTTGCTACAGCTTGCAATTTATGGGCAAAAATGATCCACATGGCCATCTGCCCCTCCCCACACCATGCCTGGACCTCTCTGGAGCCTTGCTGGAAGAACTCCTTTTCCTTGAGAGGCTGCCTATCGAGTTACTATTCATTTATTTTTTTAATTAAATGACTGTGGGAACCGCAGGTGGCCAAGCAGACAGCAGTAACCCTATCGGCAGCATCTGCTGGCCGGCAGCGCCCCATGGCGTGTGTGGGACAGATGCGAGCAGGGTGCCTGCAGGCAGCCTGACCCCAAACACCCCAAGCCCAAGCTGAGCAGCAGCCCAGGCCCGACCAGCTCCACCACCCCATGCACCTCACCAGCTCCATCTGGGCTTGGTCTTCACAGCAGTAGAAGCTTCATAGACTAGAAGCACCAGAGGCAGTTTGGCTTGACCACATGCGGTGACTCCTATTTTTTCCCCAGTCTCCTTCAGTTTTGAGATGTGCCCTGGAGCCAGCTGAAAGCAGGGAGCTGATTTACCCACGCCCAGCATCCCTCTGCATGCAGTAGTGTCAGCTGTCACTGACCAGCACGAGCCAGAAGCCCACCACCGCTGTGAGGGCAGGCCTCTGGCTTCATGGCTGCCCCATTGTCTGCCCAGTGCCGGCCTGCTCCTCAGGGTTGGGCCTATAAGGATAAATTGTGATATTTTAGCTCTTTAGCCTGGATTTCTCTTTCCCCAAAGAGTCATCTTCACCTCCCTTTCTTCCAGGCTTAGGGAGGAGTCTGTATTTGGGGCACGGAGGGATGAGATCTGCTGCTGAGGCTGTGTCACCATGGGGTTGTTGGCCATGCCCATGCATGTGTCACACCAGCAGCTCCCTCCTGGGATGGCCATTGGGTACCATTTCAGAGCCATTTCAGATCCAGCTCTTGGCTGCCCACCTTCTCTGCTTCCTCCAAGGCTGCTGAGATACAAACATCACCTTGAGGGGGGTTTACTCCTTGGCCATGCTGATGCCAAACTGTGGCTTTTTGTCTTCTTGATCATCCCTTGCCTCATGGCATTCTCTCAGCACTTGGAAGAGGTGCTGGGACACTTGGAAATAACAGCAAAGGCATCCATCTCACTGCTGACATCACCAGGACAGCGATGGAAAAGTCTGTGCCTATTATCAATGCAAATAAAAATAATTGCTGCAAATAATGAAAAATTAAATGGGTGTCACTGGGCTAAGCCAAAATGCTACACTGTGGCCTCCCAGGGTTTCTTGCCTTGGGCAACCTTTTTCAGCAATCACTTGTATTTATCAGAAAAGAGATACAGTTATTGCACTTGGGTTTTTCAAATAATTGAGTAATTTAATCTTTTAAGTGCCTCTGAGATCACTTGTTGTAATTAAAGACAGAAGATGAATGGCTGAAGTATAAGAGCACTGGAGGACTTTAGAAATGAATGTGTCCTTGACTGTGTCTCCTGTGCATTTATATAATGATTATCCTGCATTAATATGACCATATAGATGAAAAGAGAAAATAATAAGAGTTTGGTTGCATTGCTTTTTTCTTCCAGCCCAATAGTAACATGTCACCAGCTGGAGCAACATGTCAGCACCCTGTCAGAACCAAGCAGGAGCAACCATGTGCTGTGTAGTGCACGACCTCGCAGCCTCCCAGTCCAAGACACAAGGCAATATCCGCTCACATGTCCTGCAGCAACGTAGCTGATAAGTGAGTTACAAATGTGTATAAAATCCACAGATTTTCATTCGAGGTGGACTTAAAGGCTCAACTAGTGCCTAGAAAGAGGCAACTGCAACACTGGCAGCTTACTTTATGAACATTTATTTTTTCAGCTTTTGGGAATAAGAACTGTTTGATCCTAGTAGACAGAGGAAAGGGGAAGGGTTGCTGCAAAGTAGTAACTATCCACAAAAAATCCGTAAGGTCTGTAAACAGCATTTTATCTGCCAAATAAACTATACACCCTGGCATACCTATGCCATACCTTGGTATTTAGCTTCCCATTTCACCGCCCAGAAATAAATAAACGTTTGCCCAAGGAGGCAGCAGGGGCTGGTGGAGGAGCTGAAGCCAGCACTGCTGCATTCTCCATGTGGTGCCAAGCATGGGGACTGTGCCAGGCCCAGGCTGTGGTCCCTCCAGTGGGCTCTGATGGCCAATGGGGCTGCAGCAGCTGCAGCCCCCTCCTCATCTCCCCTCCCTGTCCCAGCAGGCCCCGCAATGCCCTCCAGCATGTGCTATTTCTTCTGCCAGTCTACAAAACTTTGTCACCTCGTAAAAGTTTACGGCACAGGTAGTTTTATACCATTGCACCTCTTGAACTAATCATTTGGCCAATTCGCGGCTCCCTCCAGAAGCAGATTTCTGTGGTCAGGTGTTTAGTTTGTGCAGCACTGCCAGCTTGCAGAGCTGCCCAAGGCCCGTTGTGGAGCCTGGAAGGCAGAATAAACCAAACCACAGCCAGTTCTTTGCTCAGGCCCTTCTCAGCCAGCATCATAGTAAGACGTGTTTTTGGCTCTGGAGGTGCTCAGCCCCAGGCTTGCACTGGGACATTTGAGGCTTCTCCCAGCTCCTGCCAGCCAAGCAGGTGGGACCAAGAAGATTTTGCTGCATTCCTCTCCTTTCCAGCAAGCACCAATGCCATGAAAAATCAGTTACAAGCACATTATATATCATGGGTTAGGGGGGAAGGGATAAGATTAATTCCACTCCCTGCCAAATAAGAAACCACCCAAAGTCTTTTGTGTTACTGACTCCTTTTGCAAAGGAAGAAATTATTTCTACTAATAGAGATAGAAACTAACCCAACCTGAAGGGAATTTGCAGCATTTAAGAGAACACCATCCCTACCATCACCACTGTGCTGCTCAGCATGCCGGTGACACTGACCACCTCTCCCACCCACCATTGCCCAGTTTCCCCAGGAGCACATTTGGGTGAGATCAGGAGACCAGGGCTGAATAATGGTGCTTCGCCATGCTGTGAGCAGCTCTTGAAACAAGGAAAAGGCTTTTGACCTACAGTAAGATTCATCACATAGAAGGTAAATCTATTAAGGGACAAATATGACAGAGGCAGGCATTTCTCAGGTTAAATCCTATTTTTAAATTATATTGTTTGAGCAAAGAATACCCAAAGTCCCATGGCCCATCAGAGGCTACACAGACATTGTCCTCCCAGCTCTCAGGGTGAGGAACTCACACATTTTCTTGTGCCTTTGGCTTTTCTGTCTTGCTTTGTTAATATTTTCCCTGGCTTCTTTCTGCTTCTCTGGCCCTTTTGCCACTCCTTCTCAAACACACAAAGAGTGCAAATAATAGCCAGCAAAATGTCAGCACCCAGAAGCATCTTGACTGCAGGCTGCTGTTATTTCAACTTTCTGGTTTCTTAATTAATTTGGTTTTCTCAGAACTGCGTGATAGAGAATGTTTTTGTTCAGTTCACTATACAAAACAAAAGCTTCTGATATGCTGGACTCTGACACTTTGATCTCACCTTATTATTCCTTCTTTTTTCAGTCTCCTAAAAAGACTGGGCTGAGCCAGCCAGCACCAGCCTTAGCCTTGTAGCAGTTGGCAAAGAGTGGTTTGGCAGTCTGAGAGCAGCGCATGGCAGAGGGGAAGAGCTTTCCCCTTCCTTTCCTCGCCTCTGCATCACTGCTTTGCATGAGGGAGGGAGGAGCAAGACTGGACTTCTTCAGCTGAGGCTAAAATTTAGCACCGAATACTGACCTCTTCGCCCTTAATAAGGACTGAACAGAACAAGTCTCCAAATGACTCAGAAGTAAATGAATAAAACAGTGTGAAAAGTGAACTGCAAAGTGATTTGTTTTAACATTTTGACACTTGCGTGGCCGCTGTCCCATTAATTAGCCTTTTCCCTTTCTGCTCCCACTTCTTCTAACCGTGGTATGTACTTTCCTTACGATGCTCAGCACAGATGCCACCAACTGCCAGCTCAGTGTTGCAGATTCCTTCAAGGCTCTGAGTGACCCTGCTGGAACACAAGAGCTGTGAAGTTTATTGCAGTGTTACTGGGGAATAAACCATTGCAGCAAAACACTTTTATATTAGTATGGTTACTTCCACAGGTTTTTTACTAGTTAAAGTCACTGTAAAAAATAATAATAATAAAAAGTCAAAGAACCAAAACCCCTCCCAGTCCCAGTGACAGAGCTCTGCTGCAAAAAAACTCTGTGTAGACACAGGCCTCAGCAGTCTCCTGCAATAGCTGCAGTTATTTATGTGGCACTGGAAAAACAAACAGCAACAGGAGCTCCATGCGGAGTTATCACAAAGGCCTCTCCTGAGGTACTCTGCAGGAAAACTGGACAGATTAAAAATTCAGAGCAATCTGCAATTTGTTATGTATAGTATCTTTATTTCATTTCTAAGATTGTTATAAAAACAGTATAAAATTCATTCTTGCTTTTAGCGAAGATCCCTCTGATAGTCACCGTACAGTCTTTGAGAAGGAAAAGAGCAGCTTTGCATTCATGTCACAAAAACTGTTTTGAATAAAAATACCTGTATTTTTTATTTTACAACACGTTTAATCTGGAGCATTGAGAAAAATGGCAACATTTCACTTTAGGAAACCCAAAAACTTAGCACATGTGGTACAGGGCACGTTACCATCCACCACTACATGCAACCTCCTGCTACTCCACAGCAAATAAAGCACGGTCCCTCCCAAGCTGCCTCTGCAGCCTGGGCACAGCATCTCCTCTGTGGAAAGTCTCTGCTGCTGCCGGAGTTTTGCTTTAGATGCACAAATGGCCAGGGGAGAGCCAGACTGTCACTCACACGTTGGTCGTATCGACCGAAGGAAGTGCCCCAGGGCCACAGCTGGATCACGGGAGGCGGTGGCTGGGCCTGTCTGCATGAGCACACCACAGCTCTCCTTGGCCAGGTGCCTCTTCCAGGTCTATTTTTCTGTTAGTATTGGGTGTGCTTTTAAGAAAAATGACGAGAAACAAGCACACTGTCCCCCGATTACCTAAAATCAAACAGATTCCTGAGGCCAACCCATTAGACCAGCCTGAATTTTCCCTGGCCCACCGCTGTACAGTTCACTCACCAAGCCACACATGGCCTTGCACATACCACAGGCAGGCTGCTTAGGACAATGCTTCAGCAACTCCTGCGGCCAGGCCAAGCCAGTTACTGCTCTGCAGAGATATCCAAAACCTCTCCTGAAGGGAAGAGCACCAAAGGCTGTGTTATTCCTATGGGCCACGGCACCATTAGAGGATGTGATCACTCAGCTTCGTAGCAGCAAATCCCTATTTACCTACAAATTTGATATCCAGCTGGTGCCATCTGCCTGTCGGTGGTTACATATCACCCAGCCTGCAAGTGTCTCCTCCTTGCTAGGACTGCTGGTTTCACACGTTGTGCTGTGACCAGCCCATTAAGCCGCACACCACCACGACTTGCTGGATGATAAGTTGGCAGGAAAGCATCCGGGCACCGCCTGAGCGCCCACCAGCACAGCACCCATCTTGTCCTGGGCTTGCTCAGCCCAGGTCCACCGAACCCCCTGAAGCTCAGAGGAGACACAGATGCCCAGCCCCTCCAAAAGAGCAGGCCTGGATTTGTTTTATTTTACCAGCAACAAAATAATTTAAACACACATACACATGTAACATGGAAGTTATGCATGACCTGGCTACAGCTTATATTAAATGAGTGTCACTTCTTGTTATGGATTCTGAAGGCATATGACACAATGGAGTAAACGTATTTGCGAGGTGATTCATTGTCGTGACATGGAGAAAGCCATTTGGCATTTCATACATTTCGGGAGAGCTATTTCATTGCAATCCACACTGCACCAGGCAGCAATGCATAAATATACAGCAGCTTAAAATTTCCTCTTCTTCTGGAAGCCCTACCAGTCTATAATTTTTTTATGTATATTTTTAATACTTTATGACTTACCGTAAATTTTTCACCTTAATCTTAGTATCAAAATATATATTAGTGCAAGGAGAGACCATTTTAAGGCTGGAACTAGAGGACAAATACATTAATCATAGTGATAACATACTAATTCTTTTCTATTTCTACAGATCGTTTAAGAAAAAATATGATCTTCAGTTACAAATGAAAATCGTATTTCATACATAAGTTTTAATTTACAGCACAGAATCACAGAACCATAGAATATTCAGGTTGGAAGGAACCTAAGGAGGTCATTTAGTCATCTGCTAGTCATCTAGGAGATAAACATCACATTTAATACCATGTAATCAGCTTTGTAGATAAATAATTCTTAATTAACACAGAGCACATTTCCTTTAAAATATTCTTTCCAGTGACTGACATTATTCACATGGCAATAAAAATACAATTACAGATGAAGGCAATGCAGGCCTAGAGTTAGAGAGTGGAGAAAAATGACCACAGTGCTTTACACCATGGACACTCCTAATGCAGTGATTCACAAGGCAAGCAAAATAACACAGGGTCTTCTCCCATTGTCTATCTCTATTTCTACTAATAAATGCTGTTATTAATAAATGATGTTGCTAATGTTTTGCTAACTTCAGTTCTGTAATACTTTATTGCAATGAAATGTTGTCAGGGCCAGATCCTGTTGCTCAAAGTAAACCATTCAGCAAAACCAGACGAGCCCCAAGGAATATGGAAGTGCATTTCAGAAGCAACAGCTCCAAGACCTCAGACCCTGGCAAAAGCAGCAATAAAGTGCCAGATTATTACACTGAAATGTTGGGATTTAAAATCTCATTCAGCACAACTTCTGTGCACAGAGGCCCTTTCACCCTTCACACCTCTTCCCATCAGATGGCACGATCCCTGCCATCCCAGGACACATCCCTGTTGCCTTCCCCACTGAAAGACGCAGATCCTTGACATAAGGTTCCCCAGCTAGATCTTCAGGTCCTACGCAGCCGTCAGGTCAGCACTGAGTTGTGCTCTGAAGAATGAAGCCAGGACAGCAAGGCTGTGTGGCAGCAGCAAACACATGAAGTTGGTGGGGAATATGAATCCCAGAAACCTGAGTCTCTGCTTCATGCAATTCTTCCCCGTCTCTGCTCAGTCACGTGCCCTGCTCCAGTCAGGTGTTTGCTCTGATCACTTAACATCAGCATTAAACCCTGATTTGGAAACATATATCATTTTGTTCCTCCTCAACCTTTTCTCGGACAATCTGACATTTCAGGCTCTTCCACCACCCCATGTCTTCAAAATACACTTACAAAACTCGGTGAGGGAAAACCAAGGAAGGGAAAGCATCTGTTCAACCAAAGGTCCCACAGAAAGCTGTGAGATAACTTCAACCACAGAAATTAAAGACAGGTCACAGACCAAATATACTAAACCACAGAAAATGATTTCTGGAAGCCATACACTAACAATCTCTTCTCAGTGCCACTGTCCTGAAGCACCAGGCAGTGTACGTGCCTTCCTAGTGCTGTAGCAGCCACAACATTGTGCACTTTTATTTCAGATTTCCCAAGAGGATGCAAGAAAACGGGTATCAGGTAATATATACAAAGGGGCAGCTCTATTTATACCGTCTTTCTACCCTCTTGGAATAGTAAGTAATGAAGAATATAGTAACAATAAAAGCAACAAATATGAAAGAGATGAAGACTAACAATGATTTTCTGGTTCGGAAAAAGTGGCATTCGGTACACAAGGCAATCTCTTCTGGGCACAGCACCTCGGGAGTGTCAGGACCAGGAAACCCATTCTTGTCAATTATTTCTCTGTAATGTTCCATTGAAGGCTTTGGCTCATATTGATTTGCAACGTAACCATAGAGGCCGTATTTAGGAGCAGTCCTGTCATTAAAAGAATAGACAAAATATCCTTGCAGGTTGACATTATCCAAGGCATAAGCTGCAAGAGAAAACAAATAAATGAATAAATGTCACTTTGGCATTCAAGAGCAGTATCATATGCCAGTACATGCAGCAGGGGCAGGGAGATGTTAAAACTAGATCTGTACTTCTTAAAAATAAGGTAATCTACATGTACATCCATGCAGTCTTTGTCATAAAAAGAGTGTGTAAGCCATTGCCAGACAGTGTGATCTGTGAGCATCCCGTAATTTATTTCCTTATACTCGGTAAACACAGCTGTGAATGCATGACTGTGTTTAGTGATCAGCACGGAGCCTACTGTGAAAATATGGGTCTTTTTTCTATGTAACAGAACATGGGTTTTGGTTTCCCTGCACCTGGATTTCTGCAATCTGTTCCCCTGGCTGCTCGCTCTGCCTTGCAGAGCACCTCCTGAGGGGGAAATTCAAGGAAGTAGGATGTCAGGCTGCACTTCTCGCTAGCAAAGGTCTGGAAACATCAGGAAAAGACGCATCAATGCTCAGGGCAAGTGGGAAAGTTATGCAGATCACAGTCCACTCTTGCTATGGAGTTTCTGGTCCAAGAGACCTCCATCAGCCTCCACTGAGAATGTGTCCATGATCCATACTGCTAACTTGGCTACTGGAAGAGCAGCTGGAGCATTAACCTTCAGCCATGAGTGCTGCCCGGAAAAGTAAAATGTAATACCCTATCCCTCAAAATCACTATTTTTTACAAATTAAGGCAACACTTTCTCTCGAGCTAGCAACTGCTGAATTTTCAAACGCCTCTAAAAGCAGCTCTTTCTGTGGTCACATGCACTTAGCACCTCTAACCTTCTTTTCAGGTGCAAAATGAGATATTTACCTACCCTTTTACAGAGCTGCTATGCAGGATGATTAGTCTGTGTCTGTAAAACTGCATGTGGGTTTAATGGTGTTACACAAATGGTTATTGCTATTCTTCATTTTCAACTGGCAAAGGTGAACTTACACACTGTAGAAAAAAAGTATTTAAAAATACAGCCTCAGCCCAAAGGGTCCTCTGCTGTGTTCTGGAACTGTTTATCCACATAAACCTGTTGGCTCCCCTGGAAGGAATCAGGTGAGCAACATCACACGTACCAATGCAGAATAAGAAACTTAAGGTGAGACTACACGTGTATCAACCCTCCCCTCATTCCTCTGCAGCGTGACACTGAGATAGGGACATGAGATTTTTAATTCCCATCAGTTAGAGCAGAGCGTCTTGCAGAAAAAAAATGTAAGTTTTGCAGAAACCTAAGTCAGTCACAATGCCAAGGTTAAAAGCTTGTTATATGCCTAAGGACAAGATGGACAAAAGCACAATACCAGAGTGGGAGAAGAAAAGAGAGCGAAAAAGCTGGTATTACTGACTGGCTGAAGTGTGTGATGTCAAAAGTGGAAAAGAGGGCTTTGGGGTAACTATTGTGACTGCTTAGCAGGGATATATTCACCTGTGACAAAGGAGGCGGAAAGACAGAAAAATATGGCTTGCACGTGATGATTAAGTGGAAAACTATAGTAGCTATTTCCAGCCTGTAAAAAAGAGGTGGGAAGTAATTGGGTGACCATTCATGGGGTGTATGAATGACAAAGTTTTGTGAACAACGGGGGTATGTGCAGCTGTTCTGTCTAATAGGTCTGGGAGAAAAGCCCATACTTAAGCTTATACACACTTACAAAAGAAGAAGGGCCAAGAAGTAGTGCAGTCTAAAGTGTTAGAAAGGAGACAAAGCGATAAAAACAAACAAATCAAAAGCAATGGACTGAAACCACAAACCCAAACATATCCAAGATAAGTTTTTAATTACACATGCAGAAAACATATAGCCAGTATTTCAAAATGCTGGCAAAGAAAATCTTGGGCACTTAATATTGATATTCACTAATTCCTGAAAGAGGAATTACAGACAAGGAAGTTAAAGCCAGTACTTAACAGACTGGACAGGGTGACCTAGGAAATGGTGGAACTGCCAGTCATCTTTCACTACCCAGCTAAATAGTGGAATAGATTACATAAGAATTGTAGAAGATATATATATGATTAATGCCAATCAGTTTAAATGAAAAATAAAACTTGTCAAACTAATTTGACATCCTGACATCTTTTTTATGAGATTGATAAAAGTAGTGATGTTTGATGTAATATACCTCAAACTCCATAAGGCAACTGAGTTGGTATTATATGGCATTTGGATTAAGAAAATAAAATGTTATGAGGTCATGGTGAGCCCACAATAAACAGATTTCAACTGTTTTCAAATAGCACTGGTAAGCCTAGAAATGTAATTGCAGATAAGTAAGTGTCCCCGTAGGTGTATGTCCCATTAGGTGACCATGGAGAAATAGCTTTTAGCATTTAATCATCTTTCAGTGACCTGAAAGAAAACTATTTCCCACAAAGTCTGCAAATAACACAAAGATTACGGACATAACTTAGCTAATATAGCAAGCTTTCCACAAGCAGGCTATGGATATTTGAACATGTCCAAATGCAAGGATGTCACAGATGAAGCAGACTGTATGTCAATCTAGACAGTTCTGCCCTATGGGGCAGGAACCCCTAAGTGAGTTTAAAATCACAGTAGATAACCCCAGACTGCACATGACCAACCTGCTGCCGTGGCCAAAAGCTAATAGGTTGCTTAGTCATACAAAAGAGGAGTAAAAGGGTAAGAGGTTACGTTATACCCACTTCATCTATAGGTGTGGCTGCTGTAGAAACAGTGTGTCCAGGCCTGGGATTTACCTCTCTCAAGAAGAATGCTGGCAAACAGGAAAAAGTTTAATAATTGAAAGGCTCTAAATCATGTTTTATCATAAGGGACACAAAGAGCTTTGTTTGCATTATTTATCAGAGAGTTAAATGACAGTTGGCTTATTTTCTGCCTGTGAATACTTCACAGGCATTACATGGAAATGCATAACAAAATGGCTTAAAGATGAAGAAATTATCACTAGAAATAACATATATATATATATGTATATATATATATATATATGAAAACTCTAGGTAATTCGCCACCTCAACAGCTTACACTGAGAAGTAGAATATTCATTATCAGTAAAAATTATCTCATCCAAGTCTGGTGTTTTTCTAAAAAATATCTGTGTTGCGTGACAGGATGACTCAAAATGCCTTAATTTTACCTTGTAATTTATGAAACTTTTGAGACAGAAAAAAAGACTGTTTTGAGTTCTGAATAGCAGGAAAGAGTCCAGGAAACAGCATAATGAGGTAGACAGCTGAATTATTATGAAGAGCCAAGATAACGGCTGGATTAGATACAGAGACAGCTGAGGAAGAGAGTTCATATCCAGCCCTGAAGCACAGCAGTGAAGAGAGAAGCAACAAAGCAAAGCAGCAGTTAAGCTGCAATAAGAAGAAAATATGATTAAATATGTGTGGAGCTACTCACATGACATCTACTTAAAGCTCTTGAATTCGCTAAAAAGTTCTTCTGCTATGTAATGTAGAATACATGCAAGGTCAGTCTCCCTTATGCTTCGTAACACCAATCAGTTCCAAATGAAAGGAAAAACTATGCTGTAATAATATTTAATTCGTGGAGTATTCTACATAAAACTTCATGTTTTGAAGTAAAACATACTCTATCACACAGTATCTATTAAAAAATTGTATTTGTGACATATAAACCACCTATGGTTCCTTACCTTTTAAAGCTTCATTGATATAATTCTGTATGTAATACACTCTGAGCTTATCGTGCACCATATTCTGGTCATCATCAATTCCATTAGCTATAACATAAACTGGGACGTCGCCATACTTTGATTTAACCCACTTGAGCAATTTACGCAGTCCCCAGGGCACTACTGCAGCTCTGCTGGGGGAGTGCAGCCACGTGATGTCATTGATCATCTGAACTTCAAGATAGTGGTCATATTTCAGTGCATCTTCTTTTTCCCAGCCCACAAGGGTAGTAGTGTAATGACTTAGAGCAAAAAAATCAAATGAGCCCTGGATTAACTTCTTTTCGTCTTCTGAGAAAGAAGGCAAGTGGAAATTATAGAGGTCAACACTGTTTCTTTGGTGAAGCCATGCTCTCATCAGACGCGGATAGTCACCATTCCCAAAGATGGGCTCTGCAAGCCAGCCAATGTCAAACTCTAAAATTCTGTCAGCAACTTCCTGGTCATTCCTGGAAAGGGGACAGGCTGGTTCTACCCAGTCAGCTTGCAGAGCTATAGATATTTTACCCTTCTGAGACCTTCTGAATTCTTTGTCGTACAGATGCCAAGCTTTCGCGTGAGCTTTCAGCAGATTGTGCCCTGCAGCGTAGGTCAGGTTTTTCACAGACGGTTCATTCATTGTGATCCAAAATTTTACATAGTCCCCCAGACTTGTAAAGCAGAATTTGGCATATTCAACAAAAGCCTGAACGGTCTCTGGGTTTTCCCAAGCTCCGTATTTGGCAAGGGAAGCTGGAAGCTCTTGGTTCTCAGCCATAGGTTGCCATAAAGCAACAACAGGAGTTATGTTAACTCTGAGAAGTTCACTAGCAAAACACCGGTAATAATGTACAAGTGTGTGGTTGATTAGAGAAAGATTACCTAAAGGAAGGATTAAAGACCACTTCAGTGAAAAATGGAAGTGGGTGACGTGCATTTCCTGTAGAAGAGAAACCTGGAGCCTGATAGCAGCAAAGTCAACACAGTGACGCTTGCGTTTGGAGGTGAAAACCCCATCCACTTTAATCAGTTTCTTCGTCTGGTGAACATCCCACACATAAACGTTAGGGTCAAGAAACTGAGCAGGTGTTGTATCTACCTAGGTAGAATAAGAAACATACTAGATTCAAGCAGTTTGTTTTAGGTATGTAGGAACATCATAACCAGGGGGCACAAGTTACTGAAAGAAATTCACAAGTCAAAACACTGCATTTAGCACTTCTCTCACATCTCTGATAAGATAACATCTCTGGCTCATATGAATAAATTAATCTTCTGCTAACATGTGACATTAGAAAAGTTCCAAATCTATGTATCATTTTCAGCCATCCTACCTTATGCTAATAGTCACCATATTTATATCTTCTCCAAACTGCTGCACTCCTTACAGGAAATGAGGGATTGCTCAGGGCTAAAGCATTAACCTGCAACAGATCTTCAGAGAAGCAGAGCTGCAGCAAAGACTACAGTCATTTTTAAAATGTTTTCCTTTCAAGATTAAGAAGCTTTACCAATGGGCCTGTCTGTTGTAAATTACCCAGCAGCTTGTTTCAAGACCACTCCCTGAACACAGTAAAAGAAATAACAAATGCAACATCATTTCTGTGACCATTTTTTTCCTGACTATGATGCAAGATGAGTAATGCTGTGTACTTGATTTTTAACATGAACTCAGTTGACAAGAAAAATTTTTCCTTCTTGTTAATGTCCTTTTTTTATTTAACTCATACTGTTATTTCAGGAAGGTGTTGATTGGCTTCGGGTTTTTTCAGACCTCTGAGTAAACCCACTATATGTCACCCCAACAATAAAATTTACAGTTTTTCTGTAAGTCTTTAGGGCATCAGATGTCAGAAATGCCTGTGTGACATACCACAGACAATAAAACATGAGCTTCCCAAGCTCCCACAGAATTATAATTCCACTTTTAAATGAGTATTGCAAACATAGTAATGATTAGAAAATGGAAAAGTGAATTGCTTAAAATAATGGAAAAAGTAAAATCTCCTTCTCATTCATACTCTAGCATAGAAGTAAGATCCAAACTTCAAGATACTAGTCCTACATTATGTGAATTTGTCCCTTTCTCTCTCTCTCTTTTTTTTTTTTTTCTTTCCATTTCTTTTTTTCTTTTTGTTTTTTGGGTTTGGGTTTTTTGGTGCAAGGTTCCCCCAAGTTCAGATTTCCTTGTCCTGCCCTCTGTTTGAAAAGCAGGTGTCAGCCTACAACCAGTGTTCAACTTGTAGCTGAG
Organism: Oxyura jamaicensis; assembly: GCF_011077185.1. Taxonomy (NCBI): domain Eukaryota; kingdom Metazoa; phylum Chordata; class Aves; order Anseriformes; family Anatidae; genus Oxyura; species Oxyura jamaicensis. Next base: position 181,470,751 of record NC_048893.1, read on the forward strand.
GCTCTGCAGACTGTATAAAGAAGATGCTGAAAATCAGTTGCTTTTTTCTCCGGAGAGGTCAGTACTGTGCTTATAGAAGAAAGTAATAAAAAACAGCATGTCTGAGGGAAATTGCTTTTCTGGTGAATTGTCCCTTGTAGATTACTAAAGCATGCATTTCCACTAATACTCTGGGAATGCTGTCAAAAGTATTTTTCCACTGTGATGCATCTACAAATCACACTACCTAAGCTTTATAGCACAAAATGTTTGAACAGCCTTTTGAAATGAAAATATTCAGCTTTGAAGGTTTGGGGGATAGGAGAGATTTTTTAACTGTCTTAGGCTGACTTACTCCATAACTCTACAGCTGTTATTGATCCCAAATTCAGCAATTTCATTTCCATTCCCCAACCTGTCTGGGAGCTAGGATAATGACTGCTGAATATTCTTGGAAATCAGTGTACCAGGTAAGGGCAGTGCTGTATTTTTCAAGAGAACAAAGTCAGATCTTAGTTTTGGAGTAAGAAAAAAACAAACAAGCCCCATATACTCTAGCATGAAGAAAGATTCTGTCTTTGTGGAAAATATAAATTAAAAATTCTGTCTTGGATCCAGGCTCAGAGCTGAACTTAACTGCACATCGTTACTGTGGTTAGACGAGCCCTGTAAGCCAAAACAACATCTGAGAATCACAGAGCCAAACTATGAAAGAGACCGTAACTAAGATACAATTTTTACACATGCTATGAAATCTTAAAATTTGAAAGGTTCTCCTGAAATATCAAACTAAGTTGAAATAAAAAGAGTGAGAGCTACGAACTGGATCCATGAACTAGCTAGGTGCTATCCATGGGTACTGAAGCCTCAGTCAGACACAGCAGTACAAAAATTACAAGGAAGGAACACAGAATTTTTATCTAAATCTAATATTGTTTATTTTTCTTTAAAACAGAACTCCTCTAACAAAAGTGCCAGAATGTACATATATAAGATGTAGAAACATACCACTGTAAACACTGAGAGTTTTCAGGAAGTTTTCTAAATGTGCACTGCCACAGTGGGTAAATACACTGCCATTGACTTGAAAAAGCAGCAGTACTTCTCTTTTCATAAACAAGGACCTTTGGAAATATGCTTTAGCAGAGCAACTTTCATCTGAACAGGACTGACTTCAGTCACTGATCACACATCATGTCCAGGGACAATAAGCATCAGACCCCTTTCAATTGCTGTGTGTTTTTATAGACCGTTGCTTTCTCAACTGTACCTCACTCCAATTGGATCTCCTTAGTCACACACAGAAAGTCTAGAAGAAGACTGAAAGGCATGGCGTTTGCCACAAAAGCCTTGCACCTATCTCCTTCCAGCACTGTGGTGATAAATGTTAGCAAAGACACGTTATATGGCAAATTTATCAATATGATCTTGACCACTGGTTTGGCTGGAGAACCTACTCCTTTACCATCAGACTTACCTGAATATAGTTGTCAACAATCCCCCAGGCAAACCCACAGGGAAAGACCCCTTCTATGGGCAGGTTTTCAGGCAAAGGTGGGAAGCCATTTTTTTCTATCAGTTTTTGATAGAACAAGACAGAAGATTTTGGCATCAACTTTTTGTCGTGGCTCTGGAAGTCAACATAAAACAATCCGCGTCGAATGCTGTATCCCCTGTGCCATTCAAAGCCGTCTAGGAGGGACCAGACTGTGTATCCAAACACATTAACTCCATCGTACCGGATAGCTGAGGAAAGAACAAAACCCAAACTCATCGCAGTGCTCATTCTTCCTGTGCTGGAACCAGCAATGTTTGTGGTATTCACATGCAAGAAAAATGCAATAGCTCAGGTAAGTATCTCAGTGTCTGCTTCAAAGCCCATTCAGGGAATATATTTCAGCTGCACAGAATGCTCTGGGGCAGGCTCCCTGGGCATGGGTGCACTGTGGAAGGCAGTAGAGGTACTTGGTTTATCTTTAAACTAGCCAGATTTAGAAAAAGAAGTGGTGCAGCAGTGGTTCAAGCAGTGCTGCTGATTCAGTGTGCCAAACCTTAGCCTCGTACCAGGGCAGAATACATCTGAACAGTTTGCAGCATCTGGGCCAGTAACTGCATGGCGCTGCACTCTGCTAAGCATGAACTGCAGCTCAATCTTAAGTGTCATTAATGCAGTACTACTACGTACACAAACCAAGTCAGACTCCTTTTTCACCTTCCTCTCCACTACTAATCTACATTAAGAAAAACCTGATAGCACTTTTTGGGTTTTGATGAATTTTCATTACCATGGATTGTAAATAGAAGTGATAATGGTGGAAGACTGCATGCAAAGACTGACTTTTACAGTTCTGTCTCTTAATATCTTTTATGGCATACTGTTTTCCAGCTTAAATATTTATAGGTTTCTAAAAATATATATGCATTCTAGGTCAACTCTTTGGCTTTTATGAATCACCACACACTTTGCAGGTTAAAATCAGGGTCTACTGTCATCTGTTAGTTATTATTGCCAGCATTACAATTTCATTTTGAGATTCCAAATGATACTTGCTTTTAGTTGTATTAAACACTGAGATTCAGCAAAATGTTCCTCGGCAAGGCTCAGCTTCAGGAAAACATGCAGGGAAGTGCTTATTTTAATTACATAATTAGACCCACCCTAATTCAGCAAGGCATTTAACCACATTGTTATAAGTTCTTTTGAACTTGAATTTGGCTCAGCGGACAGCTGAGTTTATCTTTATTACTCACCATCTTCTGTAAACCCAAACTGGGTACTGACTGTACATAATATTTTCCAGTCTAATAACACTAACACAGTGTATTTCAGGCAACCAGAATATCAAGATCCTCATTTCCTCGTTTTATTAATGTACCTCATTACAGTAAGTTATGAAGGACCACATGGATTCTTCATTGTAGCCCTGTTCAAATCAATTAAATTAACCATGGTTATATAAGCTATGAATTTGGCACAGCTTCTATCACAGGTCATGAGAAAATGTCTAAGGAAACGGAATACTTCTCCTCCTAAAGGCATCATTCTTTTATGTTTGGCACATGCTGGTATTTTTCTAACCTCCGCATATACACATGATGACATCTGCCGTACCAGCAGAGTAAAAGCTGGTACAGGTCCACTTTGTTAGACAGAATTTCTCTTTGAACAGCACGTCACCCCTCCTGTAAGTCATCACACAGCACTCCCGTGTTTCCTGAGCACCTCAAAAGTTCCCCTCAAATCCTTCTTTCAAAATGTATTAGCTTTAAAGTGTCACCTATGAAAGAAGCAATGTGAAAAGATTTTGGAAGTTTAGAAGTCTCAAACATAGCATCCCACAAGAATTGCATTTTATTGAAAAAATACAATGAAAATGATTGGTTTTTCTTTTTTTTGCATTGTCTACCTGCCCTCTTTTTAGTGTCTGTCACTGTGCAAGCCAGGCTGACTAAAGCTAAACTCTCCCAGCTTCTGAAACTGGGTAGCCTTGTCCGTACTACCTGCTGGAAATAATGCCTGAGTCCTCCTCAAAGTGTGCCTAGAAGTGTGCTACTGCACAGGCCAGAGCTGGGCCAAAACTGGGTTAACTATTAAACAACATTGACTGTCTCCTACCACCATTTCAGTTCATGCTCTGTTCAGCTCGCTAGTCTAGAAATAGCACAGGAAATCATGACAGACCCATAAATAACAAATAAAGATCCTTAAAGCCCTCTGCTCAGCTGCTGCTCCACCCCGGAGGGGTGAGTGAAGCTCAGATCCCCTGTTTCCACGTGGAAACTGCCCAAGGATATAGGTTTTGCCTCCAGACATACCTAAGCATAGCTCAGTCCTGACCTGTCAGAGGCCTAGCTGTCCCTGTTCTCCTTAAGACTCTGGATTCAGACCTGCTAACTCCACAAATAATGACCTAACAACTTGGCTAGTCAACATGGCACAGAGGAGCTCTCGTGCCCTCCTGTTCTACAAGCTCAACTTCACAAATAATAAAATATTTGTTGTATCAGAGAGAGAGCAGGGAAATGAATATGATCCTAAAGTAAGTGGTTGGATACCCACCCACATGAGAAGACAATTCCAATCAACTAGCAACTCTAATTAATATTTAACTCCTTAATATTACATCTCCATTCACTCTATTCTATCCCCATTTCCTCATTTCCTCATTGTTATTTGATTGGCAGTGGAGATCAACAGCAGTAAATTACAAAAAAAAAAAAAAAAAAAGGGGGGGGGGGTGTGAATCCCAAATAAAGAGTCCTCTTCCAAAAGTTTTAAAAAAAAAAACTAACTAACTAACAACAACAACAACAAAAACATACACCATGTCTACAGTACTGAGTGTCTGAATGGATGTCATCATTTCAGCTGAAATCAGGAAAATGCTTTTGAAGCAAATCTCCTGACTGCCCCAACTTACCACACCTTGTTTGACATCACAGGATGGTCTCAAGATGCATGACCAGAGTTCCTTTGGGGTGCAATTAAACCAAAGATGGACTTCAGGAATGCACACAGTGTGGACACCTGGCCCTCAACACCAACTCTTTTTACTCAGTGGGTTTACTCCAGTAGGACTGTACTTACTTGGCAATGTCAACATTCGGGTACACAGTTTTAATGGAGCCAGTGCATGCACATAGTGTATCAGGCAGACATACTGGACAGATATAGGAAGCAGCAAAACCACAACTATGTGGCCTTGGGTCTAAATTAAGTATCCTTGCTTCTCAGTGCTGTAACTCCAGTGCCATTTGTTGCCCCGTTACTGCTGGAGTGAATCAGGTAGGAACTAGTTCCTGAATCTCTCTCTACATGATAGTGCTTCATTGCCCTAAGTCTCTGAGAGACACTGTATGTGCCTTTGTCTTGTGTCTTTTCTGTTGTACAACTTAAGACTCTCTTGTGGATCTTTCTTAACTAAATTCCCTCAAGTACTGCATAGGGAACTTTGATAGTCACGTTGGATATTTCAGACTCTAACGGGCAGAAGAGTTGGGCGCAATAATTTTCATCTTAATGATGCCACAGTCCCTCCTGCAGATCTAGTCCTCTGTCTTTGTTTTTTCTTCCAGTAAAAAGTTTAGCCAAATGGTGGAATTTACAGGTTAATACAATGACAACACTACCGCTGCTGTTGTTGTTGCAGTTATTTGCAGAAATAGGAAAGAAAATCTATATATTGAGATTGTTTCCAGCCAGCTGTTATTAAAAGGCAGATCTATGTATGTATGTCCAGGAATTTATAAATGGAACAGAAATATGGGTAACAGTCGTGAGGTTAAGAGCCTTTATAGATCTTCATCTGGCTATATGCAAACTAGCAATACCGTACATGCAACAGTTAGTAACTGTTTCACATTCCATTACTGCTATTTTGGATGCTATGCCTCGTGTGTTTATTCACCTTTTAATTTATTTGTAATAATTAGGTTTCTGGAATAGCAGATGAAACAGATGTGGGACTCTTGAATCTTCATGAGTGCTGAGAATAATAAAAAAAAGCCATTTCTGCCTCTTGAATGCATGACAATGCCAACGTAACACAATGGTTATGTAGTTTGAACAAATAGCTATAATAATACTGTTTTTAAAACCAAAACAGAAAACTGTAGATGAGTAAATCAATTATTAAATTGTAGATTAACAAATTCAAGACAATGAAAGTGGAGATGGGAACCCCAGCAACTTATTGATGACTTAATTTGAAGTATTGAAAAGGATTGAAATAATTTATTTTGCCACAACAAAATGGGAAATTAGAAAATAACTCTCATATGATGTCATGCATTTCTTTGTGAAAAAAATGATAGGATGACAACTTAAATAATTTAGATTATATAAACTCAAACACTCAGTTGTCCTTAAAGTGATGTAAATTCAGATTATTGTGATTGATATCCAGAACTGTATTACTGTAATATTTATGCAAGGGCAAAACTGAGATGCAACATGAAAACGTTTAAATTTTTCATTTAAAAATATATTATTTTACCCTTATTTTTTTTTTTTCAGAGGAACTCTTCATGGATAGCATAAACCTTTCCACATACGTATTCTTAAGTTTTGTATATATGTATTCATACATCTAAAATATGGAAAGCAATTATTAATAAATAATATGGTTCATTTCCCTAAATCCATTGACAGTATAGTTCACACAGGGTTTGTGCTTCCTCCCACCGAAGACAGCAGAAATTTTCCTACTGACTTCAAAGACAGCAGCACTAAGCTCGCCAAATGCTATGTGCAGATATTATGGGTCTTCAAGAGCTGAAAAGAACAAACCCAGGAAGAGATCTGGAGTGTCATTTCACAAATGCCAACATGAATGTTAAAGACCCAAATTAGATTTCAGCCTGGTTCTTTAACAAGTCTCTTTAGGCTATTTTGCATAATGATTTTGTCAAACACATATAAATACAACCTTAATCCTACCTTTCAAAGTTTCCATAACGAATTTCTTGAGATAGTAAATATATTTGGCATCGTCTCTCTTGGTGCTACCAGAAACAAACCAGCTGTTTTCCACAATGAATACTGGGGGGTTGTTATATTCGCAGCTTATCCAGTAAAGGAGCTGCCTCAAGCTTATTGATTCCAACTGCTGGAATTTCATGTGAGAGTCCAAGAGCTGGAAACTCAGGGTAGCTCCAAAAGAAAGAGCAAAAAAGTCAGCTGTTCCCTTGATGTACTTCTTCTCATCTTCACTGAATTCAGGCAGCAGAGATGAGAGGTTACTCCTCATGCTTTCTGGATAGTCACCATCAATAAATATGGGCTTAGCAAACCAGCCGAGCACAAAATCAAGGGATTTTTGACATTCTTTTATATTTTTGTCAGTCATACTTTGAGGTTTTATCCAGTGGGAGCTAAGGGCAATTGACACTTTTCCTCTTTGAGCTGGACGAAAATGGTCATTGTAGAGATGCCAGACTTTAGCATGGGCCTGTTGAAAAGAAAGACTGTAATTAATGCACCCAAAGTTCCATTTTAAGTATCACAATTGGTCCCAGGTACCATCCACTGTCATTCAGTGACCACAAAAACATTGCATTTGGGGGTCCAGACTTACTCACTCATCAGCAGTTTAAAACTCCTAAGTTAACTTTTCATTAATACAGTATTAGCGAAAGACAAGAAATCTGTAGTTGTTTTGGCAAAATAGCACTGCAGTTTTCTATGAGATACAACTCCAGACACCAAACACACTTTTGGTAGTTAGCTAGACATCATTACTGGCTTTTATTATTAAGATTGGACATATTTCCAGTACTTACAAAAATGACAATCAATTTAACTAAATATGTCTCAAAGGATGTTTTCATTACTACTTGTAGATACACAGTTATATGGCAGGTCCATTCTTATAAGCTACTAAGATCTCTCAAACAATGTGAGACAAACAAAAACCCTGAACTTGTTTCTATTTGAACCAGAACATGCAGTATAGGTAAACTACCAACTTGGACTTAGAACTGGATGGTGAATAACAAGTTATCACTGCTCTTGAAAAAAAAAAATAATTCAATTTAACTTGTTTTATTAAATTTTGCTGTTTATCTCTAGCATCAGATTTCAACAACTTGATTTTTGGTATAACTTTATCTGTTACTGTGAGGAGATGTTTTCTACCAAATTTCTGTCCTGTGATCTTACAGAGTGGGTTGAAACATTCTCTTGATGTTCCCTTTGAAAGCTAAATAGATTAAGTTCCTGGAGCCTTTCATTATCTTCAGGCATAGTTTCAAGCCCTCTAACCATTCTCACTGCTCTCCTCTGAATCGCTTCCAATTTGTCATCATCCATCTTAAACTGCAGCAGCAGGATTGGATATAATATGCCAGTGGTAGTCTTGCCAGCAGTAAAACCAGAGATAATTCAATATACTGTTTCTGCTTATGCGACCATAGCATTACACGACAAGCATATGCTCATCTAAAGTACCATGATATCTCCAGAGCCCTTCACCATATAAAACATATTTTTCTTTGTACCTGGCTTATCAAATTTTGACTGCTCTATGAATCAACATCCCATCTTTATGTCATCTTCACATTAGTAGAAATTGTAATCCTTTTTTCTAGATCATTGGTAAAAAGGTAAAAAATGAGAGATCTTTCATTAGAATAAAATCTACCTGATAACTATTCCCAGTTTACATTTGCATTCTGAGACTTATCAGTTAGTGTTTGTTCATATAATTCTGTGGTGACATGAACCTCCATTCTTGCCATACAAATTCACAGGTGTGCTGAATATATGACAGATTATTAATCAAAATGTCACAGGCATTTTTTCAGTCCTCCCTGAAATAAAAGCCATATAGAAAGCCAATCTTCCAACCCATGCAGCTGTTATGTTAGCAAATTTTGTCATTAATGTATTGATAGCTGTTTTTTACAGTTTCCTTTTCATACACTCTTACCATTCAAGCTTTCAACTGCAATGATTTCCAGTTGCCAACCTTATTAGGAACATTAAACAATTAAGATTATTAATCATTTTTGACGTAGACACTGTCAATTACCCAGGAAAAATAATTAATTCCATCATTCTACTGTTCTTGCAGAATTTTAATTCGCACTGCTAGGAGAAAAGCAATTGGAAGTGAAGGACAACAAAAGGTAAGATCAATAATCAGTGCTCAGTTCAGTTGTCCCCATACAAAAAACCTGCTGCTTTTGAGTCACCATGGGGTATATAAAACATCTGTGCAAATTTGACATTGGCTGTAAAGGAAGCTGAACCTATGCCCTTTTAAAGTGGTAACCAAAATGCAAATAACAACCTTGGAAACCCTAAATCACAGCACACACCTCTGCACACATACCTGATTCAAGCTCTCAGGTGCAAACTTTAACATATATGCTCAGTTATAATGCACCAACAGCTCAAATAAACACAGTGCAGTCCCACCATTTGTCTATATTAAAACAACGAATTTTGATGCTAGTGAGAAACTAAATATAGCAACCAATTCAAAGTCTCATGACAAAAATGAGAGCTGACTGGCACAGGCTTAATTTTATTTTACACTGAAGCGCTGTTATGCTGATGACAGAACAAAAGACATCAGGCACCATGACCAAAACTCCATACAGCCAACACCTTAAATATGATTTTTAAAATACCAGTGGGAACAGATGTGTCACCACTTGCAACTCTAAGAGATGTCTGGAGAAATATTACTGATGGCAGAATTTCAAACCATTATCCTTAGAACCCAATCTGAACTTCTCACAAGGTGCCTCTGCATCCCTGCCTCTCCCTCTGGCTGTCATCATCATAAACAAAGATGGGATGACAGAGGTAGCTTTTTTTTTTTTTTTTTTTTTTTGTCTAGTTGTGGCATGAAGTGCTGCAGCACAAATTCAGTGGGGATCCTGAGTACAGAGTCCAAAAGCTAGTTTTCCCTTTAGCTTGTACAGCCACATTGAGGTTACCATTGTTACCAATGATACTTGGATTAATGCTACAGTAGAAATGTCTATACCCATACTACAAGTGTCAGCTGGCTTTACAGGTATGTCCTAGACATACTGTAGTTCGTTTCAGATCACACGCACTTTTTGCCTCTAAAATGCCATACATTCTTCTTCTGTTGGACCTGGCTTCCTCCAGGCTTCCTGTCTCATACGTTAAGATAGCCCCGTGCACACTCTCACTGACACAACATTTCATCTGCCATCTGCACTTGCAAGTATGCTGCCCACTCATGTAGCACCTTGAGGATTACAGAGGACTTTCCCCATAACTCCTTGCTCTCCCCACTCCTACCCATGGAGAGAGATCTTCCAGCATTTTAGCATCCTCAATTCTACCATGAAGCAAGAAGGAAGGGAACCCTGTGGGTTAGCCCCTTCCACAGATAAGATGGTACCGTTTACTATCTTGTAGCAATGAAAAAATATAAAGGGTAAAAATGTGAGATTATCTCATTAATATTTATTCTCTAAACTGATCATCTATCTCCATAGAAAAAGAGAAGACTGGTGTCTAAAATATGCCAGATGAGTCACTCTTTGGGAGTCCATCTTTCTCCACTGATGACAGACAAAACCTACTATTTAGTTATACAGGACTTATCTACAGACAGCTGAAAGCAGCTGAGAAGCCCACTCAGATGTCTGCCTCCTGGAGTGTGCATGAAGTTAAAGTGGAATTATCCTAACTCCATAATAAACCAGCTAAGCATAGAATGTAGTGTTTTATAGTACTGAGGCTTGATGGACAAACATGAATGGAGTAATTCAAACATATATAGAAATAAAGCTGGAAGAAGTAACAGTACAGAGAACCTCTATGGACATCTGGGACAGGATTAATTTTCCTAAAATTAGGTGTCTAGTGCAGTTTTAGAGACTTCAGAGTATTCCAGCCTCTAACTGCAATTTCAGAAAACTCCGAATCTCCTGTAAATCCTAAATCTCAACTGTCAGCCTCACGGAAATGCCTGGAATACTATAGAATGTACTGAATGATAATTTGCACATACACCTATCTTCTGGAAAATGGATCACACTGCTCGGGTGGATTGTTTGAGCTGAAGACATATTCTGCTGTCCACATGTAGTAAGCTAGATGCACAGGCTCCCACTGTAGACAATGGAGATCTTGGGCTCCACACAGATGCCTGAACAAAGACATATAATTGACACCCTAGAATGATGGTTGTTCCATGTAGATATCCTAAATAGCCTGAGAAATTTCACATGGCACTACCTATACTGAACTAATTAGATCCACTCAAGTCAACCTACTTAATGAAGTCAACAGAGTGATTCACTGGTACAGTACAGCAGCCACACCACGGCACTCCACAGGATTACTGCCTAGCTCCCAGTAACTGTAGGGATTGTGGGTGAGATTCAAACAGGTGCCCAGACTCTTTTGAGATGTCTTACCTGAATCTGAAGACCTTGCATTTCTGGAGCAGCAATTGGATGCCAGGCAGAATATTCTAGAGCAGTTCAAACTATATGCCTTTGCTGGGACAACTGAAACCTCCTAGATGTCTATTAACTGTATTCAGAGTTTAGTGTCCCAGATCATACGCAGAGAAAAGAAGCAGAAAACAGCCTATTATCAATTCCTTTATATTTATCTGAAATCTTACCTCCTCATCTCAGTGACTTCCTTATGACATGCTTTGGGTTCACAGCTGACCAGGATTAAAGACCATGGCAATCCACACTTCAGTACTTTTACTGACACATAGCATGTTGACTCCTTGTCCCTGTTTTTGCAAGCTGCTGAGGACTCTTACATTGTTCCTTGTTAGCTCAGGCAGATGTGTGGTGCTGACAGATCACTTGGCTTGACTGGAAAACCTTACTAAAAAAGGCTGGTTGCAAACTGGCTCTAGGAAGAGCTGTGCAATCACCCATGAGTTCTGAGCAGAAATAAATGCTACAACTCATCTCCTAGTTTCTAGGCTGCTGAATTTTGATAGTCTTGTCATTATTACTTGCTTTCAGATAGTAGCACATATTGCTAGATATCAAACATTTGACTGACACCTTTTTGGGGGGAGCTACTTTACATTCTTCTGAATCTTTTGAGACTTAGACAAGCTGGTATTGGGAAAGTTGCCCATTAGTACAGGGACTCTTTGTGCTTACTCTTTGTGTATATTCTTCAGGAACACACTGTCAGGTAAGCTTTTAAACACTTACTTTACCCTTAAAATGCTTACATCACTTAAAAAAAAAAAAAAGTTATCTATCACCATGAAAATGGAAAAAAGTCTCAAGATGTACCTTGTACCTAGCTAAGCCCACCCATATTTCTGTATTTTGCTCACATTTCAGGGTCTGGTATAGACTTGTTTTCAAGTCGATGCATTCTTCTTCCCATCACTCTCCCAGACAATATAACTATTCAAACCATGCTCTACCTATAGTCAACCTGTGAAACTCTGTTACTGGTCATGTTTTATCAGCCTTATAGTGATCCTAGTCTGAGTCAAAGTCAATAATGTCTGAGTCCAGCCTTGGTGAAGTATCAAATACATTTTCAAGGCAGAAAAGCCCCTTGCAATGCGTGGGCTAGTCTACGTAGTCCAGTGTCCTGCAGTAATAACAGAAATAATTCAACACAGGCAAACAGTCTTCTGACATAGTCATATCCTACTCTATTTCAGGACGGAGCTACCCAGCCCAAGAATCACCAGGCAAAGTCAATTTAGTAATATACGGACAGCTTTGTTTGGCTGACTACTCTAAATTCCTGCCCAAGATCACTAAGACTTTCCTGAGGCTGGCACTGATACATAACATTCTGCAAGTTATCAGCACTTATGTCTATCATGATGCATAACCTTCACAACAGCAAATCAAAAATTATAATTGGGAACATCATGATTCCATCATGATTCAGAAATTTGTGTTCATTCCTCTAGAATAAGTTGTCTCAATTTTTACTTGTGTCTTCTGAACCAATAATAATACCATTCATTTTACAAATAAACTGCACAAATAACGTGCTCTCCATGCTCAGATGAATTATCTGTATTAACTCTCTATTTGCATGTTAATGAAGCTGAGTAGGAAAGTGTTACTGAAATTCATTTAGCAATACAAAGCGAAGAGTTAATTGGAAAAGATGTGCAAAGGATTTTTGATTACTAGAAACCAGGATGATGTATCTCCAACAAAAATGTCATTTTTCGGTCTTACATCAAAAGCCCTTCTGAAATGAGTATAATTATTGGAATGGCATGGGAAACTCTAGTGCATCATTAGTCAGAATGTGCCTAGTACCAAGAAGAAGAAAAATGCAATGACTTTTTTTCTCTGTATCATCAAAAGCAAGTATTTTAATCAAAAGCTACAACAAAGGATGTCATATTTCATGTCATGTTTCACCCTTAGATCCAAAGTCAAGTAGGCTTTATCCATGCAGTCCTGGGCAAACATTCTTTTTCACAAGGAAGTGATAATCTTAACACTGAGTAACAGATAAAGAAATTTAGAAATTGCTTAAGATTTTCCCCATATTCCGAAGCTGGCAAGACAAAATCATCATTTATAAAGCACAAGATTTTTTTATAGATAATATGCTAGTCATGTAGTAACTTGTTTTTTTCACTCTAATTTTTCATAAGCACCATTTCTATGTTTCTTTTTAGAATCTGTTAGCCAACAATGCCACATATGACTGATTCAACAGATTTTGTATTTATGACCAACCTCAACAACCTGAGACCACAACGTAAATGTACATAGAATGCTAAGTGAACATTTTTCAGTCTATAAATACTTAACGTACAGTTTGCAACAAACTTATCTTTAAGCATTGGTAACAGATCTATCTACATTCTTTTGTTCTGATTCCTTTCTTAGTGTTATTTAGTCAAGTTTTTCCCACTGTGCTGGTCACCATAACATGCTGGTGCCTCACAAGTATGAATGAATTTATTTATGCCTGCCATACGTAAGGCAGGAAGTAATACTACTCCTACTTTAAGAATAGGGAGCAGAGATATTACGACATGTGTAGACAAAGAAAAATTAAACCAGGTACCTTAACTTCTACAGCAGTGTATTCACTCCAGAACAATGCCTCTGCTTGATATGATACTCAACTCTACAGAAAAAAAAAAAAAAAAAAAAAAAAAAAAAAAAACACCAAAGATGGCATTAAATTAAATACTCATCTGAGGACACAGCAGTTAAAACACCATTTCTTCCCATCACAAGAAAAACAGAGGAGCTTTGCTGGACTGATCAAACCTGCTCTGCAAATCTCGCTATCACTATCAGAGGCTGAGCAACTCAGCCATACACCTTTTGGGGGAAAATTCTCCTAACTTTTGTCATCACCTGCATCCACACACTTCACACAAATGGTAAGGGGGAAAACTTTTAGGACACAATTCACTCAAGTAATTTTTAATTCCCCTTTGAGAGTGAGATGAACTGCCTGCTTTTCCCTTCACTCATCACAGAGGTAGGCTGGCACCACCCGCTGGAGCCGACACTGTCTGAATAAACTAAAGCACCCAGCGACGAGTGAGCTGGGAAAGCAGCTAGAAGTCCCGTGAGACTTAACACTCTCTGAAAATATAAAGGTCATCTGGAAAAGAATTAAGCAGCATCTGACTTTGAGAAGCAATGGGAGACAAGATAAAAATAGCTTTATTTCTGACAACAAATGCTTCTGAGACACTTGATGTGTTTAATCATTTTCCGGTACCTCTGACAGAAAAGATTAATTATGGAACTGCACAAAAATAGTTCAAGGAATGTTGTGACCCATGTGCATATTAAAGATATGAGAGTCTTAAGCAGAGTACAAAAAGAAGATAAAAGTACATAGCAGTTTGTGTGATTTAAAGCTGAGAGACAATCTTGCAGTACTGAAGGGAGCTAAATTAGTCCCTGATAAAAGACTTGACTCCGATTGGAATCTGGGACACAGTACTCAGGCAGTATTAAGGGAAAGACCAAGATACAATCATTGCTATCAAAATTGTTTTGGGTGTCCTAAAGCTATGTAAACATACAAAAGCTCAGAAATGAGACTGACATGCAAAGCCATCTACCAGAGTGTGAACCTCTTGAGGACAAGGTCATGTTCCAATGATGCTGATATACTCACGTACACAAAATACCATCAAAAAAAGATGTGAGGGAAAAAGACATGGAGAACTCAGCTGTAATCACCAAGGCAAGCACACAAAACGGAACATGCTGCTGTCAACAACACAAACCAGGATAATAAAACCATTTTGCAAGAGTTGATAATCTTTGGAAATACAAGCAGAACAAAAAGGATGAAAAAAAGCCATGCGTTTGGTAAAGGGAACTGAATACATTATTACCTCAAAAGCAAAAGGAATGTTAAAGGATTTTAACTCACATTCTGGTTGGAAAGAAAGTAACATGGTGCTACTAGTAAGCACAAAAGTTATGCATATAAAACTCAGGTAAAACTGACATATGATATATACAGAATATAGATCTAAGGCACAGAAAACTATGTATGACAGAACAATGCCCAGTCAGAGCACTGAAATTAAGCAGATGCCAAAAAGCAAGTGGAAACAAGAAAATTGGTAATGGTACTGGGTAGGTGAAGGCATCATTCCAGGTTCAAACCTTCGGTCTCATCAAGGTTTGCACAAAGTGGCTGGAGAGGGAAGCTCTCTGACTAGAGAACAGCTCTTCAGAAGCTGAAAGCATCCAGAACTCTCCCCTGTGCTATGGCAGAAGCTGAAAGAGAAGATTGATAAACTAGTTGCTCTGCAAGTCATACAGTGAGGGGGGCAACCACAGTAACATATACACTCTTAATGACATTAGTTGGAAAAAAAAAATGGTAATATGCAGCCTCAAAGAACTAAATAAATATTATAAAAGGCAATTTTTTTCAATACCTTTATGGGGAGAAATTCTGGAAGAGGTGACTAATACAGCCATCTGTACATATTCATCCCCTCAAAATGCCATTTGGAAATGCTCGTTCTACACACTGCCAAGCTATGTTTGTTATCCCAAATGTATTTCTGATGGTTCAGTGGGTACACAGACAGTAGTCTGATCTACGGTAAAAATTGTAGACACGCATGGAGAGAATTGCTTTGGAGACTCTCAGGGAAGTGGGCAAAAACTAAACAAAGAAAAAAGGACAATTCTGTATAATTAAAACTGTGTGTTAGAAAGAAAAAATACATTAACAAGACACAGAGGTAAAAACAAATAGGACTAAAGCCCATCATCAGTACATGTCCTAGACAGACAAGAAAATCACAAAATGGTATTTCTGCTTGCTGGGCTTAATCTAACTGTGTGAACCAACAACCCAGATTAGAAAAATGTTGAAGGTAATCTATAATTTTGTGTGGAAATGACAGAATAACAGATTACTCATTACCCTAAAGAACCGAGATTACTCATTACCCTTATCCCTGCATTTAAAGCACCCTGAGTAGAAGCACTGTGCTCTGGTGTGAATGATTAACTTGAAATCTTATCCTGGGCACGGCAGTGGATTCAAAATAAATTGGCCCTACCCAAGTATGTAACTGCTCCTGGAGATACACTGAAACATTTTATGTGCAACTCAATGGTAAGAGTTTCCCAGGAAGACAGCAGGAAATATTTGTCATGCCATTTTCACATGAGCATCAACTGATACTGGATTTGACAAATCAATGTTTGTAGAGTTGGGAAGGGCTGACAGAAAGGCAGGCAGAAATTATTCCTGAGGTACATTCATGTGCTGCCCTAAAAGTCCCAGACCTTCTTCAGCCACTTAGAGATGAATGGGTGGATGATTTTCCCCAGCTTTGGTCCCAAAAGAAATTAGATTGCAGGAGTATTCATGTCAAAGTGTTTGTGGATCCTGACCATCAGCCACAGAGGAAGTAAAAATATCCTCAGACCACAGAGCCACAGAGAAAATCTTACTGGAGTGAGGAGTAATTTCACAAAGATTGTGCAGTATTAAGGCTCTGATCTGGCCTACCAAAAAGCAGACAACAGATATTACTGATTTACTGTTTTTGAGCAATTTTTTTTTAATTTTTATTTTTTTTTAGTATAAACCACACCTGTTGTAGCAAAAATGCTAGAAACTGGAATAGCAGATATAGCACATGCTGTCTTTATGATCTTGCTATCAGGGGAAGGCTGGAGAGAATTTCCCCCTACCATTCACAGGGTACCAATACTGCTTCATATGCATCTACTCCACCATGCTCCAGCTATTTGCAATATTCATACCATCCAAACATGGGAAAAATTACAAGAGACTGATCAAATCCAGATAATTTCATGAACAGCTGATGCATTAACATGCAGCCAGTGGTGAAAGAGTTAGTTAAACAAGCATAAGCCATAACCTTGGGAGCACCATTCTAAGTGGACTGATGAACAGGCCAAGGGGTACAAGACAAGTAAAATATTTTGGAGTAGATTCTTCACCTTACCACCAGTGAGCAAAGTTAATAGGAAGCTTCATGCTCTACAATTCTGCAGGAGCTCAGATCTCTTCTGAGTTTGTTCTTTTTTTTTCTCTAAGATTTTATATCCATGTTTGCAGACATGATTAAGACTTTATCCAAGTTATTAAAGAAGCTGCAGCAATGGAAATGGAGATCAGAACAAAATATGACCTCTTCAGCATTAAAAAACGGCCAGCACAGATAGTCACATTGGGAATGCTGATCCAGCATGGTCACATTATCCGCACTTCATAGAATCATAGAATCATAGAATCATTAAGGTTGGAAAAGACCTCCAAGATCACCTGGTCCAACCATCACCCTACTACCAATGTCACCCACTAAGCTGTGTCCCTAAGCACCATGTCCAACCTTTCCTTGAACACCCCGAGACAGTGACGCCACCACCACCCTGGGCAACCCGTCCCCATGTCTGACTGCTCTTTCTGAGAAGAAATGTCTCCTCATTTCCAACCTGAACCTCCCCTGGCATAACTTTAGGCCATTCCCTCTTGTTCTATTGCTAGTTATCTGTGAGAACATGCCGACTCTTCCAGCAAGGGCAGAGGCCTTGTCACCACAAAAACAAGGAGAGGCAGTCAGCTCACTCTGTATGAAAAGGAGCATGAGACACTCCTGGGAGACTTAGCACTAACATAATGGGATGATCCAGAAATCACTGAGTGGGTGAAAGGTGTAATTGCCAAACTCAGCATATTTGAGAATACATAGTGTGAGCTCAGCAGAAGAATGAGCTACAATAGGTGGTCCCCACAGCATACCATGGGAATCTCATCCAATTTGTTCATAAGAAAAGTCACTTTGATGAGGCTAAAACAACAAAAGGTAGTCTCCTCAGGGAGAAGACATGAAATAATGGATACGGAATTATTTAGTGTGTACAATAGTAAATATTTCTACCACACAAGTTAGAGCCCCTCTCTCTTCAGCACCCAAAGATAATAGCTCCATGGTTGCACATATAAATTGATAGCTATTTTATCAATCTCGCAACAAAACAGTAACTGGGTACATCATCATGGGGTAATGACAATCAGAGGAACAAGGCCACCACAGCAGTGGTGGTTTTGATTGGACTCTACCCCACCAAATGGCATGAGAAAACATTTCTGGAGCCTGGGATGAATGTCCTGGGGATAGCTTTTCCCGTTGTAAGTTCCTCTGTGAGAAACACCAGCCGCTTGCCAGTACAGTGAAGAAGGAATTAGAAGACGTCTCCAGTGGGTAACAGTGAAAGTGTTTGGCCCTATGCAGTTGGTACAGGAATTATACATTCAGGCAATGTATATGCAACCAATGTCGTATAAGCTGTAGTAGATCATACACCACAGCAGCACTAAATGAACAAGGATCAAACAAATTAATGACAGTCACGAGGCAAGCAACATTGTTTAGTGACAGCAAAAACCTCAGGTTGTCAGACAATGGCATATAATGCTAGAGTTTGCACACAGGGTAAAACTGAGCATCATTAGGCATGGTCAAAACAAAATTAGTGGATCAGAGCTCTGTGCTATAATACAAGCAAATTCAACCCAGAAAGAAGGGGACTTACTTGAATTGTGATCTCTATTTTTTTTTTTTAAACTAAACATTTGGGTTGTTCATGTTCAAATCCAGCTTAGTTACTGATGACATGATAACCTCAGTTTACTCTGCTATAACCTTGGCAATTAGATTTAATCATTCTGAGATTAGAGCTATGCATCAGTGACAACGGGCTACAGAGTAGGACAGAAAGGTCCAACCAACCCTCTAGATGGATGCACGAAGCAGGTCATCAGGATAAGCACTGTATGTGTGATGGTACCAGTTTTCAATCTTCAGACAACTGTTTTAGACTATAATTTGACCAGATGTGAATACAGAATTATTCCTTCTTTTTCTAATCAATCTGAAACTGTTTATGTGAGACCCAGCTGTGTTTGTATGCATGCCCAATACACAGCAATCAATATAAACTACCTCATTGTGTATAACCTGCCTGAAATGTTGTGTTTTGTGTGCATTTAACAGAACTGATTGAATGGTGTGATTTCAATTATACAGCATTTTTACAAGTTGCAAAAATCACTGAAACTGTACACAACATTAACTTTAATCCAGGAACTTTTGGAGTAGCTTTTGTGTGATTGTGCAGATAATAAAGCGTTCTGTAACATCTGAAGTCCAGTCCATTGTAAAACAAGCCACAAAAGCAATGATTGCAGCGTACTGCAAAAACAAACAAGTTACTCATGTAACAACTGCAACAGAGAAGGCAGAGTGTCATTCTTGATGGGAATCTCTCTTGTGTGGTCCCCTTCAGCTGCAGGAATTTTGAACTCTACAGCCTGTGGCTGTAATACTACCTATGTTTTTTATACTTCATAATTTGTAAAACATGGAAGAATAATATTAAGTACTGAGCAAGTGTACCCTGGAAGAAAGAACCGTGGACTACTCTCAGACCTACACAGGTTATCGCATGTATACACACCAGGCAAAAAAGAGCTAACAGGACCCACTGCTTGGACTTGATCCACAGAAACCATAGGAGGATTCACAGCATCATCACTAGATTCAGGAATAATAGCTCACAGTTTGCAGAATTGTGGGAAAAAAAGGGATTATAGTCCAGTAACTACAGTATTGCTATTGCCACAACCAAGCTACAGTATCATGTAAATCAGCTCCAGATCCTGACACATAGCATTAGATGTCAGAAGCCTTAAGGTCCACTTGCGACCTAAGATTCAGTTCCTTACACAGAGGTACCTGGCACCATTTGAGAAGTTCTGGACTATCAAGACAGACAGATACACCACAAACCTGTGGGAATCTTGTGCTTTTTGGACTGGAGGCTGGGTGGAGGACAGCTGGAGGCTAGGCAGGATATGCTGGGTTTCTCAAATGGCACATGCTTGTCTATTTGTGCAACTTTATTATCCCTAGCAAATTTCTAAAGAGGTAGCCTTGTGATCATAGGAATTTATGACTGAGGACACATGCTGTGGAAGATTGTATGCTATAGGACCTAAGCTAGACTTTTCCAACATGCAAGTCTTGATGCCTCAGTTGTTTGCCTGTCTTTGTAATAACACATAAGGCTAAATGAAAAGTTGTAATTAATATACTGACTACTACTAGGCATAATTCTTCCTAATGTTATTGCTTCAACAATGTTTGGCTACAAAAGGAAGATCTGTGAAACTGGAAGTATTAAAACTGGTTACTCAGCAAAGGTATGCCTCATCAGCAGGGATACAGTCACTGGAGGAGGCAGACTTTGATCAGGCACCTTTGTTACGTGAATCCACACACTCCTCAGCAGCCACGCAGAAGATGAAACACAGCTGTTCAAATCAGAACCCAAAAGAGAAGAGAAAAAATCCAGAGCAAGGAAAGATGCGAAAATTAGATTCAGTTGGGGCAAGAGAAACTCTTGGGATACACCATTTTTAAAGACTCAAGCAACAGATTTATGACTTCAGTACGAGATGGAAGAACAAAATGGGACATCCAATTGCAGGTAGCGAAGGGAGGGCAAAATTTGATTTTTTTAATTTCTTCAGGAGCGAGGATAATTTATGTGTATTTACCCAAGTTCTTCTACAAGCTTTCGGCTATACTGCAGTCACAGATTAAACTGGATTCAATTTATATCTCCTCTGATTTGGGAAACGCATTTAGAACCTCATCCAAAGCCTGCTGAAGCCATGAAAATACACTTTTGAGATATGAATAAGTCTCTTTATGTCTGTTTCTAAATGCGTGTTTAATGGCAGATATAAAATTACTCTGCTACAGAGATGAGTTTTAAGTGTACAAATGAAAGTTTTCCTGCTTTATTCTTGCAGTCTGCAAACATAATAAAACCACCATTTAAGCTAAAAGGTGGAATCTTATATGACAGAAAACTGCAACAAATAAGAAGCATGTAAAAGAGGATATGTAATTCTTATGTTACAAACATAATGTTCATATTGTTGATTATCTGTAGAAATTTAGCCAGGTTTCACCTGTTTGTACATAAAGGTTTTAACAAGTTTGTCTGACATAATATTGAATGTTTTAACATAGTTGCTAGGAAGCTAAATGGAGAGGTGATGTAAAAATACCAGTTACAGTTGTTGTTTTTTTAAATATATCCTATATTTTTATATGATGCGATATAGAATGGGGGGGGGAGGGTTGTCACATCAATGTACTGCAATCTCAACTTTAGCGATCTACAACAGAAATCACAGTAAAAGCTGACCTAAAGATTTTTCATGCAATCATTACAGAAAAAAAAAAAAAGGCATAAATCAAAAAAGAAGGAGGATTGTTGTCAGGGCAATTATTTGGTATAAGTCATAAAGAAAAGGCCATGTGTTGGTTTAATACACACAGTTGCAAAAGCTAATTAACTACAACTCTTCTTTCAGCAGTCCTTGTTTCATCTTCTGTGCTCTCACCACCACAGTACTAGACACTACCATTTAAATATCAACTGCCTTAAAGGAGGGCAGTTCAAAGTAGAGTTTGGAGAGATGCTTCGTTTCTAAGTAATTGACCAAAGAGCTTTACAGGTATAGCAACACCTTTCAACAGATTTCCATGAAGACATCCATCAAAACACTCTCAGAGCCACACAGGTGTCTGTAAACCAGCTAAGTGTCTGTCACAGTCCCACTCGAGACAACAGACATCTCAGCCTTAACTAGTGGAGGGCAGGAACAGCAACAAATCCAGTGACTGAATTGTTTTTAAACACTGCCTTTGTTTTTTTTGACCTGTACAAGTTCATGCAAGTAGCCAGGTGTCTTACATATATTCCAGGCTTGTTAGATAGAAAAGGAGATTAAGTGTATCCCTGTGCCTAATATAATTATAATATGTAGCTGGTTAATTTCCAGCCATAGTGCCTACATCTACTTTAGCAACAGAACACTAGAGCCAAATAATTGGTGCTGAGGACTCAATTATCTACAACGCCCCATGGACCAGAAGCTGATCAGCAGCTGGAGTACACTTGGTGTGACCCTGAAAGGCAGTTTCCAGATTACCTTCATCCAAAAACAATCCAGTGTGAGAACTTCATAACCACTTCAGGCTACAAACCGCATTACAGCAAATGGAGAGAATCAGGAGATTCAAGTTGCACACACACTCCTATATAGATGCACGCTTAAACAGCCTAACACTACAAAAGCATGAAACCTCTGATATTTTTAATCAAAACCCAGCACAAAAATAATCTTCCATTCTGAGAGACCTCAGACAGTGTATAAGGTAGTGACAGAGCTGTACAGCAATTTTTTTCCTAGAGAAAAAATTAATTAGCACAGTTATGCCAACATGACCTTCAGTGAGCATGTCGTACAAAGGACATTGAAAAAAAAAAAAAAAGGATATAACAGAAGATACACTAAATCAGGATGATGCTTTAGATATTCAAAAATTCACAGATTGCAGTTTACACGAAACCTTGGTTCAATCAATGATGTTACACAAAGGAGAGCAGCTCCCACGTCAGTAACTAATTATTGCCATCAATAGAAATCAAACTGTTGGTCTGAGTCTGGGTCTGAAGAGCTTGAAAAGCCAGGTGTTTTGTGGAGATGAAGGAAGGAAGGCAGGGAGGGAGGAAGAAAAGAAGGAAGGAAATAGATTTCCTGCTCACATGCATTAACTGAATTCTGCTTTTCACTGAAAGCTTTTTTACACATAAATGTATGCTTGTGTTGAAGAGCTAAGATACTCTGCAAGAGACATGCATACACATTTTTATTGTCTTGCTGGGAGGAAAGAGCACCTCTGCAGAAATGAGCACTTTGAGGAAAAGTAAGGCTCCATCTCTGGCAATCAAAAACCACTCTGTTCATACCAGTGGGATGCAAGAAAGCAGAGATGTTAGAAAGAAATACGGAAGAAGAAGTAGGGATTTTAATTACATACTCCAAAGAATAAAATAATTGAAGGATATCAGGATATGATTTATAATCAAATCCACTACATGATGGTGATAGGCCTGGAGGGGAAGACGTACGAAGAACGGCTGAGGTCACTGGGCCTGTTCAGCCTGGAGGAGGCTGAGAGGAGACCTCATCACAGTCTACAACTTCCTCGTAAGGGGGTGTCGAGAGACAGGAGACCTTTTCTCCATTAACACCAGTGACAGGACCCGCGGGAACGGGGTTAAGCTGAGGCAGGGGAAATTTAGGCTTGACATCAGGAGGGGGTTCTTCACAGAGAGGGTGGTTGCACACTGGAACAGGCTCCCCAGGGATGTTGTCACTGCACCGAGCCTGTCTGAATTTAAGAAGAGATTGGACTGTGCACTTAGTCACATGGTCTGAACTTTTGGGTAGACCTGTGCGGTGTCAAGAGTTGGACTTGATGATCCTTAAGGGTCCCTTCCAACTCAGGATATTCTATGATTCTATGATTCATGCTTACTACATGCTTTCTACAAACAAGCCACTGGGCACCCAGAATATAAAGACAATGTTTGGACTTTGATCTTAAAAGTCTTTTCCAACCTAAATTATTCAATGATAACAGGGATGCTCGGCTGTCATACCAACCACCCACCCAAGCTCTTCTCCAACAGCAGCAGCAGGACATGGTGCCATCTTAAGAGAGCAAGTGAACCCAGTCACCTTCTGAGATCTAGCATTATATATCCCAGGCTTCCACACTGGTTGGGATTTCAGGAGGTACATTCCTGCCTGCTAAAGGAAATTGTTATCTGCTATGGGCCCACACTTCACATATTTCCCTACTCCCTTTTTGGGTTTGCTGGTATAACCTGTTCCCACAATACTTTCCACAAGTTCATGACTGCGTAAAAAGGACTGACCTGTTTGCTCCATGTTTCCTTTACTCTCCATGAAAAGAATCAGGAAATATCTGGTTGCAATTTATCTAACCTTAATGTGCATGCTAAAATTGATCAGAAGTGCCATGCCCTAGAAGTATCTCCAGAGTATAAATGAGGCATAAAGTAAATAGCTCAGATGTAGATGCATGCAATGCAGCATCTAAACTGAAGTGAGACAAACCACACCCTTTAAGTCTTTAACTAGTCCTTTCCAATTTAAAATATATAATTTAGCACACTTTAATTAAATATATTTAATACATATATAAAGTAGGAGAAGTTTATTGCTAGTCTGAGAGTGCTGCCTACATAATACCTCCTGTAGGGATGACTGCTACAGGGCAAAAAAATGGAAAAGAAAGCAGAGTCCTGATTTTGAAGCACAAGTCTGACTTACTGTAGACTAGGAGTTAGTCCTGGTAATTCTGAATACCCCTAGGTTCCTGCATGATGATGGTTAATCAGTTGGTGCATGTTGACTGTGGACACAACAAAGAATTTCACATAAAAGTATAAAATATTCTGAGCAAGGCACTGGAAAAGTTTTGTTAAATGATACAATATTCCAGAGTAATGTGGTGAGTCATGTTACTGTGAAAGAAGAATTCTGACTTCTGAGAACTTTCACAGAAACACAAAAAATGCTTTACTGAAAAGTTATTATGACTTTTTTGATCCTGTGCCTACTACCTGCCAGGGTTTAGCAAATCAGGATTATAAAATTAAAAACAACCTCAAGGGCAGCAAGTTCACCCCCCCTGATGCCGTTGGCATATCTATGATACAAAACACGCACTCCTAACTCCATCCAGGCTCACTTTGACATCAGCTAGGTATTTTGTTCATACTGTCCTCTCTGGAAGACTGCTGCAGAGTCACACTTCACAAATGGTTACCCATTTTTTTTTCAGTTTTGGGGTTAAATTTATTCATGTTCAGTCTAAACACCTTGGTTCTTGCACCAAAACCATCCTTTGCCTTAGACAGTTATTTTCCTTCACTTGTTTCAACCATTGATCTATTTATAGAGAGCAAGTATATCCTCTCCCAGGGTTCTTGCTCAGGTAAATAAGCCATGTTCTGGTAAGATAATTCCTCATCTCTGCTGGAAACATCACCTGATACAGACTAGAAACAAATGTGTCTTTGTCACAGCTGGATTATATTGGCATCTTATGGTCATGCTGTGATCAGCAAGTTCTCATCTTACAGAAAATTTCTTATGAGTCTTTCTGTTCATCTGTTTATTATCCTGGTGATCCTTTGCATTTGGCAGTGTTTCGTGAAGTTTAGCTCATGCTTTAATTAGTGCAATCCTCCTCTGGGCCAAAGCATGGGATTTAAAAAACATTAAAAACTTCAGCTAGGAACTGCCCTTGAGCCTGATGCTTCTACTTTCAGTGCCACCTATTGTGATATCCTCTTTAGCAATTTCTTAGTTATTGCTATAAATTCCCATCCTCCTGATCTCAACAGTAATTCTCCACATGGCACTATTTCAACTGTCTTACTGAAATACAGATTAGGTTTATCTTATTTTCTTTCTCCAGATAATCAGTTATCGCAGAAAGCTATCAGATGAGTCTGGCTTGACTTTGATACCGTAAGTTCAGTGTTTTGGGTCCATTGCACCTGTAGTTACTTCCATTCATTCAAGCCTCATCCTCATTAACCTTCCTGTCTATGAAACCCAGAGCTCAACATGATCTTGACAGATCAGACAAAATGCACTAATTGGTTTTGAAGTAGTCTGGTTTTTTTTGTTGTTGTTGTTGTTGTTGTTGTTTGTTTGTTTGTTTTTTGTTTTGTTTTAATTCCCCACTACCTGATGGCTGTATGTCTTTTCCTGTCCTACTTTTCCTTATGTGAAGAACCACAGGATAAGGCTACTCAACATCCATGAGGTCTTGTGTGGAAAACCACGGCTATTTGCTTGCTCCAGCTTTACAAGACCAAGCAGGTGCTGCTGACTGCCCTTGCAGGGTGAACTGTATCGCCATCCATCAGATGCCTTCTGGTGTCAGAAGACTCAGCTGAGTGCTCAGAAAAAATAGAGGAGAGCACAAGATACTGGATTTCCCCATAGATCTGCAGCAGACACCAGATGCCTGAAATATGTGAGGCTCAGGCAGAATATGCATACAATCCAGATCATATGGCAGAGTTCACCATCCAAGAAGACACAGGAGCACAAAGTACTTCGATCCAATTTTTGTACTGACCCTCCAGTACTCCCCTCCTCTCTCATCCATCCCCCCTCTCCTCACCTTCATTAGACTAAGTGTAAAAGTCTGTCTATAAAATATATATATATGTGTGTTTGAATTTCTCACCATGGATTGTTTATACCCCATAGTCCAAGATGGGAAAATTAATCATTTTTTTTATTTTTATTCTTAGGATGAGATTCGCCATGCTCATTTCTCTCCATTACTTGTAAAATAACCCAAGAATGGTGAGCTCAAACATGGATGTCTCTGCTGAAAACCTCTAAAATTAGTTCAAATGTGATTGCTTTCCCCTGTGTCTGTCCCCCAGCCTGCAAGGGTGAGGTGTCTACCCAGCCATTGCCAGCCCTGACACAGCGCTGCTGCATGACTCTCAAGCTCTTGACCCATCACTTCAAATTAAGCAGCTCTATGCCAAAGTTTTGCAGGGAGACAAGTGCAGCTTAGCCAGTGTCTTCACTGGCCGTGGTGCAGAGCCAAAATACACACAGCTACACCCCTGGTCAGCCCAGTGGACAGCTGGCTCCGAGCTGAAGAACAAGTCCCACATGCTCTTCCCTCTGGGATCACTGGGAATGCTGCCAAACCACTTAAAGGGGAATTATCTTTACACTAGAGCACATTTTATAATGGTTATTGAAAGGCCAAATATTGAAAAGCCAGGCAGATGCCAAACTGTGTCTCAGGGCTGATGCAAATGCTACTGGGAAGACAGAATTGGGATGCTAGTAAACTGCAATATAGAACCTATATTCCATGCTACAGCCTCACTCAAGCTAGCAAAATGCCCCGCTGCTCACACCTGTAGCTCAGGGTGGACATAAACCCAGGAAGTTTAACACCATTTTATCAGAGGTTTTATAAATATAATTTGCGATTGATAATCTTTGCAGATTGAAGATTGTCCCTGTGGCAATACCAACAAATCATTCATGTTATACACAAAAGTGAATGTGGGGATTCTGCAGGTTGCAATCTACATCCAACTCTCCTGTTAGCACCATGAAGTGGAGCTCAGGAGCTGGTGGCCAACCAACAGTGAAACACCATTTCTGTACTGGCTGTGTCCACCCTCAATTAGGCATACTGTTATTCTAAGGTCAGTAATTAAACTTACCAGAAACATAACATGGGGAGCAAGAAAGCAGTGTCTTGTCACACCTGTAGAAGAATAATAGAATACAAGAACCACTGCAACGGGTCAGGCTGTCCAACCCATCTCATATCCTTTGACATTCCAGAATAAGCTCCAGAGAATGTAAACGCCTCTCAGAAAAATGTGGGATATTCCACCCTTCAAGCATCGTACTGATCTCTCTAAGTGGGAGATAATAATTTAAGTTGCTATCTGTATTCATTACAAATCCTGTTTTTTAACTTTGCCTAATTATTGGTCTGAGTCACCTCTTTCAACGAGTTCCTGCACCTAATTGGCCATAACAAAATACTTCCTTATGTTAGCTTTGAATTACTGCCTTCTCCATTCATTGATTGTTCCTATGAACATACGCAAGGCATAAGTCCCTCACCTGTTTCTGAGCAAACATGTATTATGAGCTGTACTCAGTTCCTTCCTAGCCCACAACTGGAACTTCCCTTAGGCTTTAAGCCACACATTTAGAGTCTTGGATTCTTCTTTTTGCTATCTCCTGAAAGTATCTGTATAACTTTGTAAGTGAACCTATTTAAGCATATGTCTTATTTAAACTGCAAAATGTCATATTATTCTATCCTATCCTCCTCCTCCCCTACGCCACAGAAAGAAGGCCATAATTTAGTGGTTGGTCACAAGAAACACAGAAGTACAGAAGGTTGGCTACAGAGAAGCTGAAGGAGGAGGTAGGGAGCGAACACAGAGCTACTGCTGAGACTGGACACCTGAACAGGACACAGCATCCAGGGAACTTACTCCTGAGACTCCTCTGCTCGAAATCAGTCATTCTCTTGTGTAATTTTACATGGTCACTGCCATAAAAATATAGTGGAACATGAGAAAAGCCTCTCAGAACACAAGATCTAGCTTCCCGTTTAATGTTTAATGTTTCTTTTTTTCTCTGGCTCTCATATGCAGTATCCAAGCTGCTAATGGAAATTAATCTTTAAAAATACTACCTGCTTTCCTTTTCACCCGTTCTTAGATTCAGAAATTCAAGCTCTCAACTAAGCTGTATGTCTTCACAAGATCATCCTTCTTTCCTTAACCAAGACCGTGTAGGTGTTCAGCCAAAGAGCAGTAGGCACTCTAGGTAGAGCAGACTGTTCTGAGAAACAGTCTAAGAAGATGCTGAAAGATCTGCAATCTTGCAAAATAAGGATGGGACTCTGGCCATTCAGAAGTACTGAAGAGAAGATAATCCTATGTGCTGGGAATGAGGAGACACAAAAAATAGCCAACGATGAGGATAATGAAGCTGTCAAAGGGAACAGGATTGAGAAGAGGAATTATCTATGTCAGATAGGACAGGATAATAAGCATAAGCAGTCAACTTTGCTATAAGTGGGGAAATCCAACATGTGGACAAATGCTAGAAAAATGAAAGCTGCTATTGAGTAACAACACTTTGCCCAGGTCATTGCATTTGGCAAGAAGACAGAGTTCAGTTTTGATGTTTTTTGAGAATGAGCTTCTTTCGCATATTATTAGAGATAGGTAAGGAGTGTCAGTACCATCCAAGAACAAATTCCAACAACTACTATAAAACCCTGATGCAAAATCAGCCAAATAAAAATGCTTCATTACTCATGTTTCATGATAAAACAAGATGTGCTGTGTTTTATTGACTGAGCTCTGGAAAACCACTAAAAGCCGTCTAACTAGAAAAGTCTTTGGGCCACAGGAAAGAGGAACACTGCAGAAAGTCTCATTCCAAATGAGCAAGACTGTCTCCTGCAACGTATCTTGGTCTATGAGTTTCTTCTGCAATACTCCCTTAAGATTTCAGCTGCTTGCACCAGCCACTTATAAATCTGAAAGTGCTTTATTACACAACCAGTGATGTAACAAGAAAAACTGAGTCTGGCTGGCAGCTTTTTGGGCAGCTGTCATTGCTGCTGCTTCTATCTTACATCCAATGTGAGCGTGTCACAGGAAGCCTCTTTTGCTGATAGTTAACTGTCTATTTTGGTTATTTACTTTATAGATTTGACATACGTGTTGACTCCCGTGTCTCTGCATACCTCCCAATATGTCTTTGTACCCCAGATGCTTGAATAGCTCAGGCATTTCTACATGGTCTTAGGTCTACTATCTATGAAATGCTAGTGCCCTGCAAGTCTCTTTCCAGAATCTCTAGGTCCTTTCCCACATTAGGAACATGATGATCCAATGTAAGTTTGACCCTTTCCCAGTGCTCTCCCACGTTGACACGTCCATACTCACTTCATTCCTAAATATATTCCCCAAAAGCACTCCCACAAAATGAACAGTCCATTAGCAAAACATTGAAAGGAGATACATGGATCGTCATGGTTAGTTGCCTGCAATAGTATAACAAGCTTTTAGCTCCAGACACTACACAACAGTATCCATTATTCAACGCTTCTTTCCTACTTTCATGACATTGTGAGCCACAAAATAAATCCTGAAAACTTTTAATGCAAGAGAAGCCACCCAAATGCTCCAAATGTCACAACTGGCCATAGGAATAAAACAAGAGAGCACAAAGATATCATCAGAATCCTAAACCCTTGCAACAGAATGGAAATATTTAAATAAAATTCCCTAACAAACTTGGGAACCTGGCTACCTTCCATGGCACAGAGGGAAAAAAAAGAGGCTGAACAAGACACATCACTGTTCCTTGACTGTATAACTTGGGTGAAATTCCTCCCTGACCACCAGGCCAGAATGTCCAAAATCAGATTAACACAAGTCAAACTAGTATCTCCTCCTTTACAATGCCAATTTCAAAGTGGTCTCTATATCATTACCCTAAGCTGTGCTATGGAAATACGCCATTTCTGAGCTGCTCCGTGCTGCAGTTTGCTAGTTTTAATATCCAGACTCTGAAAATGCTCATGCCAATTTGTTGCTGCTTTTATTGGAATTCTCCCCTATTTTAGGCAACTGTCTCCTTCAAGCACCACTTTTCTATTTGCCAGAAACAGGGATGGGGAGCGGAACAAATGACTGAGTAATTACAGTTTCACACAAAAGTGGCATAAGCAGCAGCCCAGCTAAGAATATGAGACACGGGGAAAGTGCTATGGTGCAAGAATTCCATCCTGACACCTCTGAGACTGTTTTATTTCTTTCATCAAAGAATAAAAGGCATCAATCTGCAGCTTCAAGAAGTCAGTCATATTGCAGCAGGTTATACAGCAATTTCACAAGGGTAAACTGACCCAATTTGAAGCAGTGGGCACTCATCCAATGAAAGAATACAGAAGGCAGAGTCTGAAATGACTGACTGACTCACTGTATCAAAATGAAATTTTTCAATAACACAGCAAAATGGGACAGCAAGAATTTCCATGGTAAAGTAAAACTATAATGATAGATTTTTCTTTCCCTTAGTTCTCTTTTTTTTTGTTGTTGTTTTTTTTTGTTTGTTTGTTTGTTTTTGAAAACTGGAGGATCTCTCTTAAATACTTTAACTTCTGTGAATCAGCAAATTCCAGCTGCATATGTTTTATATCCTTTTGATTTGCTCTAATTACATTATATTACTTTCTGAAAACAGGAGTTATTAGGAATCTGAGAAAAGGCTAGCTGGCAAGATGGGGGTGTGGGGGGCACTAATGGCAGGTAATGATGAGGACGAATAAGAGGGATTTTTGATCATACCAAGCATATTATTAGGAAGTAAAACTGCAGCCGGACCCTATTCCTGCAGCTTTGTTCCTTGCCTTGTTTGGTTTACCCAGTAGCCCCTTCTCGTTCAGAACAAGAGGCATTGTCATGACTGGGAAAGGGACTGCTGTAATAAACCCGGCTCAAAAGCTCCTTTGGTGCATTTCCAAAGTCCTACACTTGGCATGGTAGACATGCTACATGAATATGGGAATAAACATTTTTTTCAAGGAATACATCTGTTCAACTTCATAATTTACTTATGTGCTTGGAAGTGACAGGATTCTTAAAAAAAAAGTTTATGGAAAATTCAATTCTCACTGATTTCCCTTAAGCTCCTTTAGAAAGCCCTGCCTTAACACAGCAACTCTTCTTTTTTTTGGATGTTCAGTGCCTGCCATCTCTCAGTGCTGGTGGCAATGGGAGGACAGCAGGAGGAACACCAAAAGCCAAGACAGGCTCTTGGAATCAGGCTCCATCACTGTAAAGCATGGTTTGTGATTTCATTAAATCACTACCCAGCTTCCCCCCGAAAAACTCCTATGACATTTATAAATAAAAATGAACTGGGGAATGGCTCACCTCTGTGGGACTCCAGGCCATCTCATTTCACATCAAGTTTAATTTTAAATGCTAAATATGCACACAACAGTGCAGTATTTTCTCATAAACCCTGCATTTCCACTCACCACATCACCCCACATTTCCCCACCTCCTCATTCGCTGCCCATTTTCCTAATGCTCCTCTTTCCTATCAGCCAATGCTTTCGTTACAACTCTTTCTGGCCTGGGCTTTGCCTCCTCGTGGGATGTGTAACTGGTGATGGCCATGCTGTTTGGTGGCCTTTCTCTCTGATTAGTGACCTGAAAACTCCGTCTCCAAACACAGCCTGTAACCAAGTTAACATCGTGCTACAACAGGAAAAGAAATGAAGAATGAAATAAGTGTATGACACGTGTGTTATCACTGAACAATCAGGAGCCAGCTGAACTTTCATTCCAAACCCGAGGTCAGAATTATTGGATAGACTTTTAAGCAAAATTTTATTACTTAGAAAATGTAAAACAAAAAATCATTGTTCAGCCTGACAATGCAATGTATTCCCAAACAAATCTCAAAAGAAAATAAATGCTGCAGAATTCTATACATACTTAAGGAAAGAAAATTAGAATAATTAATCAATAACTACGTTTGTTACATGCCTGCAGCAAAAGCGAGATTATTTCTTAAAACGCTGAAAGTTAAATAAACAAATTGGGCAAACTTTGCCCTCAGCTCTGGAAAACAACTGATCCAGTGGAGCTATTGCATATTCAAAAGAACAAGAAAAAAGCTGACTGAGAAAAAGGCATCGGAAAATCCCAGTGAGCTCTTATCAGAGCGTGTGACCAACTACAAGCCTGTCCCCTCTCCCCCCCCCCCCCCAACTATTTGCTGTCTTTTCTAGAAGCGGGATCAAAACAAACAGATGCTGCTATCTTCCCAACTGTAAAGCAAATAGCTGTAAACTTGTCCAGTGAGATAATCCCAGGGGTGCCAACAATTCCTAGCCGTTAGTAAGGGCATTAAACTGTTTAACCTACAAAAGGATTTCTGGGTTGACTTTTGGACTCACAAAATAACGAGGCATTTCCACAGTATAATCTCTTCTGGTCAATTTTAAACGATTCAGCTGTCCTTAGAGGTGTGCTAAACTGACTAAAACAGAACTCAAAGCTCAGCTCTTATCATGTCCCAAAGTGCAAGTATCAAAATTACCACGTGCAGACCTGCTGGAGATGCACGTGGTCACCCCCTTGCCCAACAGCAGGTCGCAGGGGGCCTCACAGCACCCCCAGGCTCCCAGGGCAGCCGGATCCTGCGACGTGCAGAAACCCCTGTGCTTCCCATCCCACGGCAATCGGCAGCCCTAGGACCGTCCGCAGTCCCAGCCCCTCGGTGCCTACAGCAGCTGTTGTAAACAGCATCTGTAAAGGCTTTGGAAACTGGGAGAATTTGGAGCATCTTTTTGTTCAGAATCCAAACAAAACTAAACTTTAAACTTGTGGAGCTCTCCATAACACAGAGCACTATTTTCTTCCCAGACTAAACATACATAAAAACGAAGCAACACAAAAATATGCTTCAGTGTGGCCAAACCCAAAGATTCTTCAATTGCTTTGTCCTACTTAACCCAGTGTGCATCCAGAAGGACCCTCCCTGCCAAATCTCCAGGGTGATATACCACAAACTTAGTATAGAAGGCCAGGATTTTTATGGTGTTTTGTGCTCTCAGAGCAGAGTTTAAGCTGTTACAGCAAGCCAGAAGTAAGTTGCTATCACCACTACCCTAAACAAACCACATTCACTGTTAATATATACCATATTTCAATTTTTCTTCCATTGAATTACATTTCCAGAGCTTAAATTATGCCATACATCACTCTGCATTGAATCTGCAAGCAAAGAGGAAGAACACAAGTTTAGGAGTCCTGCCACCTCCACAACCACCAAAAGCATCACGAGTGTCTTTTCTTAAACTAATCTCACTGTCTTAAAGAAAGATTTTGTTCCTGCCACTAACACTGGAAGGCCATTCCAGAAACTCAGTCCTCCAAGGCTTGTCAATGTATTCCAATAGCCTATTTAATGTTATGGATGTTTAATTTTTATCCTTTTTTTGTGTGTGTGTGTGTGTGTGAGCATATTGTCCTTTAACTCTAAATTTTCCTCCTCTCCTTGATATGCCCAGGAGGATTTATAGAGAGTACTGGTGAGCACTAATTCTTCTCTATCCTTCTCTATCCTTGTTATATATATATCCTTGTTACCATTTGTCTCCTACTCATCCCATTTTTTTCCAAAAGCTCCAGTCCCTGGCTATGGCCAGCATGTCTTTCTCCTCTTGTGCTTAGTCAGTTACTACTCTTCCTTGTTGGCAAGCCACCTTCTGTTTTTGCTGGTATATTTTCTCTCAAGTACAAAAAAATCAGATCTATTTCTTTTCCAGAAGCCAGTCTTTTCTCTCATGTTTATATTCATGGTTATATTCCATGGGTCACCTTCTCCCTCAGATATCTATCCAATCTTTATTTCAGTAATTTCCAAAACATCCTGGGATATTTTCTACAACTTCTGTTTCGTATTCACAGACTTAGTCTAAAATCAGAAGTTACAAGTTTACCTGAGGCAGTCTAATTTGAGATTTGGCAGGCAGATATTCAAACATGAAAAGTTTTTATTTAGTATTTAAAATAGGTAACATACATTCTCTGATTTCTACAACTTGTGTCATCATTGTATATGGAGGGTCACATCCCCTACTTCTTCAGAAGTACTTCTCCATCATTTCCTCTTCTTTGTTTTTACCATCATGGAAAGGAAGAAGAGAATCTCCTTGTATAGATGTTTTTCACTTACAAGTCTCTGTAAGAATGCTCCTTTGATTGCTGGCTTCTTGGCTTCTATGAAACTTTACCAGGATCAACCCTGCACCTTCACATTAAGTTCAGCAGTTTAACCATTCATCAGCAACAACCAAACACACAAATTTCACACTCAATTGCAGGGATTAGCAAACAGCCCTCCAACTCTGCCAGCTACAAATTGTAAATCACAAGGCTCCACTAATTGGAGCAAAGCAAACTACAGAGCACCTACATGTGTCTGTTTGTTCTTTCCTGCTCCTCCCAGTCTAAGAAGGATATGTATATTAGTTGCTTAAAAACACTTAAAATATAACATCTCCAAATCTTCTTATCCCTAAGGAGACCTTCCACACACTTCACTTCAGATCCCCCCAAACTGTAACAAATAGAAAACCTCTTCTAATTCAGGAAAGAGGTTGAAGAAAGCGAACCAATAATGTATCTTATTTTATGGGCTCTTATTAGTGGGAAATAACAGAGTGTCAAGGAGCAGACAGCTTAACACTCATGCACCCAGAGACTTTGTAAGATGTGATTTTTTTTTTTGCCTATCTAAATGCCCTTATTTATATTAAACTGCTGTTAATCAGTGCTCATTATCTTTCTGACACCAAACAGAGCCCTGCCCAACATGTTAAATAAAAACTTTGATCTGAAATGAAAAGCATGGTATTTAGAAAGGAAGCATACTAGATTACCTTGGATAGGAACCAGAAATATCACCTAGGTACCTCCAGCAACTGCTATGTCAACAACTACAAATAAGTTGTGTGGCACTTAAAATGAGATGTGAAAACACAGATTTGGGGCTGTCTGCAGAATCAAATACAAAGATTTCTGGTTATAAATGCCACAACTACTAAGGACTAAAGTCCTCAAAATGAACAACAAGGAGTTGAGATGGGACTTACCCCTATGGGCTCAACCTGGTGCTCTTCCACACAGAGAACACATTAATTCTGCTTCCATCCCACTTCAGTAACCTGTCTAGCATTTCTAGGTCCTGCCTGTTCAGTTTTAATAACTTTTTCTATAATCTCTAAAAAGCTTTTAATGTTATAGAACCTGTACACTTGAGGGAGCCCACTCTACTTTTCCATTACAAAACCTTATTCTCCAAGTAGTCCTGATATTTCTATAATTAAGGGTCAAAATACTCTATACAGATAACAAAATGCTTTTTTTATTACAGCAGAATACTTGAAAACAACATTTCTTTTGCAAATGTTTATGCGATCAGGTAGAAACAGCAAGGGAAAAGTTATTCATTCTATCTTTGGAACTAATTTTAATAAAGTGAGTATCAGTGAAAGATCAAACTCCTCTGTTTACCACATTTTAAAATGAAGCTCAATTTATTTTTTTCTTTTGATGATTAAAGCTTCAGAAAGGTATGTCAACTTACAGCTGTTATTATAATTTGTGAACACAGCATAACCAATCCTAGCTACTGGAACAGAAAAGAGCAGCATCTGATTTGAATTTGCTTTATGGTTTGACTGTACATGTTTGTCATCTCTGGTGTTTGAAAACTACTTAATTCAAATGATCGGTGATTAGCATAATCACTACTGCAGCAAATTCTTTGCGAATATATACTACCCAACTGAAAAAAAAAGACCAGATTCAGAACCAGAAACAGAACCAATTTGGTTTTTGTTCTTTGAATTAAGAAAACAAGAACAGGAAAAAAAAAAAATAAGAATACTGTTGCTTAGAATTTTTCTTTTCTTTCCTTTCTTTTTTTTTTTTTTTTTCAAAAAATTGTATGTTGTTTTACGGCTATGATGATTTGTATTTTCAGAAAAATTGATTACTTTCAGAAAAACCCAAAAGTATTCCACGTGCACTAAGTGAAAATTTGATGGCTGTCTGAATGTTGAAAGAAACAGTATGCACCAAGAAAAGCCCGCTTTCCTATGCTGCAATTATTGAAACTTTATTAGGTTTAGCGCTGAAGGTCAACAAAAGAGTACTTACCTTTTGTTTTGGAAGGGAAGGGAAATCAGTACTCTGTTGCTACGTGACTGGTTTCCAAGCAGCAGTTCCCCTCACTTCTTTGCAGAAACAAAGTGTTCTTCTGTTTCTGCAAATGCTGTTTATATTGAGTAAGTCCGAGTATGTTCAATTCAGACAATATACTGTGAACCAGTAATGAAAAAAATGCATTTGCAAAAAAACAGAATATATCACATTGAACGGCCCCTCTCAACAAGAGATGCATCATACACATGAGATTGCTGGCATGACATTTTCTGGCTGTTGACTCAGGAGAATGCCAAGCTCTATGAACTGTACTTGATCTACCCAATTTGTTTTGTGAATAAATGTGTATGGCTTCCTCTGTTTCTCAGCAGGTTTGAAGGGCTTAGATATGTCAAAAGCAACTCAAGTGTCAATGGAAATACTATAAAAGAGTGTAGTTTTCAGCAGTAGTGATCAACATCCCTCACCAACCAACCAAGGATGCATCCATTTAATATTTTTTTTATTCCTGTTTTTACATTACTATTTGGTCTTTATAAAAAGTGTCTCTTACTCTATCCATTTGGAGTAGCATTCAAGCCAAATTTAAGCATCATTAATCCAATCAAACTTCATTGCCGTGTTTACACCAGCCCTCAACTGAACAACCTGAATTGAATCAAAGACTTATTTGATTATTTATTCAGATAATAAATAATTCATTCAAAAAGACAGAGCCCAAAATCCACATTCATATCTGTTGAATTTTCAAGAATTTAAAGGAAATGATTTAGTCTCTTAACGTAATTGGCATCCAGTAAAATAAATTAGTAGACATCAGCTTTCACTAGCTATTAAGCTTTCCACTCCTGAGGGTCTTCAGTTGGATTAAATGCAGAAACAAGACATTTAAAACGCTCTGCATATTGTAAATAAGGAAAAAAAATGCCAGAAAGCATGCATATTAAGAGTTAGTCTGCTCCTTTACTGAGAAACAAACATTTATGAAGATGGGTTTTACGTTTTAAAAAACAAACATTCTGCAAGCTCATTTTCACTGGAGGAAAAAAAAAAAAAAGAGAGAGAGAAGAAGACAAGAACACCACAGAGAAGGAAAGAGGACTAGGAAGAAGCCAAGGACTGGATGGAAATGTAAGACATAAGCATCAAAAGTTTGGGCAGCTAAAAAGTATTTTTGTTGTTTTTTTGGGGGGAGGACGGGGGGTAATAAAACCTCATCTTTACAGACAGGGCTGTGAGGAGCGTATCTCCTGTCAGCACTGGTGCTGTGCACATCCTCCAAATGATGTTATGAAGGGGTAGTGCAACAGCTGTACAGCTTTCTGATACAAATGAAGGCTGCGTGAGCTTCTGAGAATAACTGACCCAAGTCACCTACACAATTGCATGTCCTTCCACACACCCATTAAAAAACATTATTCAAGTTGTAAAGTCAATCACTCTAGAATTATGTAAGAGGAGAATTTAATTTGCCCATGGAAATGTAATTCAACGCTCTTATCATATGTGGTATAATTTTGCCTTTCATTACATGATTACATACTCTTTCTCTATGGATATCAGGCTGTGTAGTCAAAGAAGCAATTGTAGTTTCTTACCTCATTGCTTCCACAAGTTGAAAGGTTTTATAGGTTTTATATGAATAAGCTATGGAAACATAAGGAAAAAAAAAAAAAAAAAAAAAAAGAGGATCACAGTGCTAAAGCTGCCAACTTTTCTGTCCTTAAGGCTCTATCTCTGCCTCTGCTCCTACCTGGAGCCAGATTCACAGATGGGAGTTCTCCATGAACTTGTGATGGAAAAACAAAACAAAACAACATCAAAAACACACGTGTCAGGAAAAGGGCACTAACAGGCAGTGGACACTTTTGGTCTTAACCGTACCTGTGTTTCAGTTCCTCATTCATGTAATGTGGTAAAAATGTTGCCTTACACTGTTGCATAAAAAGAAGTGTTTACTAATTGTGAACAAGGTGAATGAGGTCACAAGGGGAAAACTAATGCTGAGGTTCTATTGCTACAACAAATATTGGTAAACTTTCCTTATTTAATTATACTTTCCACAATGCCTAGGCAAGCCTGTGCCTTGGCTTCTCATTTGTTAAATAGAAAAAGCACTTCCCTTCTTCGGAGGGCTTTTATGAAAACAAGCATATGCTACAGATTATGAGAGACTCAGATACTGTGGTGATGTGGGATATAAATACTCAAGACAGACAGCACTATGGAAAAGCCAAGGACAAAACTGGTGCTTATCTTCATTTGTCTGTTCTCAGAACCCTGTATTAATTCAGGTCTGAAGCTACAAATTGAACAAAGGGTGGAGGGGAGAACCATACAGAATATGAACTGCCTCATTAACTGCCCATTTTCCACGGCAAAGGAGGTACTTCAGAAAAATAAATAAATAAATAAAGTGACAGACAACATTTAAACTCCATCTCAGTAAACCTGCCATCCTTCGAGTTGAAGAAATGATTCCAAGGTAATCTTCATTTTGACAACCCGAGTGCTAGTGTTTGCTGCTCTAATGATTTCTGTTGCATGTCTTCTGTATGAAGAGAGAAAAAAAAGCTTCTGCTCCTGAGGTTCTGCACCCCAGGAATCAAGCTGATAGCTCTCACCCTATATACAGCCCCAATGCCTTCAGAATAACTGTGCAACGTCAGCAAAATAGCAAACAACACACTAAAAGCTATTCTATGAAAGGCACAACAACGTTAGGTAATGAAGCCTTGCAACAAAATCTGGGACCTTTCCTGCAAATGCTGAAATTTAGGAACAGTAATATTAATAGTTATATAATAGTCATATAAATAGTCATATAATAGTCATATAAATACTCATTTACTTGTTTAGTTGAGTGAACTGTACAACCACAGCATCAAACTTGGCCAAGTGCACTCTAAGGGCTACTGTAGAGTTTAAAAGTTTCAGGGCAAGGAATTTCAGTGCCTTCTGATACTTTGACCCCATCTTCCCCACCTGTATTTTGTCTTGAAATACTTGTAACACTAAACAATACAAAGGTAATGCAGGAAAGTAGCAAAAAGTTGAGTAAGATGTGTTGGATGTTTTCTCGATGTTCTCATCTCATATATGAGACTCTATGACACACCTGCTGATGATAAGCATACATCAAGCAGAAGAACATTAGCAGAGTTTGTGTATGTGGATCAGGGTACAATAGATCATGCCTTAGTGGCGATACCATTCCAGCTGGACAGACTGAATCCTTTACCCCTTGGTGAAAAAAAAATGTGCACACTTTTGCTTAATTCTCTCTGAGAACACACAAGTGTTTCCAGCACACTTTACAATTATAGCATATATAGATATGCTGCATAAAAATTATTTATAGCAAATTACTGATACCACTTACTGGAACAGCTGAGGAGCTGAGGGTCTTTTTTCCCAAAAACTGTTCATGCTGTCAGAAAAGCCCATACTTTGTTAAGAACATCTTTCAATATGACATTTCAGCCAACAACCATCTCCATTAACTCAGTGAGATTTTTTTTTTTTAATCAAACGCTTGAATTCCTGCAATATCTGTGTTAAGTACTTCCACAGTAACTGTAAGCTGACACTGAAGTGGCACGCACTTGCAAACGCTGAAGGGCAGAATTAAACATCTCTGTTGCATACAGAGAACGTTTTAACTCAGCACGTTGACATTTACATAAGACAACTACAAACACAAAGTTTGTGCCTCCAGTTGGCCAACCCAAGTTGGCTGCCCACCTGCCATCAGGGAGCTGGAGGCACATTCAGACCCAACCCTCATTCCACGCTGATCTGGCTTCCATGCCAGCAGCAGACCAGTCAATGGGTCCACAGAAGGGGGTAGGCTGAGGGCACCCTTCCCTTTGATGCAACCCATGAAGAACCACCAGGGCTGGTAAGTGAAGGCCCCACGCCTTCCCACTGCCCACCCTCCATTTACCTGCAGCAGGTGGTGTGCTGCCCGGTAGCCGAGGCGCGGGCCTCCCCGTATGCCCGGTGGCAGCCGCCCCGTGCCATAGCCATGCCAGGCCACCACGTAGGGGTTGTCCATGGTCAACCAGTAGCGCACCTGCCTTCCGAAATGCCGAAAGCAGAGCTCGGCGTAGTCACGGAAAAGCTCGGGCAGGACGGGACTGGCCCAGCCACCAAAGGTATCCTGCAGGTGCTGTGGCAGGTCCCAGTGGTACAAGGTGACGACGGGCTCCACGCCCAGCGCTCGCAGGCGGCCCAGCAGCCGGTCGTAGTGGGCCAGCCCGGCGGGGTTGAGGGGCGCCGTGCCGTTGGGCAGCAGCCGGGCCCAGGCTAGCGAGAAGCGGTAGTGGGAGACCCCCAGACGCCGCAGCCCCTCGGCGTCGCGGAAGAGGTTGTTGTAGCTGTCACTGGCCACGTCGCCGCCTGTCGGACCCGTGAAGCCAGACCCAGGTGGTGTGGCAGGGCGGTGGGCAAAGGTGTCCCAGACTGAAGCCCCTTTGCCCTCCTGCCGCCAGCCGCCCTCCGTCTGGTAGGCAGCGCTGCCTACACCCCAGAGGAAGCCGTCGGGGAAGGTGTCGTGGAGGAAGAGCTGGTCCTGCGGGTAGGGCAGGCGGGCGAAGCGGGCCCAGGTGCCCGATCCCTGCCCCGGTGCCCCGAGCAGCGGCCGCCCGAGCAGCAGCAGCAGCAGCAGCGGGGCCATGCTGCCGGCGGGGCTCCGCGACGGCGGCTCCCTCCTGCCGGCCCCCCGCCGCCCCCTTTTATCCTCACCTCTCCCCTTCCCGCCCCCCGTGCCGGTGGGCACGGCTATTAATAATTACCTCGGAGATGCCGTCTGCATCCTGCCCGCCCGGCGAGGGGAGCGGAGCCGGCTCCCTCGGGGAAGAGAGAGGGCTGCCTCCGGGGGCGGGATCCGGGGTGAGACGGGGCGGGCAGGCGGGGAGGAGCGGCTTCGGGGGTCGCCCCTGGCTCCCTCGGGGCGGCCCCTGGCTGCCCACGGCTTCTGAGGGTCCGTTCCCCGCTGCTCGGCTCGTCCCCTGCCCCTGAAGCGCCCCGAGCAGCCGTCGGGGGAGCCCCGGGGTCCGCGGGGCCGGAGTGGGGGGGAGTGCCTCGCGTGAGGGAATGAAGGGGTAGTGTTGGGTTTTGCTGCTTTTCTGCCTTTTTATTTTAATCCTTCATGCAGTGTTTTCGTCGTGGTACCACATCGAGAGACGCCGCTGCTGTGATCGCTCATGTAATAATAAGTAGAGACTCGGTGGGTGAGGACCTCGTACCCCGACACTGCCCAGTAACCCATGGGTTGGCACCTCGGAGTAACAGCGCCTGCTCCATGCTGGGGCTGAATGTTGGTGTATTGGGCTCTTCACCCAATACAAAAGGAGTGACAATTAGAAAAACCTCACAGGTCTGTATGCAGAGGAAACAGATCAAGCTGTGCGTTTCAGTCTTATTATTTGGTTGCACTTCTTAGCTACCTGTGTGGGAATGATGCATAGAAATCCTTTTAAAGGTCTCAGATTGCAGTTGTCATCTCCTTCAGACAAGAAAACTTGGCCAAGAAGTGGCGTAACACATTGCAGAAATTCGGTGTTCAATTGTGTGAACTCTAACATGATCTGGGGCATCTAAAACTAAAACACCTCCTAGACAGGCTGCTAAGGACAGAGAGATGTTCCCGGGAGATAAAGTTATTGTTTAACTAAGGAATTAAGGCATTGAGATGATTTCACTTTATTTTTAGAAAATAAATGCCCTCCAGGTAAAATTACAGGTAATCACTAATAATGAGCTGATGGATTTAAATGCTTATTCTGAGCTGCTGAAGGTTTCCTCTAGCATGAGGATGGGCTCTCACACCTCCCGGGCCCAGGCAGATTCTGTCTTTTTTTTTTCTTTTTCCTAGAACTTCCAACCTCCACCTTTTTCACACCAATTTAATTTGGTTTCACATATTGTTTTGTAGTGTTTTTAAGGAAGAGGCAAAGGATGTAGAGTGCAGGGATGTAGTGTTCCATTACTGTTGACCAA
This sequence comes from Oxyura jamaicensis, assembly GCF_011077185.1. Taxonomy (NCBI): domain Eukaryota; kingdom Metazoa; phylum Chordata; class Aves; order Anseriformes; family Anatidae; genus Oxyura; species Oxyura jamaicensis. The sequence goes on from NC_048893.1 coordinate 181,512,967, forward strand.
TTTATTCCCAAGTCAGATGAAGCTCTGGACAGCCCTGGGGACTACCAACATCCCTTCCCTAAAGGTGGTGTGGGAGCAGGTGAGTGGCAGGCTGGTCATCGACTCCTACGAGTCTGCTATAGCCTGACAAGCTTCTGAAGTTTGATTACAGGCTAAATAAAAGATAACCTGAGCTCCAACTGCAGCAACAGAATGTTGCCAGCATCACATAGTGCTTGCAGAAGCTGGAGATTCACTGTTAGTGGCACAGTGGCATTGCTGTGCTCCTTTGCAAAAGGTGAAGTGCCAGGCTCCTGTTCAGCTACTGATGTCAGTGGAAGTGTAATGCCTTCACTGGAGCTCACTACCTATTTTGAAAAATGGGATGTCTCAGAAATATCGTAGCCTAAAACCAGGCACTAGTGATGCCAAGTCCATTGCTGATGTTTAAGGAAGAAAACTTCAATAAGTATCTGGTGACACAAGGGATTTTAAGATATATCTTGATACATTCTCTTATATTTGCTAAATATTAACTAAACCCCAGATCAATCTTATTTGTAGTGAGACGTGTAAGTGAAGCACGTTCATTAGGAGCTCATGTCTTCCAGAGTTTCTTTATGCTCAAAGCAAAGAAATAGCTTCAAGGTGTTGGTGTGAGTCAGCCTAGCCAGCATCTTAGTCAGCTTCTGGAGGTGGATGCCTTCCCCAGAAACTATGCAGGCAGCCTGCAGTGGCTGTGCTCCTGAAGTAAGCAGCCCATTTTGAGGGATGAAACCTGGCCATGAATTCCTGGCACTAAGTTGTTGTTTCATCTGTATGTCTGTCACATGAAAGCTTTTTTTTTTTTTAATAGTATAAATGTCAGAAAATGCTCTCTGTGGCCTCCAGTTGCTTGGTTTCTGTGTGTGTGCATGTTGTTTTTTTCTCTTACAGAGAAAGCTTTTTTTCATGTTTTAGAACAACACAGTCACCCACTGCTCTGGGCAAATATATATATTTTCTTCTGCTCTGACAAACTCTGTGCAATATTAACCATGCAGAAAGGTCAGCCAAACACTTGCAGACACCCCAGGCTCCCCTTCTGCTCCTTGAGTTCAAAGCATGGCTCCGTTGTGTCTGTGCTGCTGAGCAAGCATACTGCCAACTCTGCCCCAGATCGGCAGATTGGGATTTGTTACCTTTCAGCCTTCTTTGTATTGCTAATTAGTGAAGGTTCAACTTTTGATAATATACATAATGGATACTTTAAGGGTCAATATAGTTTTCATTCAGGCTGTGCAGAGAAATTTTCTTTGCCAGCTGTGCAGTCAGGACAAACAATCAAACTCGACACTGTTCTGACTGGGCATTGCTCTTTCTATCCCAAAGAGACTGAACCTTCGAGGATACTGACATTTTTTAGGTAAAAGAACTCTATTACTGCTCTCAAGTCATTTTGCAGCTTTCCCTGAAGTCACATCATGCACTGTGTCAGTGCTGCAAACCCCTTCCTCATTTAAAAACCTCTGCAGAAGAACTAGCAGCCTTATACTGGTAGCATCTGTGCTCCTCTCTGTGGCAAAACAATAGGTCTCAGTGCCTAACACAGCCATCTTCTGTTTTAATGCCCCTTCTTCTGCTTACAAGCGTATTTCCAAACATATACAACCATATATTCAGTTGACAATAGCCTTGTGTAATAGATTTACAGCCTCAGCATTTCTTCTCAAGGCACAGAACTCAGTATCAGCTGGGGACACTACTTAAAAAAGAATACCCTCTGAATTAGACTTGAGCATTTTCTCTATTGCTTCTATCACTGCATAACAATACTAATTCCCTACTCTGTCTGTTAAATGCAAACTGCTAAGCCATCAAATTTTGCTTTCACTTGCTGATGGATAGTTAGTTGTTCCCAGTGGAAGGCTTTGTAATAGTGTTCTAGATTTACCTTCTTCATCACTGCCAGGGCGTCTCAGCCTACCAGGTAAATAAGCTCTTCCTCAATTCTCTCGGAGAGAGTTACAAGTCCAATTTTCTTGAAAAAAATGCATTCTTCCATAGCTATTCCTTCTTTCTTGATCACACTAGCTACATGCATTCACTGTACGTTCTGAATGACTTTAAAGACAGATAATAACTGACAGTAGTGAAATTAGAAACATAGTGTTGTCAGGTCCAAAATAACCCTGTTGGTGTAATGAACTAGCACAGTGCTGAAGAATGCTTGGGAAGATGTCAAATTCCCCTTACTGCAATAGCAGTAAGTAGCAAATCATTTGTCTCTACTTTTGTTGTAGTAGGGAAGGGTCATAGAGAACCTGAAATGCCTCTTTCTGAAACCTAAGGACTCTAGCCATCTCTTGTATCCAGTATGACAAATCCTTTTAAAACCATAAAGGACTCTGAATTGATCTTTTTTATTCTGTTTATTCTATTTTTTATTCAGGCTCTTGTGCAAAAGTGAGAAATTAGAAACCTAAATTCAAATTGTTTTCACTTCACCTTTGTAAATGTGTCTCCAAGAAGTGGGCAAATCCAGAATGTCCCCTTGTATGAGAAGCGCAATTCCAAATCCTTTGTCCCCTCTTACTTTGGAGGGTGACCAGGAGTAACTTCAGTCAAGCCTACAAATGCCTATTTTATTTGCACAAGGCAGGGATGACAACACTGTTGTAACCTAGGAGGGGAACCAGTGGTATCTGGATGCTTCCTTATACCTGAATGACAGGGACTGGAAAACCTTCCCATTCTTGCAAACCATGCTTCAGGGGAAAGAGTAAACCCATTTCAACTCCTGAATGGTAATGAGGGAGGGGAAGAAAAGTGAAATGCCATCTTGGAATGTCATTTCAGTGGAAATGACATCTTGGAAATGGCATCTTTTACTTCTGGGAGATCTAAGAACTCCCCATTATCCAGAGGATGAGGCAAGGGTTTCTAAATCATGGGTTTCTAAATCATCAATGTCTTCAAAAGTACCTGGGAAATTCCGTCTGAACTGATAGAAGAAGGATTGCAAAGAAGTTGATACAGCATCTCTCTTCCCATCGTGGGTAGGGAAGATGGGCCGGGCTGGGAAGACAGGTCCAGAGCAGGGGGAGAAGGGTCAGGAGTGTTCCTTTCCAGCTCCAGCCATCCAGTTTGTAAGCCAGAGGCTTCATCTCTGTTTTAGGCAGGAACATAACCCTGGTGGCAGCAGAGAAATACACCTGTCTCCCCAAAGTCTGATGAGCCTGTGTGAAGAAGTAAAGGGGGGTGTCCAGGAAAGTTACAGACTAAATAAGGTGTTGCCCAATGACTTTAGGCATTTTTAAGGTAGAAAGTCTTGGAAAACAGAGGGACTGGATCACTCACGGGGGTGAAACAGATTTTACAATTTGGATGGGGTGTAGTAGACTGGATCTCAACCCTAAGAAGTGCACACCTGTGAAAATCCCAGTCTATGGTCTCTGATGTCATATAAAAAGGAGCACAAACATCATTTCTCACTTCTATTTTAATTTCTATTTGTGATACACTGTTATCATTTGGAAACCAATTTCATTCAGTCTCCACAGGACAGCTGGAAAGCTTGAATCCTGTGGCTCAGTCTAGAGCTGACAGCACTCTAGAGACATGGATGGTGACTTTTCATATGCAGTCATCCTATCTCTTCAGTTCAGGCACAGCTGCATTTCCCTTCACTCTTTAAATTCCTATTATTTTAAAACCTCTGGCAAAATGCCACATCTTCTATGAAAAGAAAGATCCATGGGGGCTTAAATGAAGAAATAAAAAGTACTACTATTAAAAAATGAAAATGCAATGCTGAGTTTTATGTACATGGAGGTTGAATTTTTTATGCATTAAATTCAGTCAGGGAAGAATATCCGGCAGAATTGCCTCTATTATCATATCTTTAGATCACTTTCCAGAGGTAAATGATAAGAGTTACTCCTGCTAAAATCATACAGCAGGATTTAGTGTTTGCTAAATCTATACTTCAATAAGCAGTTGAATGACACCTTAGTTCAGAAATTCATTTCTTTGCTTCAGCTCTTGTCGATATTGGTCTGTTTTACTGTATGGCAAAGACCAGTTTACCAAGAAATAGTAATGGTTTTAAGAACTGCTGTGGTATGTTAATTCTCATTAAGATTTTCTCCTTAAATGACTCTTCTGCAGTTAAGAGATACAACATTTTAAACTGAACTGAGCTGAAACTTTATAAACTAGTTGTTTAAACTTCATTGCACTACGCTGCTGTCTTATTAAATGTACAGGTAACATTGTCTGCAAATACATAACCATTTTTCAGGGCTACAGGTATACGGTGCTCTTTAATAAACATAACTATTGCATTATACAAAATCAATTTTGACTGAACAGCAAAAACTCAGTCTCTGTACTGTTTGAAGTGTGTAGCACTGAAATGTGATTTATAGTCAACTGAGAAACCATTTAGTCTTTTACTGCATGCTTTATACTCACATAAATGAACTTCAGAGCTATTCCCAGATAATCTAGCAGGGCTTTTCTCCTGTGTTCCTGATATTGACTCATCACTATTCGGAAGTCAAGGCATTTCTTTCTGAAACAGTAAATATGCACAGAATCCTCTAAGAGTTTTCCAGGCCTACCTCTTCAAATACAGCTGCAGAGTTGAAGCAGATTAGGCGAAGATATTGCAACAGCACACTCTTGAAAAGTAAACCTTTCTAATATAAATAAATAAATAAGTAACACTTTGAGGATGACTGCAGTGAATTTCACATCCGAGACATGAAAGCATAGATGCATGCCCAGAAGCCAACGTATTTCACATTAAGCATTTCTTCACAGCTGCTATCCAGAAGAATCAATGCACCACTTCAAAAACTGAAAGTCAAATAATTTCCACAGTAAGTTTCTCTCTCTCTCTCTCTTTTTTTTTTTTTTTTTTTTTTTTTTTTTTTTCCCTTTGCTTTTCCTGCCATTTTTGAACACTGCTTGAGGAAATAGCTTTCTACCTGTCACATTGCAGAGTGGCTGTCACCAGCCTGTAGGCTTCTAAAAGCAACAGCTATCCAAGTGAATGGTTATGGCCGAATGGAAAGATGGGAGGAATATCTGTGGGTTGTTACTATGTCTTGTAGGTAAGACAGCAGCAAAGACTAAAGCATTTCTATGAATGCTTAAAAATTTTGAAATGTAAAGATTGTAGCTGGGCAAGTAAATAATGAGAATCTTGAGAGTGTCTGATAAGCGGTCAGATACTAGATTAACAAGTAGGATGTCTGTAGTCTATCAAAGAGCTAAGAAGCCTACACAGGGTATGTGTGATGTAGGGAGGATGATATGCAGACCAGAAAATGTCCAAATATGGTATATAAAGATATATTGCCTAACAAAAACACATGGTGCTGGTAATGACTAGAGCTTGCTTGGATGTTTACCTTACAGAAAAAATAATTAGTCAACTAGATAGTGCATAACAGAGTGAGAGTAGAATATGGTGGCTTGACATAGCCTATGCAGGATTCATTGAATGTGTGTAAAGAGGACTTGGATCCTGTAGATGCATCCTGATGAAATCAGTGCTATGTCCTTACAGCACAGTGTTGTGCTCTGTGTCTATCATTTCTGAGTAAAGAAGCCTCTGTTAGAATAGCCTTACTGAGTCAAGCTGTCATGCTGGGCAAGGCTGAGTGAATAGTGCCTTCAAAACAGGAGCTGGAGCTGTTGTTGGGTGTCAGGAACACCTTGAAGGGCAGTGGTGGGTTCCTGTAGCACTTGGAGTCAGGAATCCCTTAGAAAGCAAGATCTGTAAGAGTGAGAGTCAGACCCCTGCAACAATTATCTAGCTTGTAGCCTTCCACAATAACAACACTAATGAACAAAGGACTCAGCTTTGGACTAAGGTACATGAACGTAGGCGTCTACTTACAGATTTCTGTATGTGAGTTGAGAAGGGAATTCCATAGCCTAAACGTAGGTAGACCTCTAGCTCCCACTTCAGAAGACACTGCTCTTGTGTCCTACCTGGCAATTCCATGTTTATGTCTCAGGGGCCCCCGAGCATCTCAGATACCTGTGCTGGTTACCATCAGAATTCAGGGAAATCTAACCAATGTAGTACATGCAGACTACAGATTGAGTCAGCTCACCCTAAAGTATGGAGGGAGTGATTCACCTGCCCAAACATGTATGTATGTCTCCATCTCCAGCAGCCCATGGTGACTGGCACACCTGCATGGGATTTGCTGATATGGCATAGAGGGCTCATTTCAGCTGCCCACGTATAGGCATCTATTTCCATTTCATGTTACATCTGGGTAGATATCCCACTTGTCTTCCTCTTGATACTCTGAAACAGCACAGGTCTCCTGTAGATCCTGTGGTATATCTGTCATCCTTGTGTACATACCATGAGGAGTCAGATTGCACCTTTTGCGTTTCTGTGGGTAATTGAATATGGACCATCTTTATATTTTTGTGTAATGGCAGATGGAAGTTAAACAGGATACCCTCCTACATTCAGAATGGTACCCAATGCCTCTGTGTAGGGATGGGAGTCATGACCCAACTGGCTGTTCACCTCTTCAGTTACACAGTATGCATCGGTCAGACCTCCATGGGTCCTGTGTCATCCAGTTCTTACCAAAGACATTCAGGTGCCAAATTTAAACTGAATTTCACCCTACCTGTGCTAAGATGGAATTTTTTATCATATTTATACACCATACATCTACTACCATGATTAATGCAATGTCTTGTTTTACCCACACCTGAAATCAGAAGAAATTTAATCATTTGAGCAATAAGACATCCATCTCTTCCTTAGGGTTAAATTAAAGACAGAATAATATTTAGGAAGTGTTCGGATCCTTCTTCCTGAGAATGAGCCAGACTGTTAAATGCTTTAGGTTTATTGCCCTCTTTAACTGATGGGCTGACAACTTCTTCCTTGGACCAAAACAGCAGGGGTGAATCAGGAAGACATATGCACTACCACTGACTTCAGTTTCATGACATTAAGTGCTTATGAGATTATTTTGAATTTTCTCAAGATCAGTGATTAGATTTCTGCCAGCCACTCTGAATTTCCCCTACAGTGTCACATCTGTTGTAAATCAAAGAAGAATGAGCAATATAGTAAGCAAGGAGGAGCTATGCAGCACTTAAAACACCAGTTGCTGAATGTAGGAGTAGCTCAAATGCCACGGTGATTAAGCAACATGTTGGCACATCAATGTTCTAGTTCCATTCATCCAGCAGGTAACTTAAAGAACATTACTATTTGTGGGATTCTAAGAAAAATAGGGTTTGACATGTCTGCTCAATGAATGTGAGAAAAGTCCCAAATCTTGGATGGAGACAATGATTAAATTTTTAGATATATATATTTGAGCTGCATGTAAGAAAGTTAAGCAGAGTAATTCTCTGAAATTGTCATGCCTATAGGAAAGTCATCTACAGTTTGATACAAGCCTCTAAAGTAAGCATTTTCCAATGATTTCCTTTGATTTACAATGCTCTTTTATATGTACCCGTAACATAACCCATGCAGAAATTCAACTTGAAAAAATGTGCTTTGGAGTCTGCATAACTAAGTTTGATTGCATTCATTGCTGCAAGAATGTTCTCTCTTACCAGCATGGTAATGTATTCTTCATCTAAACCTAAATTCTTAAAATTGCAAAAAAAACTTCCTTTATAGCAAAAATTCTTTCATATACCCACAGTGAGACAGTCCCACCCACAGAGAGAAAAGCAGACAACTGGCATTATGAAGCATGCTTCACAGGAGACAGCAGCGAGTGAGTTTTAAATCTATTAGATAATAAAAAATGTACTGGGGTTAGGCATCATCAAGCAATTCCTTCTTTTGGCTGAAATAGAGAAAGGACTCCTTGCAGGCAAAGTGTGGGAGAAAAAATACATACCTGAACAATTTCTCTGTTAGTACCTATTGAGTGAGAACAATGTGATTTTGGGTCACACTGTCAGAGCAGGTGTTCACTCAAGCAATTTATGGTCACAAAGGCTGGTATGGCACTTCTCTGCCTTGACTCTGTAGCATCACCAGATACCAAAAAAAGTTAATTTTGCCATATTTTATTAACTTAGTATTTAAATTCATGTAGGCCTGATTTTCAGGTGATAAACATAGGTTTATTGAAAGGAATGAATCTGTGTCTATTTATCTTTATCTTCATTTCAAATCTAACTTTAAGTTAAAAAGCTGAACATTTTGAGGAAGAAAATTTACTAATACTTCTATTTATTTTTAAAGCCTTTATTTCATCAGCTCTTGAGACTCTCCTTTTTGTATGCAATGGCTCTTCTGGACAACCCTTTGCAGTGGATATGCTCTAAGGGCAGAGTATCAATGCCTGCAGTGTGTGAGGCTTACCTTACCATGTTTGTTGTATTACTCCAGCAGGCCAACAGCAGTTCATAAAGGATCATAAATGAACACAGGGAAGTGGTGATTTTTCAAAGAATGTCAGAAAAGAAAATAATAATAATAATAATAATAATAATAATAATAATAATAATAATAATAATTTGTTCAGCAGGGAAAGAGTGCTTCCCAAAACTAAGGGCATCCTCCAGGATCGTCTCACAGCTGACTGTGCAGACAGTGCTGTAAGACTGAAAGGTCAGTGAATGCAGTCTCCAGAGGTTGCAGCATTGCTCTTGTCTCTTGAAAATGATTACAGCCTTGGCTTGGTGGCAAACAGTCCACCTGGTTTACTGCCTACAAGCCGTGGCCCTTACACACTTGACCTATCCAGCAAGGCGTTCCGTGTTTGTCTGAAACAAGGTGTTGACACCACTCTTTGTAGGCCTTCCCTGGGCTAACATGAAATGCTTCCAGTTCTATCTCCTCTTTTACAGTGACCCGAACAAATCAGGTATCTCAGTTCACACACATCACTGCTTAGCTGCATCTGCCCTTCTCCCCCTCCTCACCTAAGTCCTAGGCCATACTGTATTCAACACAAACAATTTTTCCACCCATCTCATGAGAGAAACGCACACCTCACTGCAGCATCTCACGTATTTTTTCTTTGTTGCTTTAGCTTATGAAGAGGATTTCCATTTTGTTCTCAGTTCACTGCCCATTCTTACTTTGGTCACTGTTTTATCAGGCCCAGTATGAACAGCACTGAATGGTGGTATAGAGTAATCTCTCTAAACAATAAACCTCAGCTAAATACCTACGGGCAGGTGCCCATTCCTTAAAGAAAAGATAGCAAGGACCTTTACAGTGTAAACTGCTTATGCAGCCTGGAAGGAGTCTTTTGTCAGCTTACCTACATCGTGATATAATAAATCTGGGTAAAATAATTAAACCTTTCAGTAAAGCCTATAATATCCTGAGTTAGAAGGGACCCACAAGGATCATCAAGTCCAACTCCAACAACTTGTTTAACACACTACGGGACAGTAATATTGGTAAAAGCTCTACTATGGGTATACATATAAAACTACATACTTGTGGCTTAGCTTATGTCCTTTCCAAAAGAGGAATAATCTTCACCAACAGAAACAAGTTTGTGCTCCTTAAACTGAGAGCTTGTATCCATGAGAAGGTCTCTGGATAGTAACAGGTGCAGGCTGATCTGCAACTTGGGGAGAAGGAAAATAGGAATAAATGTGATTTACACTCTCAGTAAAAGAATTTCAGAGTTTCTGTTCCTGTTTGGAACTGGGAAATGCTTTGGTCACCCACAGGACCATTGTTTGAAAAAAGGAATCCATCAGCCTTACAGGGAATGCAACAAGGATAACCCTGCCAGAGCCACACTGTCCTAAAATCACCTAGCAGTCAGCTGTAATGGTAAATAAAAGAGAGCTGCGGTGAGCTTAAGCACTCATCCCCTGATCCCTCCACTGCTTAATTACCATTCTCTGGCTCTGCTTTTGGACAACTCTCTGCAAGGCAAGTCTGCTACAAAGGGCAGCAGCCATAACCACAGTGCACCTGGGCCAAGTGGTGCTACTTAGCCCAAAGCCCAGGAATCAGTCTCTTTTATTCTTTTCTCTTTTATTCAGCAGCATAGATACAGCCAAAAGTACAATTAGCTCTTTCTGTTTGACACTGGTATTATTTCTTTAATCTACACATGCACCAATAACTGGTGAACTCTCTGTAATTTGTCTAGCCTTCCTGACTGGTGCTTCATAAGGTCTTCCTCCTCCAGCTCCTATTCAAAGCTCGAAATGCTGTTAATATATCTGAAAACAGGTATAAACATCTGTGCAAGTCCTTACAAACTTTTCTTTCCAGTTTTTAATCTACTGTTGTATTTCCCTGCACATAGAGCTTCCTCCTTAGGGCACACAGAGGCCTACCATAGTTACTGTTCTGGTGTGAACACCTTTCTTCCTCTGCTCCCCTCTCTCACAGTTGCTGTGATGATAACCTGCACACAGTGACAGAACTGCCCAAATCCTTCTTTCTCAGGGTCCGAAATATCAAGGGTTGGGGTTTTATGCAGGTGCTTGTTGACAGGAGGACTGGCAAAGACCCTTTATAGAGGACTTGTCCATGTGAGGCCAAGGAGTTTCAAGGTTCCCGGAGCTGTGAGAGAAGTGGAGGAAAAGGTCTTGTCAGGCCAGCTGAGTAACTGCAGGTGGACAGTGTGGTAAAAATGTTTGGTAGTGGGCTCAGGAGTGTAAGAGACATTATCTGAATAAGTTAGGAGAAGGGGGAAAAATGGTAATACCAGTCAATGTATATTATAGACATGGCCTAAAGGAACAATATAGAATCCCCTACAGTTACTGTCTCAGACAAGTTTAAAAAATTACTAATCCTCTCACTTCTGAGCAAGCTACATGATCATCAAGAAGATATGGAAGAAATTCAGTGTATACATACATTCATGACATATTTCTAAACACTGGTGATAAGTGGTGACAACTTGAGACTACCATTGTGGAGCAAAGCAGTGCTTTTATCCTCCCATGCTCAGATTTGCAGTTTACCTACAAATTCTCTCAGACAAGTTGCTTGTTTTTAAGCCCCAACAACTTGACAGTAGTTCGCCATACATATTAATATCATTAATGTTCATATTATTTCATTGTTTCCCTAAATTCCTAAATCTATAACCGAGACTGAAAGCTTTTTTTGGTGCTATAGAGGAAAGAGGGAAAGCGAAGTTACCATCTAGTGTTCAAATGTCAAGCTTTTAAAATGGATTAAAGGCACTACAATAATATAAATTGCTGTGGTGGTTATTAGAAGCTTCTAACAGAGGTTTGTGTCCAACACTCAAGACCCTAATGACCCTACAGAAAGGATCTCATTAAATATTCAAGTTCAGAAGATTACTTTAAAAACAAGTTTGGATAAATGAGGCACAAGTTTCTTTAAAAGACTGCAGAAATTTTTTTGAGAATATCTATCTTGCTGATACATTTATATTAAATCCCAAACTATTAATTGGATGATTTTATCTTAGTGAGCATGTAATCCAAATGGTATTTTTTAGGATAGGTTGGGAATCTGGGGAATGTTCCAACAGAAAGTGTTTTGGGTCAGAAAATGCATCTTTATCAAAGCCACAGGTTTTTGTTGTTGTTGTTTGTTGATGTTTGTTTGTTTGTTTTTTAATGGAAGTGTACATATCAGCTTTGATACAGATGGAATTTTCTTGTCAAAAAAATCAAAGATCTAGAGAAGTCTAAATCATAGCACCCTTCTGGCTTGACTCACTTATCTGGCTATAGAAAATGAGAGATGAAATATCTGCAAGTGCATAATTTTGCCTGGAGACTTGAAGACTTGTTTTCTACCTGCCAGGAAAGTACTCCTTTCATCCAAGTGTGCTGGGATGAGTTGTTTTTCACCCATAGGCAAGAGGCTTGCTCTGCAGCCCAATGGTCTTGACTCACAGATGTAGTACTGTTTCCAACAGTGATGTGACAAGACCACCATCAAAAAAAGACCAAAACTCATGTCTCTGGTCGGAACATGGCAGATCCGATCCAAACACTGATCTGCCTTGTCCTGTTTGACTGCAGACTGCATATTGTGGCTTCAAACAGCCACAGGATAGATGGAAAAATCACTTGGCAGCAGACACCCTCAGAACGCAAGGATATTAAGGACTGTGAAGGGAGAAGAGACTCAAAGAAGGGAAAGGATTTAACCTTTCCAAGGGAGCGACTGACCGTGAAAACACAGACACTAGAAAAACGTAGACGATGCCATGTGAACTGTAAAAATTTGAGACATTTGCCTCCACATATTCTGTTTCTTGACAGGAGTGTAGCCATTTCAGATTTTCTCCAGGTACTCAATATTGCTATATAAGCATGCCATTGCAATAAAAGAACATCTTGTAGCAAGACAAATGTGACTTGCTTAACAACTATGTTATCTCATATGACCAGACGCAAGAGTAGATAGCGAAATCTAAGTATCAATGTGCCTTAGGCAGAGAGTATGACAAGCTGTAAATCACACTCTTGGAATTAGCATATATCCTTTTGCAGTAAAACCACCCCCTGGAAATATATATATTGCCAGTCAGAAATTAAATCTGATATTTGTTGTGGAAAGTTTATTTAAAAAAAAAAAAAAAAAAAAAAAAAAAAAGACCCTCATACCTGGTGCAGAAGGGTCACCCATTCTGCAAAAGTTCTGTAAAAGTGTCTTTTGCAATTGTACTGGGTATAAATTGCATTTGTTATGTCTATGCTTTGCTCCTCCTCAGCAACTATCTTGACAGATGTGATTTTTGCACCCTGTGTTTTAGGAACACCAGACCTTCACACTGTGTCTTTGTACTGATGCTAACAGAAAACCCTTCCTTACTGCAATCCTTAAAATTCTTCTCATCTGCTTGGTTTCTGTCTGACTGAGATAGAAGGTCCAGGGTTCATTCTGGGGCAAAACAAAAACACTTTAAAAATATTTCCTATCCTTTCTTTTTATATACATGAAATTTGTTCTCAGACATACTGTATTTTTTGTACCCAATATAATCAGAGATAATGCTGTCAACCTTTTTTTTTTTTTTTTTTTTTTGTCATGTTTTATATTAAAAATCCAATTACAGATTACTTTAAATAGTTTACAAATTATGACTTTAGAGTCAGCCAGTTACTATCAGTTACTATGGGGTCCAATAGGTTGCTTTGAAAACATTGTTTTCTGTATTCCAAAATACAATATGCTGATTTGATGTTGCCATGTAACATGTTTATAATAACATTAACCATTATATAGCCTCTTGTAAATTTATTTTTATTCCTAATACTGAGTCTCTCAGAGCCTCCCTTTCTATTTTTCACCATCACTTTTCATCAACAAAACATCAGTTCTTTTGATTATTTTTTAATTGGTGTATCTTCTTTCTAAATTCTGAGTTCTGACCAAGTAAATGCTCCCCTCCATCTAGGTAAACACAGACTATGAATTCTTCAATTCTCACTTACATCTTATTTAAAGGAAGTAGTTAAGTGATACACAAGTCTTGTCTTGACACTTAGCCCAGGAATACACTTCACCCCAAGATCTGCATCACCAATGTAAACTCACCAACTAATTGCAATGAGAAAGAGTGGCAGGAGATCATGTTAGAAGAAACCAGTAGTCTTTTAGCTACCAGGACTGGAGCATGGGGAGCTGTTCCAGTCTTTGTCTTAGCCTCTTAGGAGACCAGCCAGTTTAAAGGGTGTTTCATGTCCAGTGTCAAATGAAACCAAACTTCTCGATCAGCTCTCCTGCTGGTCCTGTATAGGTGGCCAACAATGTTGTGGTCTGTGTAATGGCATGGGAGCCTGCTCTTCTCCAGCACAGAGAAGTGTTGAGGAGTGGATGCATCTATCAGATGGATATGTCAAGCAGCAGCTCCCACTGAGACACTTCTGATCCTCTACTAAACAATAACTTCAACAGTACTGTAAGCATATATGAACTCTTTTAATTAGCTGATTGTGGCTATCACATTCATTTCTAATCATCAGTGATTAGCCCCCAGATAATGTCCCCATTTTTGAAGGAAAGTAAGATTTCTTCTACTTAGAGGGCATATGAATACCATATAGCTTCTTTGCACTTTATACTCTGAAAGAGCTTCAAGTATTTTACTGACTGGAAAGAGCTGGGCTAATATATGATATCATTTTCATGCATGGTGTGCCTTACTTTGTACAAATATAGTCACCTTGCTTATTTCCTTTCTTAACAGGTTTTACTTGCATGATATTAGAGATGGCTCAAGACAAGATTGTTTTGCTGTTGTTTTTTTGTTGTTGTTGTTGGTTTGTTTGGTTTTTGTCTTTGGTGTGGACATCCGGAGAAATATAAGCCTAAAATTTCTCATCTTTCCAAAATTATCTTGTTTTGTTTTGTTTTGTTTTGTGTTTTTTTTTTTTGTTTGTTTGTTTTTTTTTTTTTTTTTTATGTCAGCATGTCTAAAAGAATCATGTAACTACCACTGAATGGCACAGTTGGGGAAACTATATTCTCCAGATGCAGTAAAAGTTACTGTATTTTATTTCCTATTTTCTGTGGAGGAAATTACTTTTAAAAGCCTCCTATGATTTTGCAAGAAATAAAAAAGGATGATAAATTAGTTCCTGCAAATTGTACATTTCTACTGTGTTCATTTTAATGAAAATGTGCAGGTATCAAAAGAAGTGAAAGAGGGTTTTTTAATTGTAGTGTTCTCCTTTAATATGATGTAATCAGATATTTTATAGCATACTGAACATGCACATTGTGGATGTGCAATAAAATTCCTATTACTGTCTTTTTTCATGAAGGTACATATAAACACAGAAACACATTATATTTCACCAAATCTATTATCATATTTTTAAAGCAAAGACAGATTCTAGTTCAGTTATGATAAAGAGCTCAGTTCTGATTCTATTTAACTATGTGGAAAATTCTGATACTATACTAAGAGTTTAGAGGAATCCTTAAATTTTGAACTTGATTAACTCTACAACCCAAATTACTGATAGCAATGAGAAAAAAAAAAAAAGTGCTGGGACTAGCCCTAGAGAGGTATATTGATTAAATAGCCCAAAATATGTTGGGAAAAAAGGTTTCAATTATTTGTTAAAATAATTAAAATAAATAAAACTGAGGCTTTCTAGAAATATGCCTTATAACCCATGGCTCTTGCCATTCTTTCTAAATTCTAGTCAAATGTGAAGATATTTCATCAGCACTGTTGACTAACCTCTTGCTTTTGATAGTTTTTTGGACCGTATGAAAAGACTCTTTAGCTTGGATCTATGGTTACTCCTCAAAAGCAGGACTCTATCTACATAGTGCATATCACCTTTATGAGAATCTGTAAAGTCTGTCTCTTACATTTCATGATCTGTAGAGATAAAGTCATTCTGTAATACAAAATAGGTATTATAACACTTGAAAAGAGCTCTTTGAAAGACTTGTAAAAGAAAGCCCTCCCCCAATGCATTCATTTATTATTCTTGTAAGGGGTAGATTTTCAAGATACTGCTTTCCATATGTATTTGAAGAAATAATCAACAGCTTTAGATGGATTCCATTTTCTTTGAATCATCAGGGAGAAAGTGTTTAAGGCCAGCTGTCAAATTCATTTTGCTTTCTCTGGATAAAGCTGTATAAAGAGATCTTGTGATTTTCTTGCTGGCCTTAAACAAAAATGAATTTATATATAAAAGCACCGAGACTGGAAGAGTTAGATTGTTCTCTGTATACTATCAAATTCAAGTAGCATTTAAGTTGGTCATTTTTTTTGCCTCACCAATCTGTTGTTGAATCCTATTGTATGAGTTCTCCTAAAGTTATTTAGGTTAAAGCCCCAGAGGAAAATATCTTGATATTAGCATAAATCTATCTTTAACGGCACTAGAAAAGTAGTAAAGATGACGTATTTAATGCAATTTATTTTCAAGCTGCTACATTATGAATTTTCTTATTTAAAAGAAGATGGGCCCACAAGTTCATGGCTATGCAGTCATTTTCATATTCTCCACATTTCTTACCATCTTCTGTTCAGTGCAGAGATGCTGACATTGACCTGTTTGTTTTGGTGGTTTTTTTTTGGTTGTTTGATTGTTTTGTGTTCTTGTTTTTGTTTGTTTGTTTGTTTGTTTTCAAATAACAAAGTCAGGAGCTACTTTATGCCAGATAAGTACTCCAAAGTGCCAAGTGGAACAGGGAGACTATTCTAACTGTCCTATTTTTAAGGCTCCTATTTATATATCGCAGTATGATGTTTACCTTTTTTGCACAATGCTGATTCATGTTCTCTTCTCATCTGCTGTGACACTCAGATTGCTTTCTGCACAGTTGCTGCCTAATCAGTCATCTCCATTCCTGCGTTTGTTCCCAGTCAGATGTGTGACTTGTGTCTGCCTTTGTTGAACTGAGCTGGCAGAGAAGGGAAAGGTCAGATGGTTTTCACACATTTGTCAAGGCTGCTCTGAAGCCTAAGCCAGTTCACTTGCAGTCCCTCCAAGCTTGATATTACCTGCAAAGTGAAAATTGGGTCTGTGCCCAATTAACAAACTGATTAGAGTGTCAGTTGCTGGGCACACCGACTGAGAGCAGCAGTCAATACCTCCTTCTTGTTTGGCAGGGAACAGCTGATAATGACTGTGAATAAAATTTTCCAAATGCTTTACAGAAGTTTCTAGACCATGTTTCCCTTCTTTGCTTGAAAGAATTTAAGGCTGAATCAAATGTTCATGAGGTGTATAACATGTGACCAGAGCACCTGGTCATGTGGTAGGTGCCCCAATGGTTTGGGTTGGAAAGGACCTTAAAGATCATCTAGTTCCAACCCCCTGCCATGAGCAGGGACTCTTACCACAAGACCAGGTGCTCAAACCCCCATCGTACCTGGCCTTGAACATGTCCAGGGATGGGGCATCCACATATGACAATTCATGCTTCTCCTCTGTCTGTAAAAGCTGTTTCACCACCTCTAACTGTGACTTGGTTTCTATTTTTCTTCTGGATTTGAACAGGCAGCACATCACTGAGCTGGAAAAGATAAATGAAGGTAAAAAGGGGAAATATTTGTTCTGAATTTGCTTTGATATGTATATTCCCTCTAACAACAAAATAAGGAGTAATTTCTTTAAGAATCCTGTGCAAAGACTATGCTGACTATCCACTACCATTATTCAAAGTCAAGCATTCATTCCAGCTTGCTTTCTATAGGAGATATTCAGGGAGACGCTGCATAAGCTACTGGGGACTTGACAGTCACCAGTGGGCTTAGCTGGTGGGGTGACCTTGACAGAAAAAAATAACAACCTGAGTACCTGTGCCCAGCTAACAAGTGATAGTTGCTGCAGGTAATAATAACAGGTCATGATATGGCATCATGAGACCTGAGAACACTTAAGAAGTCAAAAGTCCAGTGGGCACACAGTGTCCAGAAAACTTGCTGTATTTGGCATTGCGACAGCTGCTCCTGAATATCCAGCTCAGCACTGGTGAGTGCAGTCCAAGGAGGAAGCTGAATAATACAAAAAGTTTCACAAAATGAAAATGGAAGAGAAGACAGAAAATTGAGTGGGGAAAAAAAAAAAAAAAAAAAAAAAAAAAAAAAAAAAGTCAAGCATTTCTATCCACACAGCTGAATGAAATGAGTAGTTATAAGGTGGTTGGATCACAGTCTAAGTATCTGCATGGAGCACAGCAATGCAGCAGAGTTAATTTTGCAAAGAGAAGGTTTATTGATGCTGGAAGATGAATCTAGACAAGTTCATTTAAATGATGGATTTTTTATCCATTTAAAATCTGTTTGTGCTGAGTTCTCTGTCACTGGTAATTGTGAAAT
Source organism: Oxyura jamaicensis (assembly GCF_011077185.1). Lineage (NCBI taxonomy): Eukaryota > Metazoa > Chordata > Aves > Anseriformes > Anatidae > Oxyura > Oxyura jamaicensis. The sequence continues at coordinate 181,530,708 of NC_048893.1, forward strand.
CTAGACCAGTTTGGTTTTCTGCAAGCTGTGCTGTAGTTCAGAAGTCTCATCCTTCCTGTTACTTTGATAAAATTACCAGGACCTTCCCTTTGGCCCAATCACCCATATGGTTTAGGGCCTGCCTTTAATTCTATCAATGTACAAAAAGATCGAATGTCATTCCCATGTCTCCATCTTTGTAGGAGGGATACATGATTGTTGTAGAGCTCTTCTCTAGCATTTAAGAAAACAGGCCAAATAGGAGAGCTTATTTACAGAGGGATCCTGGCACCCCTGCTGAGACATTGTGTCTCCAATTCCAACAGTTCAGCAGTGGCAGGACAGATGCAACCCTAATTCCCAGGGAAAACGTATGTAAAGGACTGAACAGCCATACAGCTACTACCATGTTACGTGACCTGGAGGGCATTCATCACAGCAGTCGTGACAGGAGCAACATGGCAAACCCTACCAACTCTACCCTACACTGTAATTCTTACCTTTGCAATGTCCCAAACCTTGCCTGGTCCTTCCATCCCCAAACTGCCAGGGTACAGAAGCCTGAAAGAAGTGAAGGTAGAAAGTTGTACTGTCTTGGGTCTCAGGTCTGACAGGGGAGACACAGAGAATTGGGCAAAGGCTTTGTAGGGAAGCATGGAATTAGTTCTGTCTCTACAGAGGAAAAAATCCTGCTATGGAAATCATATATTTAATGAGATTATATATTTAATGAGATTTCTTTGTCTAAGAATTTCTTAAACATATGACTTCATGTCCTACAATTTGTGTATGCATGGGAAATTAGATTATTTTTAGTGAGTAAACAGTATTTTTCATCATCCCTAGCTTGTTCATTCATACATAGAACTCCTTGCTTAATTTTCTTTGGGAAAAATTAGGTGATCTATCTTCACAAAAACAGCAAGAACCAGAACCCTCTTTTGTGACTACTTACAATATGCCAGCAGGATGTGGAAGATATAAGTCTGAGTCAGGCTTCCATCTGATGCAGCTTCAGTTCATCACTGATTTTGCAAAAGATTGCCCAGAAGACAATAATATTGAATTTTCAGGGGAAAGGATGAGATTCATATTGAGGTCTCTTACTCTGCTGAAGCCATTCCACTTTGATAAAATGAATTTCATTTGTCAAAGCAGTAACTATAACATAAATGCTCCATCTTCCACATGCAACTTAGCCATCATCTCTCCATGACCCAATAAATCTCTTCATCAGCAAGAGAGGCTGAATCAGCTCCTGAATGTCTTGTAATTTTCAGAGGAAGCCTGTGTATACATTAGTGGGTGCTCTATGCAAATGGGTATATGTATGTCCTATAGCTTTGAATTTAAGAGACATACCTTACAAAAAGGATGGGTGACTTCCAAACCCTGCTTCAGCAGTTGTGAGTGCCTCCTATATCCAATGGAACATTGTCACTAAGGAGGGCAGCAACCCACCCAGGGTATGCAATAGCATAGTGTTAGAGCTGTTTTTCTGGGAAGAAAAGAGTGAGGGAGATGTTTTTAAATGCTGGAGGGCCTTGAAGAAGTTTTTTTCTCCACATTGGACTCAGACACTGGTGCACTACAAATGCACTCCTCCTCTCCACTGCTGCTGTGAAATGATGGCCTCGTTCCTTGGCTTTTGTTGCACACAATCCATTCTGTCCAGTGACAACGGAAAAAAAGGGAGCGTGTTGGATTTTTCTTTTTTTCTTTTTTCTTTTCTTTTCTTTTTTTTTTCTGATTGATATAAACTAATGATTCATCTCACCTTTTTAGATTTGAATGAACAAATTGATTTTTGCAGTTCTACCATCACACCTCTCAAGGCTGCGTGCCACTGAGAATTGCTGGAGAGGTGTTGTGTAGAAGCTCATCTTTTCATCGCTCAATACCACAAAGCAGACCTCACATCAAGAAGCCCTAATGGTCAGGGGCCTTCTTTACATTCTTTAAGAGACATGACTGGGACTCAAGTCCTTGTTTATTCCCACAGAATTATGCAAAAACATTAATCAAATTAATTGTCTACAGAAAAGTGGCTTTTGCCATTTTCTGACTACCTCACCTTATCGTCACTCCTGTTACTTTGCCTCACCCCATTTTTGCAGTTTTATGTTGTACTACATGTGGGGCAGGATGCATATTAGAAACCATAAACAAGTGTGTGAGCTGCCCTGAGCAGAATACTCAGAAAGAGGTGCACATTCCATCTTCTCCCAGGAAGCAACTCGCTAGCTGCTGTCCTCCAGCCCATGAGGTATTCTCCCTCCCCACCTATCAAAGGTCAAATAGAGATGATGGATGCAAAATCCCATCCCTTCCTTTCCTTACCTACCTTGCCTAAAAAGCAAGTGTGTGAAAATGAAGATTGTGTTATGATAACCAGAACTTGAAATGCAGATATGCATTTCTTTTTTAGTGCACTTCTGAAGAAGGGAGCCATACTCCATGGCTAAGAGGAATTAGAAAGCCATAATGTGGGCCCTCAGCACTTGGCAAATTGCAGCAAGGGACAGGAAAGAGACCAGCCTGTGTTATATAGCTATCTTTCTGTAATATTAAAGATATCCATTTTATCTGGCAATGGCTGTGACATTTTCTTATCCCTTCAAAATATTGAATGAATTCACAAATGATTTTCAATAACCCATTTGTATTCATTTTCTTTTTCTAAAATAAACTTGTCTAGGAGAACTAATGAATACCACATTCATTATAATGGAAGCCTTTTGCAAGAAATATTCTGCCTAGTACATTTCTTTACACCCAAAGAGTATGATAAGATAAATTCCATTTTCAAGCAGCTGAATGGTATTATAGTCCCATTAATTTCAATAGCTAAGCCACAGCAAGAGCATTTCCTGTAAACTCTTTTAGTTTTGTTTGGATATACAATAGGAAAGTTACTGAAGATTAAAATGGAATCTATGCATTTTTAAGAGTTTTTCATTACTTTTTGCAGTTTTGCTTTTTTTCCTTAATGCATCAGAGCATTAAAAAATACATGACTGTGACAAATAACAGCAAAGAAGTAGTGTTTACAGAGAACTTTGATTCCAGTCTAGTGCATTTGCCAGCATTTTGGCAAACCTTTCCCATCTGTTGTTGAGCTGTGGGAACCGTAAATTCCCTTCCATGAAGAATAAAAGGTACTAAATACAGTTGCTACCAGCATGAAGCAAGTGATTAAGAGGAAAAAAATGAGAAATAGCAAAAAATATATCTGAAAATAAACTCCTGTTTGTAACTTTAATATCCTAACCCAGAGAGAACACGGATTCTTCCCTGGTGTATAATGGGCATGAGGTGTGCTATTAAAAGACTGACTTGGGAATAGTGTGATGTCTGTGGGTTCCAAAGAGAGCTGGGAATGTAACATCATACTTCACTTTTTTTTTATCTGCTGGAGGAAGAGAAACAGGTAAGGTAGCACTGGAGTCTTCTGTTAATAACTGTGGGCAGTCATAAGCTTCTACATTTCCTGTTGCAGCAGTATGACTGTGCAGATCCACCTGAGAAGATGTGTGTCTGCTCCACGAGAGACAATTACTAGAATTAATAACTTTGTAGAGATATTCTCAAATTGCAACAGTGTCAATGAAGACTATATTTGGCATTAAAGAGTTAGTTTTCTACTCCCCAAAGCCATGGAGGAAAATAATGGCAGAACAATTCTGATAATCTAAACCAAAACAGATGGTTTGAGAAGTGGTGGAATGCTTCTCGTGACTTCATTTTTTCACAAATCACTCCTACTTTCTGTTTCTTGCTCAACATTCCAGAAAATAGATTTCTGGGACTAATACAAAACAAGCCTGGTGGTCCTAAAGATATTCAGAGTGCTGTCCCTCAAACTTCTCCCCTTGCTGAACAGTACTTTCTTGACAACATTATTATAGAATATCTACCAGGTGGAGAGCCAGATACTAATGTTAGAATCATACTCGGGAGATTTAGAGATTCAAAAAAAGAATTTCAAATACAAGAGCATACCAAACCTTCTGACATATCTGTGGGCTTGCCACCCTAATCTTGTGAAGGAGATGCAAAAAGAGTAGATCCTTCTAGCTAGTACAAACACACGTAAAAAGTATCTGTGAGTCATGGCATGGCCTCACTGCCAGAGGACCTCGTAAGGGGGACGTTTCTCTTCACCCTTACTTTATTTTGCTGGAATTCTTGTGATTGGGAAAAAAAAAATGGAAAAAAAATCTCCAAACATAGAAGAACAAATGCTTTCCTGGTATGTTTAAGCCACAAATAGGAAAAAGATCCATCTGCAGCTGAGAGGCAGCTGAGAGGAATAGGGGGGGGGGGGGGGGCCGGGCTTGCTCTATTTTCTGCATGTTTAGAAGTTTATTCTACAGAAGGTAGTGCAGTCTGACTGGAACTAAGTTTGTGAGAGGAATAAAGGAACATGATGAGGATCACATTCACTCTATCGTCCTTAGTCAGTAAAAAGAAATAATACTGTGTAACTATCTTTTGACGTGCCCTTTAGATTATAATAGAAGTATGCAATTATATATATATTAGTAATTTCATATAATGCTTATGTTGGAAGGGACTTTTGGGCCAATACTCAGGGCTTTAAAGTGGGAGTGGGTCGTGCAGGGCCTTGACTGGTTTTCTTTTGAATACTAGGAATGAAGGTTCCACTTGTTCTCTGAGCAATTTGCTCTCCTGTTCAAAAAATAAATGAATTTTTAAAATACATGTATGACGGGAACCAACTTTTTCTGACATTATTTCACAGCATCCAGCACAGTTAGTTTCCAGTGTATGAATGCTGCTGTACTACAAATAATGAAACAAACAGACAAACAAACAAACAAAAACAGTAGAAATGCTATTGTAAAATGCATTTGATTGTATTTATTATTTAAATGCTATCACATTTTCTCATATTTACTATGGAGCAACTCAAGATTTAAATGGCTGCAATGGCAAATTCTGCCCTGTACGTCCAAGAACTATGTCTGTTGTGGCGTTGCATCCACTGTCTGTTCTCAGCGCCCAACCACACAGCACTAAAAAATGTATTTTTTTCATATTGGCTAATAAGTTTAGCACCTTGTGAGACAGGCTATATTTTAAGACAGTAACTTTCAAAGTGAGCTCTTCTGGGAAGGCTGCAAACGACTGTGCTCAATTAGCACTTGTTAAGATCCAAAGAGTAAACATGACACATCTGCAACCAGGATTATCACATTATCAAAAATTGCTCATTCCTGGAAACTCCCATGAACAGCTTGACTCATCTTTGAAAAGACTTATGTCGCAAACATACCTCTGGAGCACAAGGTCCCATTTTTACAACTACTTAGTGTTTCACTGAGGGATGCTGAGTACCTCCAGCTGATGGTGAGCCAATGGAAAATGAATGTACTCAGTATCCGACCAATCTCCCAAACGGTATTTTCTTAGGAACAGCCCAAGGTTCCTAGTTTCTAAAAGAAGTGTCCCTGTGTGTGTGTGTTGCAAGCAAAGTCTCTTATTGTTTCATCACAATCCTAATTTCCCATTTAAATTAATGGAATAGTAGCACCATTTACTTTAATGGTTCACATAATATGCGGTATCATTTCTTGCATAAATTGCTTCCCACAGCTAATCTGCTGCTGCACAAAATAACACAAAAAATATTTTTCTAATGTTGTTTAATGAAAGAAATTTAGTTGCGCTCTGTACTTCTTGGAAACTCTGCCACTCTACTAGGCAGCAAAGGGACTGCCTTTATTGATATACATCTTTTATAGTAAAAGAAGAGGCTGGTTTTAAAGAATTTATGACATTCTTTTCTGCCTTTTTTTTTTTTTTTTTTTTTTCTGTTACTGCTACTGTTGCCACATCGGATGCTCAGAAAGTTGCTACTTTTAAGGGAATATATTGTTTACATATATCTTGCTTGCACTAAGGTGCAATAGAGGTACTGCTAGTAATTTATAGCACAAAGACAAAAATAGGACAAAGATCTTCCAACCTCAGGACAGACAGCTACAATCACTAGGCAATAATGGTTGCTTTATTGTAATGGTTGCTTTATTGCAAGCTTGGTGATCTTTGGGCCCCTCACTACAAGAAGGACATAGAGGTGCTCAAGCGAGTCCAGAGAAGGGCAACAAAGCTGGTGAGGGGTCTGGAGAACAAGTCTTACGAGGAGCAGCTGAGGGAGCTGGGGTTGTTCAGCCTGGAGAAGAGGAGGCTCAGGGGAGACCTTATTGTTCTCTATAAGTACATTAAAGGAGGCTGTAGCAGAGTGGGTGTTGGTCTATTCTCCCATGTTCCTGGTGACAGGACGAGGGGGAATGGGCTAAAGTTGCGCCAGGGGAGGTTTAGGTTGGATATTAGGAAGAACTTCTTTACTGAAAGGGTTGTTAGGCATTGAAATGGGATGCCCAGGCAAGTGGCTGAGTCACCACCCCTGGAGGTCTTCAAAAGATGTTTAGATGTAGAGCTTAGGGATATGGTTTAGTGGAGGACTTGTTAGTGTTAGGTCAGAGGTTGGACTAGGTGATCTTGAAACCTGCTGTTGTACACTTAAATTACTGTTATACCTGCAGACTCTAGTCAAATGAAGGCACATTCCTGTCAGGTTCTACCATTCAAGAAATCAGTATTCTGCTTGAGAATACCATACATAATCCAGAGCCATTTGGCTGCAGGCTATTTGGCATGAAAGTGCTCTGATTCATATAAGAGGTCTGCTCCCCCTTGAGTTGGAGGCAGTAAACTAATGCCTGAGGACTTCATGAGAAAATGAACCACAGCCAAGAAACATATTTAATGAGGTTCATTTATTCTCTGATTTATTAATCTGGCACACTGAAAGAAGTGGGGATCCTACTGTGACCACTGAAAGTAATGTGCATTGTAACTTCACAGTCTCCTTCCATTCATAGTGCAATATTTGCTACGCAGTTAAATTAGTTATGAACACACACTTGACACAGGCTGCCTTTCTGCTGAATATGACCTTCTTATGGCATTCATTATTAAATAGTTATTGTACATGCAGAAAATGTGATGGACAACATCCCCTAATGTAGCCCACTCAGTTAGTGTTTGCAGAGTTACAACGTTATTTGGTTGGTTCTAATCTTCTCCCACATCCAGCCTCTGGTTCCCAGACATCCCAGCTCTAGGACTGCTCATAAAAATAATAACAATAATTTTAAAAAATAAATTTAAAATATTAGATTTATTTTTACCTTTTTTTTTTTTTTTTTTTTTTTTCTCATAGCAGAGTCAAATGAATCCTTGGCAGAGAGTCAGCTTTATAAGTCATTATCTCAGAGACTTGCAAATATGCAGGCTAAGGATCCTTAGTGCCCTGTGGAGCTCAGCTACTGAACAAGGGAGTAGGGAAGGTACTTCATACTCACAGCAGCCTATCTTATTTATATACTAGATATGCTCTCGAGTTTTAAGATGTACCTTCAAGCCATCTGCATGTTCCTGGGGATTAAGGAAACTGGATGCAGTAATAAATTCTCTCCTCATTTAGCTCTGTCCGTGTCAATGGAATTCAGCCAGCAGAAGTTGCTGCCTGTAGTTTTTAAGGTCATGAAGACCTCAGTGTGCATCTGGTCTCTTACATTGCACACACCAGAGTTTCCTGCAGAAGAGATTTTTCTTTGTGCTAAACAAGCTATGACTGTGAGTCTGAGCATCCTTGTGCATTTCAGAAGGACGTGCAGCCTTGATTACAATTCCCATGCAATTTTGAATTTGCCACCTACCTAAGTGGATGGTTCTACTGATTAACCGCAGTGACTGTTATAATGCTTCATTTTACTGCCAATCTTAATTTTAATGAGGACTTAATAAGTGGATGCTCACCTTCTCAGACACAGGGCTGGAAGGGATCTGAAGTACTGTTCATGTACTGGTCACACTACTTAAACCTAGAGTTAAAATAACAAGCAGTTATAGCCTCAGCTTACATACAAAGACTCAATAGCTTTTACTTACAGAACAAAAATCCTTAGCACTCGCCAGTTTGCTGTATACAGGTCTTATGTGGACTCTGTGAATTCACCTCATTAGAAACAAGGAAGCCATAATAATATGAGTAAAAAGTGGTTTTGTTACAAATAGATCACAAAATAATGCCTGCAGTCATAAAGTATAGTGATTACAAGTCTTGACATATGATTATTGCTTATTACATTAAAATGATGGTATTTACCTGACAGAGGAAATATGTACTATTATCATAAAAACAGGATGTTATTATATCTAACCATCAGTATTATTCCAACACCTACAACTCACTTGTAAGTTTTTTAAACAACGTTTTCAATAAAATTTCTGACATTTTCATATTTCTCAAAGTCTATGTAGGATATGTTCAATAACTTGGCAACAACTTGTATGATTTCCTATTTCTGTGGAAATATAATTTTAAATGGGTTTTCTAATTAGGTCAAACAGGCTTAAAAAACGAAAAGGCTGAAATCCTGCCTAAATGAGGACAGCTCCTTTTTGATGTGGTAATTAAGTTTTGGTAGAACTATAGCAATAATTCAGAAGCCTGAAGTGCAGAGACAGAAAATTTTAAATGGTCAAATGTTTTATTAACGTACTGGGTAGAAATGAATATGGAGAAAATGTAGTGGAAGAAAGAAAGAGGGAACATGAAAATAAGAAGATGACAAAATACTGAAGAGGAAAGGATAAGAGAAGTAAAACAAGATGGAGGAGCAAAAGAGAAAAAAATAAAAATGTGAGAAAATGCAAAAAGGGAAGATGAGAAGAAGAGATCTGGGTGACAAAATGGAAAGGAAAATGCAATGGAAGCATATGATAAGAAGAAAATGTGAAAAAAAATGTAGCTGTATTTAAACAAAAGTACGTGTGCAAACCAATCAAACTGAAATTTTGGAAAGGTAATTGAAAGCAAGAGTAGGTCAGGTGAAAACCATCTACCAAAGCAAAGCCCCAAGTATCTACTGCAGGACAGCTAATAAATTGCCAAGATAACCTTCTACATATGTTCACAGCTTGACTTCAGGAACTTTTACCATCCTTAGTTATAAAGTCTAACAGCATCTTCTTGAGGTAAGCATCATTTCTTGTCATTTCTCCAATGAACAGACAGTAATACGGGAATACAGTGGATTTTTGCCATTCACAATGTCAAGCAATAATTTTCTCTGTTGCCAAAATCAGAACAATAATTCCCAGGCTTCCAGATCATGTTCATGTTCTGAAAAGAACATTTAGAATCATCATAGGACAATAAGAAGATTGATAGCAGACAATCTCATCCCCAATACTACCTAATATATACAATTTAAAGATTCTTTTCTATGGCACCAGCTACAGTAATTATCTAAGAATGGTGCTGTGTGAAAAATACAAAGCAAATTAGCAGTATCAAAAGCTTAAAAAGATTGCCAGGCAACCATCGTTTTGCATCATTCAGGGATTGGTTTGTACAAATGCACTTTATTCTGACTTGGATGATTACAGCCTTTCTCCATGATCACCCATACACGTTAGGAATTGGAAGTGGGGTTACCACCTGCCTGCTCCATTAGTGGCAAGACAATTCCTGCTTTTCATTCTCTGTTTTACATACTCTGTGCTGGTGCGCAAGAGTGGGTGAAGAGAAAATTTAATAGTGAAGACTAATTGCCACTGGTTTGCCATTCAATACGGAAAAATGTTGCACGGAAAGCAGAAAAACGCTCAGTATCCCAGGTACAAGGATACTGAAGAACTACACATTTGAAACTCGTCTATGTGCACATCGTTCTTCCATTTCCCTTTAGATATTCTGACTAGAAAGATAACTGATATCAAAAAATAGTGTGTCTTTCCCTATCAGAAATTACAGTGTTGGTTAAAGTAGCTTCTTATAATCAATTTTGTTACCATTTTTGTGATACTTTTGGATTTCACTGAGTCCCAACATGTTGAGTGCCTTGGAAATTTAGCCTATAAGTTTTGACAAAGTTGGACTTTGTACATATGCAACTATGACTTATTATGATGACAATTCAAACTTTTTTCTCCTGAAGCTTAAGACTATGGTAAAAAAAAAAAAAAAAATAAAAAAAAAAAATCATCATGGCCAATAAGTTAAACCACATCTGGGCATTGTAATATTAAAATATACTCTCTTGGGAGAGTAAGAGTCACAGCCAGTACTTACTAAAACAGCTGGTGAGCAGTCATCAGGACTGACAAAAACATTTCAAGGCCCTCAGGGAACTTTGACTTCCAGCGCAAATACCAAACACATTTAAGCCCCCAGTTCTTCTCTGTTTTTTTGATCATCATAGAATCATATAATGGTTTGGGTTGGAAGGGGCTTTAAAGACCACCCAGTTCCAACCCCACAGCCATGGGCAGGGACACCTGCCACCAGACCAGGTTGCCCAAAGCCCCATCCAGCCTGGCCTTGAACACTTCCAGGGATGGGGCATCCACAGCTTCTCTGGGCAACCTGTGACAGGGCCTCACCACCCTCTGAGAAAAGAATCTCCTCCTTATATCTAATCTAAACCTACCTTCTTTTAATTTAAAGCCATTATCCCTCATCCTATCACCGTACCCCCTGACAGAGAGTCCCTTCCCAAATTTCTTGTAGGCCCCCTTTAGGTACTGAAAGGCCACTATAAGGTATTCCCAGAGCCTTCTCTTCTCCAGGCTGAGTAACCCCAACTCCCTCAGTATTGTTTCTCAAAATACTGTGAGCTCACTGAGGACTCCAGTCCCACATCCATACAAATCTGTGCAAACCTTGCAGTGACAGCACTGGGAACACTGTCCATTTGTGGCATCACTTTCAAAGTGATCTTGAAATGTATGGTCTCCAAAGCAAACTAGACAGTCCTTCATAGAGGTCTTCAACTATCCCAAAGGATTCCACTATACATCCTTTCACACCAACTATGCATTTTAGTACTTGGGGTAGGTCAAAGAGAACACTATAAGCATTTTACTTTATTTATTTATATATATATTTTTTGGAGTAGACTGTAATGTATTTGCCTAAGTTAAAAGTTAATGGAATGACAGTGGTTCAGAGTCCCAGTAATCATTGAAGCTAAACACACTTTATACACACTTTGTGCACAGGTCTTGGACTTTTTTCTCTCAGCCCTGTCCTGGTTCACTGACTACTATGCAAAAGGAATTTTAGAGATACGTAGCCTTCAAGTCAATCTTTAGTAAGCCTGCTGGGTACTTTCCTAAGGTTTTACTTTGAAGAAATCACAGAAAATGATGAGTTATCTTCAAAATATTGAACTTCAGCTCATCCTCAGGAAATTAAGCCATAACTCTACAGTACATTACAGCAAAGACTATGTAATGTACCTCTAACATTTCCATTTCATGTTTTGTTGATGTATCTGTTATTCCATGGTATTTCTTTTTCTTCTTAAGCACAGATGCTTTTTAAGCTCACCAACTTTAATGTCATTTCCATAATAGACAAAACCTGTCAATTGTGATAGAAGCTTTATAAGGACAGCTAAACAAAATGGTTCTAGCAAATAGCTTCAGTGTTTCCTACTTCATCACATCTAAAATTGGGAAAATGAAGTCTCAAAAACAGCAGAAAGAGAAATATAATTCTTTTATATCCTCCATTTTAAAATGAACAGAAAATGTCAGGCATACTTTATAAACACAAATTAAACAACCATATTTCTTTTAAATTATGTGCACCAAATATAAAATGACATGTTCCATTTTTTCCCATGGTCTTCAATAAATCTGAATCTTTCTTTCATTATTTGGAGCTAGACATTTGTGAGCTAGATATTTATGAGAATTAACTGCCTTGCATTACCCAGTGCTTCCCTATGGATCATTGTGGAAAAATATAGCCAAACAACAGCAAAAAAAAAAATATTGACCTCTGTTGCCTTACAAAGATTTTCTTAATGTGAAAATACAATTATAGGAAGGTTAAATGTCTGGTTCGCATTTACACTGCAAGCTTAAAGCAGAACTAGAAAGAAAGCTAAGCATAGTGTGAGTCCAAATGTCATGCTCTGTCTCTAAAATGTAATCCTTCTCACCTTTATTTATCTCGTTAACATCCCATATCCCTACATAGCTGGGATCAAATTGGGATAGTTCCCATAATTAAGAGCTACCTGATGCTTTAGATCAGCACCTTCGTATATGTGCTGGGATTTGTTTTCCAAGAGGATTTGTGCCACTCACCCAGATGGAGACTTTGGTTTCAGAATAATAAAATAATGAGTTGATAATGACTGGGCTGAAGGGTGCTGTAATACATATGGTATTGATAAGAGTGGGCAGGAGGCAGAAAAGTGAGGTGGGTTCCACAGGGCTGAGGTGCTGGGGGAGTGCCAACTCTAATCCCGTATCTGCCCCAAGAAAGCTCTGACCAAGTCACTTCACATCTCTACATTTCAAAGTCCTTAAAAACAAAACAGAGCAGATGACAAAATATGGTTTGTAAAGTGCTCGAAGATGTGCTGATAAAACACTCTATGAGACCTGGGTGCTACAAATATCCATACCTGCACAGTCAGGATGGATAAGATCTGGTCTGTCTCTGGGGTTGCACAGTACCTACCCCGAACATTATTGAAGATATCTATGAAGCCTGAATTGGACAATTTGATAGAATATTGGCAGATACCCAATTCAAAAAACTGAAGGGAAGAGAGAAGGGAGAGCAGGACTTCTTCCAAGATCAAAATTAAGGGGCATTCTAGTATCATGGAAAGGTATCATATTTGTATTGATATAAGACCTAAATTATAATTCTTAAAAATGGAGAAATTGTCAACAGAAGTAATTAAGGAGGAAAATAATTTATTAGCTTTTAAACCATAAGATCAGAGGTGTGTTGAAGTAATGAGAATATCCGTAGCTGTGTTAGATGGATGATTTTTTTTTATTTTTTTTTGAAAGGGGTGTAAGCTATCATGCTCCAGAGCATAAGACAACTACAAAATTACTGAGACTAGAAAGAGACTGCCACAATGTGTTTAGGTTAAAGACTTTAAAGTTAATCTTACAGGATTTACACCTTCCTGTGTAGGTCACATTACAAAATTTACATCTTCCCTTGAATCCAGGTTTTTATCACTGACAGTCAAAATACTGGACTAAAAAAGAGTATGGTCAAAGGCGTCTGGCCATTTGAAGTCAATGAAATGGCATCTGGCATGATTATTATTTACAACAGCACTGTTTGGCAAGAGGGCCCAATACAAAGAAGGACAGTCCCTACTCTAAAGAGTCTGTGATCCTTGTTTTATGACTGGACAGAGGGCAACACAATAGGCAGGGATATTCTGGTCATACGTATGATTGGGTATTATCTTACTCAAGATATCAATATTATTACCTAGATCAGATAATTGTTCTTTGTTAAGAAGAAATCTTCGAGTTTTCATCTTACAAATCACAGCATCCCAGATACCTGTTCATAGGTAAAATAGGGACAAATTATAACGTCATGCACCAATTGGATACTGGAATGAAATTTCCCACCAGGGACAAATATGTTGCAGCCTCTTCTGCCAGACACCAGGCATCTACATCAAGGTGGAGTGGGCAGGGAACCACTTCATTTCATCATTTTTTAGTGGAGATCTTTCACTGATGGAGCTTGCTAAGCACAGACTAGCTCATATCAACACATGACTAAGAAAAATAATAATAATAATAATAATCCAACAGTGTTTCATCCTCAGAGAAGCAGAAGTTCAGACTACATGGAACTGTGAGACTGTATCCCCTGAGCTCATGTGTCAGCATTAGATCTGTACCTATGTTGTCAAACAAGAATGCTTGCTTGATTGAATGTTTGCTGTATTTCTTTCCCAAAACAGTCAAGTTTTGAGCCGAGGATATAAGATATGGTGAATTGACTCTAAGAGGTAATAATTCCCCCTGTTAAGAATGTCCTCCATATTTCCAGTTTAACCAGCTTCAGCTTCCACATAACACCTCTTTTGAAATCTCTACCAGATAAATCAGCATTTAGGGTAGAATTTACTCCAGCAAAATTTAAACACTTCCAAGTAGGTATCCATATTTGACCACATTTCTAGACCTGTGACCTATAGTGACAGGAGAGCTGTGACTGGGAGGAACCCGAAAGGTCCCTTTCCCACCTCCTACTCAAAGCAGGGTGACCTTTGAAGAGACAGTAGGTTGCTCAGGGCTATGTTCAGATGAGCTTTGAATAACTCCAAGGTCAGGTATTCCACTGCCTTTCTGGGCAACTTGTACATGTCTTTGGTCACCATCACTATAAAAATAAATAAATAAATTCTCAGGACTAGCCAAAATATCCCTTGCTGAAGCCTGTGAGTGCAGCCCATTGCCCTTTCCTTATGCTCTTTTCTGGAGCTTTCCAGTTTTGCAGGGGATGCAGTATTTTTAGAGGATCCCTCTATGCTTATTAGTCTCAAAAATGCCACTTAAAATAAATAAATAAATAAAAATAATAATAAAATATTCTTCTGTTGCCCATTGTATGTTCATTAATTGCATTAGCCTTCTTCATCACTGTGCTGTACCTTAAAAGATGTTTGATGATTTCCACAGTGTTCTCATAGCTCATATTTCTACAGAGATAATGGTCTAGATTCCTAATTTATAGCTTTAAAGCATTACATTTGCCTATATGAAAGCAGGTTTTTGAGTGACCCTTTCCTGAAGTCACCAAGTAATTTATATTGCTGAATGTGGCTGACTTGCTCTCATCAGTAGTGCTTCACAAATCATCTAAAATTTTATTTGTGGTTTACTTCCAGAATCCTGATAAGTTTTTTGGCTAGATGTACTAAGGAATTAGAAAAGGCATCATTCGATGGCTGATAACTGGTCTTTCTGATATTTTTTAGATACTACAAAGTACTTATCTAAAGTACACACATTAGAGAGAAAAACAGCTTTGAGTCATCCAGGGCGTGACTTCAGTCTTGATTACATGTGGAGAGGCAGGCCTCTGTGTGAGAGCAAAGACTTCTTTGTGGAAATATTTCCCAAATGAGATTTTATAACAGAAATCATTCCAGTTGGGAACTGATGCCTATCATTTTCTCTTATCCTAAGCAATGGAGGAAGAAAAATGGGGAAAGGCAGGAGTGCTTTAAGACAGATTTTGGCTGCCAGGATGAAGACCTACATTCCAGATGAATGAGGACATCTGGTCATCTTCACGGCTTTTCAGAGCAGATCAGCTCCTGTTTAGGTATTTGAAACAGTTGGGTTTTCAACAGTGTTTAAACCCAACAGCTCCTGCTGGGAACCCTGTTGAAAGCTGCAGAGTTAAGCCCTAGAAATTTCACTCCAAATTGGATCCAAATCTTTTATGAGCTTAAACCAAATAAAAGAAGACAAAGAAAAAGAAGGCTAGTGACTTTTTAATGATTAAAAAATTAATTTTTATTTCCACATCCAGATGTATTATTGAGCTCTTTTGAAATACCCAGCCCAAATATGCATAGCTTTTCCCAGACATGTTTTCATGGTAAATTTCCCAACTGCTATGTGCTGAAGTTGTCTCTTTTTTTCCTGTCTTTCCCCAGTCATGGGACAAAAACTACACCCCTGCTCTTCTCAGACTTTACTAGTCCTCCTGAAACTTTCAGAAACAAAATATCTTTGAGAATTTGTAGGCAGGCAAGTTTAGAGAAAGCTGGGACAATTTCATAAGCCTCACTTCTTTAGGAGAATATGCTTAACACTATGGAAATCCAGCAGTGAAGAATAAACAAAAATCAGAAAAGATTAGACAAAGTGCAAGGATCTCTTTAAAAATCCTTCTTGCTCTGCTCAGATTTTGCTTCACTTTCTCTCCCTTCACATATATATATATGCTTATAAAAAGAACGTTCTTTCTTTGGGGCAAGAACATATCTGTTTTGGTGTTTTACCAAACTCACTGGGGAGGGGACTCCGACAATTAGGTAATTTTTGGCAAAAAAAAAAAAAAAAAAAAAAAAATTATTTGCATCAACCACCGCAGAAGATTGTATGTCCCAGTGCACTAGCCCTCAACAGTACGTATGAAAATCTTATAGGTCTGAATCCACAGCTGAAGAACTTAAATTCTCAGGAGATAACATTTTCAATTATTTTTTTTTATGTTTATACTTCAGATGTTTCAGTGATAATTTTCTGAAGCATGTAGAATATTTCACTCCTAAAGAAAAGAGAGAGAAATAATTAATGGGGCCAGTCTGATTCTCCAGTTTCCTAAAACTTATCTTATTTGCTGATTCCAGAAAATCTAACTAGCAAATGAATTAGCAATAAGTCAGCAGATGCTCTGAAGTTTCCTTAGTTACATAAACAATTGTGTAAAGCAAAATAATTTTATTTTCTGCTGCTATGCAGGCCAGTACAACCAATTCAGACAACTGATAGCAGGTTTTTCTTTTCCAGAATAGTCTTTGCAATCTTTCAGTACAGAGAGCAAATGAATAATTATTGTAAATAACTGGTAAATATTTGAGGTGCAGCAGTGCCTCTGCATCCCAGCTGAGACTGCTAGCCCATTATGCAAGTCCTTGTACACATAAATAGCAAAGATGGTCCCAGCTCTGGCAGCTTCAATTTCAATTGGCAAAATGGACAACAGCCAGAAGAAAAGCAATGTTATTTTTCTTATTTTGCATCTGGGTCACTAAGCCCAGGAAATTTAAATAAATTATTTACCAATGGTACATTACATACATAATTATCTGTGGTTTTTCATGAAGTCCATGTCAAAAGAGGAGAAAATTCAAAGCTCCCACACCAGAATGTTGTGCCTTTGCTGTGAGCCCATCTTTTGTCAGCAATTTTGGAAGTTTACTGTTACTTTGTAAGTCTGTGGAAAGCAATTTGAGGCTGAGCACACACTTTACCATGGTAAAGTAGCTTCAGGTATTTAGAGGACTCTTTGGAGAACACAGGTCTCCAAGTCACCCCCAGCATACTGCCACACTGAGACTTCTAGTCACACTTGTGGCCAAACTCAAGGAAAACTGAAAAGAGAGACAAATCTTAAGGGAGTTACCAGTGAATGCTCTGTATATCAAGATAGGTGCAGGAAATCAGTGAATATTTACCCTCCCTGCACCTAACATGAAGCCCAACAGAAAAGAATGTCCATTACTTGAAAAGAGAGAAATCTGGATGCTTGCTGTGGAGGCTTGTTTTGGCTGTCAATACTGAATTGCTCATAAAGTAAGCAGCATGCTGAAATCTTGGGTTTCTGTGTTACTTTTTCACCTTTTTTTTTTAGCAGAAGATAAATTACAGCTTCTACTTGTGAAGATATATCAAAATACCGCATCAAATATTACCTCTTTGATCACAGATGAGTGTATACGTTAGAGTTTTGCAAATTCATTTACTTACTTTTAAAGTCCTACACCTGCACTTGCAAAAACTTTTGAATATACATTAAAAGATCTGAAAGGTCAAAGGTTCTTAATACACAATAGGCTCTTTCTCCTACTACCCTCTAGGAATAAACAGCCTACACTTGGCATTGCCTTAGATAACAGGTGAGCTAAGAACAGACCAGTTCCAGCTGACCACGAGGCCAAGGCAGAAAAGAACCATAAACCAAGCAGTTCCTGCTTCCACACAACAGCAGTGGGAATTCACAGCTCCCAGTACTGCACTGCAAGTAGTATCTGACAAGGTATGGGAGATACTAACTGCTGAAGAGACTTCCTTCCCCCATTTTTACATCAGAATTGCACCTGCTCACATCTAACAGAACTAATTGTTCATGCAATCAGGTGAAAAATGGGCATTCAAAGGTGAAAGAGAGCAAATCATTGCTATCACCAGAATTTCACAGTTTAGGAACTAAACCTACCTTGCTTCTTGATACCAGATCAATATCTTGTCAAACCCAGCAACTGAGGCTTCCTGAGTCCAGCATCTGGGGAATGAATTACTGCCAGACCTTGATGGTTATCTTGAAACATGAGTTATGGTTGCAGGGCTAAACTGCCTTCTCCAGGTCTATGTTTGGACTGATTCAGTTGTTTTTTGTTTTTGTTTTTGTTTTTTTTTTCCACTCATTTGCATTAAGCATAAATTTAATTCCAGTCCCCACTCATTTTTCTACTGTTGGTGGGGCACATACAGCAACGGGCCCTAGGAAACACCAGGTGTGCATCAAAGAGGGTGTCCATGGAGGTCTGCCAGTGCCAGGAGTTTTAGCTGACAAATCTCCTATTACTGCAGCTCTGGCTCTCTGCTAAGCAGTATTTGTCAGCTATTTTGTGGCATGGACAAATGGGGCCTGTGATGAAACCAAAGCGAGGTTTAAACTCAACCCTCCAGAGGCTTGTGGCTATTTACCCCTATAGCATTTCGACCACTCCCTGTCACTGAACCTTTCCCAGTTACTGAGTTTTACCCTGGTCAGTATTTCTTTCCTTTATATATGTCTTTTATTACAGGTGTCTGTGGGATGTGTCTGTGGACAGTTTAAGTTTATTAGGGCTCTCAGTGCCAAGTAAGTACAGTTCAGCTTGAAAAGGCCGTCAAAATTATTGGCTCCACTTACATGGATGCCTGAGTTTCTTCTGAGATGAATTCTCATGATTCAAATCTGTGGACTTAGGCAGCCAAAATCAATGATGGCTCCTCTTAAAATACTGAACTGAGGGCCTCAAGAGCTGATTTCTGAGCAGTCAGACATCCATGAACTGGGAGTATGTAGACACCTGGGAGCAATAAATGAATCTCAGGCCAAGCTACCATCAGTGAGACCGATTTCATCCCTCTTCCTGTCACTGGCATGCTGTGCAGGACTCGAGTTTTCAGTATAATATGTACCAGCTAACTCCACAAACCAAAGACACAGATAAAAAAGATTAATGGTTCTTGCTACTGATTTTTTTTTTTTTTTACTGATGCAGTTTAATTTCACCTGGACACTCACAAGACCTGTAGTGGAACAAGACTCAGTGGAGCATGGCTTCCTCCTCACCCCAACAAAATATAGAATATTAGAATCATAGAAAAAATAAGGTTAGAAAAGACCTTCAAGACTGTCTGGTCCAACCATCACCCTACTACCAATGTCACCCACTAAACCATGTTCCTACACACCAGGTTCAACCTTTCCTTGAACACCCCCAGGGACGGTAACTCCACCACTTCCCTGGGCAACCCATTCCAATGCCTGACCACTCTTTCTGAGAAGAAATGTCTCCCAATTGTTTTAACTGTTGAAGAGTAGGGGCATGACGTTTCCATTTTTCCACTCACCAGGGACATCGCCCGAATGCCAGGACTTTTCAATTATGATGGAGAGAGGCTTGGCAACTCCATCAGCCAGTTCCCTCAAGACCCTGGGATTCATGTCATCAGGTCCCATAGACTTGTACCTGTTAAATTCATCAGGTGGTCTCGAACCTGCTCTTCATTTACAGTGGGTGAGACTTTGATCCCCCAGCCTCCATCTACGGGTTCAGGGAAATGAAAGACTTGGGAAGCCCATCTACCAGTGCAGTCAGAGGCAAAGAAGTTGCTGAGTACCTCAGCCTTTGCCATGTCTGTCGTTACCAATTACTCAGACATAGAAACTCACTCCTAATATAAGAAATTAGCCACCTATAATCACTTACACACTACTATTTTCACCCCTCAGTCTATCTTAACAAATGTTAAAGGTGCATGGTGGCCCTTGGGGACTCCTCCTGTCACCCCAGTGCAGCACCCTGAAGGAAACTGGGTCCTCTCTTGTGCTCTTCCTCAAGGCTCCGTGCAGAAGAGATGACACCTCTGGCACAAAGGCTGGGGGATGGGAAAGAAGCACTCACACAACCCCTGAGAATCAGCAACAGAGTTCTTTATTGCCAGGACATCTTGCAGGTGAACCTGCAGGATGTCTGTGGTGTTTGGCGGCTCCAACCTAGTGCTTGGGATGGAGCCTGAGCAATGAACGAGTAGGGAGCTGGCTGGGCACTCCTGCAAGACTGTTGGTGCTCTCAGATGGCAAAGAGCAATGACATACTGCGATAGTTCCAGGTCTGTTCTGGCCGAGGTGGATCCACCTCCATTGCTACCTCCACATCTTCTGGTGGATCCACCTCCATGGGCTCCACGGTTTTGGCAGAAGGATAAGCCAGTCCTTGCCCTGGACTGCCCAGATGGGATGCCTTCTGTCCGGAATGTTTTTGGGCCAGGGTGCTGAACCAGAGGGTCATCCAGTTCCATCCCTAGGTCCCATTTCACTGTCCAGTTATTTTCATGCATGGGTCCAATGCTGCCGTCTGTTTTACAGCTGTGGCTGGGTCCCACACTGCATTCCGGATTATGGGCATGCCTCTGCTCCCCAGGGCTGTCTGCCTGATGCTCCTGCTTTTGCCCCACACCACCATTGCGCCACTGGTTAGGCCCAGGCCCCCTGTCACTGTATGGCTGAGGGGGCGGCCTGTTCACTGGTGGTGCCAGTGGTACCGCCTGTATGTGTCTGTGGGCCGTGCACCAGAGGTGCCCTGAGCACTGGTGTCAGTTGTGCTGAAGGTGTGATCCCTCAGCCCACAACACTTCTCATTAGGTGCACTCCTGCTCGGTGCTTCCTTGGGCTGCACTGCTGTCCTCACACCGAGGAGGCCTGCCGCTCACCTTGCTGCTTCGGCTCTTCTTCCTGCCGCACAAGCCGGCTGTCAGAGTGCCCAGAAGCTCAGCGAGGGGTGGGCCAGCTGCAGGGGTCCTGTTTTATAGGGCCCAGAGCAAAGGCAGGGCAGTGGTGGCCACTGTGACCTCAGCAAACCTCTGTGATGGAGTGGCCCACGCGTGGCCAAAGGCGGCTGTGTTGGGAGCAGCCTGGAAGATGCCCTCACGTGGAAGAAGGAGAGGGGTTGGGGGGGCTGAGGGCCCGTTTTCTGGGGCTGGCTCCTCCAGGCCATTTGTCTCATCCTAACTTCTACTGTACAAATTGTTATCAGCTACTACCACCATCATTGCTGTAAAAGGTCTCTGAATTTTTGGATATTTAAATTGATTGTTTCTGTCTCATCCAATTAATCTCCGTTAACTATTTGTTCTTCTCAGAAACTAAATAAATTTATTTCTTAGCAACTGAAAACAGTAAGGTGATACAGTTGAGAGGCAATTTAGCATTCAAAAGAGTCTGAGCACAAGGAAAAGAGCCTTGGGACTTTGGTCTGACTCTTTCACAGAATTGCTGAACCACAGGATGGCTGAGGCTGGCAGGGCCCCCTGGAGGCCTCTGGTGCCAGCCCTGCCCAAGCAGGGACACCCAGAGCAGGCTGCCCAGGACCACGTCAAGGCGGCTTTTGGAGATCCCCAAGGAGGAGACCCCACAGCCTCTCTGGGCAGCCTGTGCCAGGGCTCCATCACCCGCCCAGCACAGAAGTGCTGCCTGGTGCTCAGAGGGAGCCTCCTGGGTGCCCAGCTGTGCCCATGGCCTCCTGTCCTGGCACTGGGCACCACTGAGCAGAGCCTGGCTCCGTCCTCTCTGCACCCTCCCTTCAGGGATGTAGGGACATGGATGAGATCCCCCTGAGCATCCAGGACAAAGAACAATCACCATGAAATGCCGTTGACACCGAAGACCTTAAAGGGTTTGGACACCATACTCACAAAAATAAGATGAGAAAAATTAAAATGATACATTTGTTCACAGTCCCTGTGTACCATTAACAATTATATTTTATCTCACATAAAACCCTTTGTAAATCAATGCCAGAGGGAGCTGCTCTCACACCTGAACAAGAAGCACCCATAGAGTGCAAGCTGACCCTGGCCAAAACAGTGGTAAGGACTGTGCTGAACAGGGTGGCTGATTACAGGGTTGAACTAATGTGGACATGGAGCCAATGTAGCCAGAAAGCCTGAGGAATCTAGGCTACACCCACAATTTTCTTCTTGCTTCCCCAGTGGCATATTATTGGGTCATGACCCACATGCAGATGTCATGCTGTCCTGCAATAGCTTGTGCCATCCTGGATGCATCGTCCTTCACTCAGACATTTGTTCAACTGGATTACAGTTGATATAGATGCTTGTATATTCTTGTTCCTTTTCCAGAAAAAGCCCTACTCTTTTTGGGTGTACAATCGATCCAATCCAATCCAATCCAATCTAATCCTCTCAAAGCTACTACAAAGGTAAAAGAGCAAAGTCTGGACTCCCTGCCATACCTCCTCCACCCTCCTCAAGATGTGTACACAGAACTCTGGAGATAAATGTACAAGTCATTTCATGATGGAATAACTTGGAGCTTCCTACAGTATCACAGGAGTTTGTATTTCCTTGAAGAGTTTCAATCAGCGGGCTAAACTGAGAAAAGTATGCTATATGGGGATTTGGGTAAATGGTGCCCAACAGGACCAGTCTAAGGTTCTGTTTTAAAAACTAGGTCTTAAAATGAGTCAGGATTTCACTCTTCATCTTTTGAAAAGAAGAGAAACTAGGGAAAATGGCAGGGGAACATGATGGTAGGTTGAGCATTGTTGCTCTAGATTTCCTTTCTGGTCTGCAGAGAGACAGATAGCTTCAGACTTTGGTTGTGGGGAACTTCTTGCAGGTGCCTGTCCATTTGCACTCATGTCAGAGACACCAGGGTGCCTGGTCACAAGATTCACATTCCCTTTTTTTATTCAATCAAGAAAGCCTCCCTTAAGCAGAGTTTACCTGTCTCATGTCCAATAATAAAAATTATTTTTGAGAATGAATAGGATTTCAATTTAAGCACATTGATGTTGGCTCGCATTTTGGTTCAGCACCCCTTCCACAATCTGACCAGCTGGGCACTGTTGCAATGAAGAGGCCAAGTGCCAAATTCCTGGGGCAGGCACCAAAATCCTCTGTTCACAGGGGTAGGGTGGTTGATCTGCACCCCTCTTTCTGATGCTGTCATGCCAAGCTTTGCAGTTGCCAGAGAAAGGGAAATTAAACAAGGGGAAGCCTGAGGGTATTTTTGTTAACTGGTAAGTGATTTTGCTAGCCTATCTTAAGAAGTTATTGCTGGGCAGCTAAGAGATGGTGCCTAGCCTCAGCTCATCCCAGCTGCAAGCTAAAATGAATTATCGCTCACAATCTTGCTGCTGGCAACATGATGGCCAAAGGGCACGATGGGGAACCTCCACATGCAGACCTGCACACACACAGCCTGTACACAGCAATAGGGCACACCACTCCCTACATGGTAAAAGACACAACTGGCAATCCTGTACTGACAGGGTTTGTGTGGGAAGGGAATGCATAAAAAGAAAAGATATTTCCCTGTGCTGCACTGAGGAAGCCAAACCCTAATAAACCATCCTGAGACATCTCTGGGGTGGGTGGGGGGATGAGGAGGAAAGTGCTGCCACTCCGTGCTGTTAGATGCGCTCACAGCACTGTTCCCCTGCAAAGTGTGACAACATCAACCATCTTGCAATTATTAACTTTTCCACACCAGGGTCAGTGAGGACGTGGGACAGGTCCTCACAGCCACACAGCACAAGTTATGCTAGGGGCCATCACCGTCCCTCACCTTCACAGCCAGTGCTGTGGGATCCAGCTGTGGGTAGGTGGTAGAAATGTGCTGAGGTCCCCTCCCCAAATCAGCCTCTCACAGGGCACACACAGGAGTGCAAATTAGGTAGTATAGACCTCAGCACTGAAATCATGTTGGCATCTAATAATACACACACAAATATACCACCCATCATCCATACCAACAGCACCATTTCAGGGCACTGCTCATGTTTGCGCCTTTGAAAGAAAGGTGAAATTTCCCTGTTTTCAAGAGTTTTTATTATTATTATTATTATTTCTTCTTTCAAGTACAGCTTGTTCTACTTATTAAGCAGTTGGGAGTGAAACAGCCCCTGCTTATGGTTCTGATTTAGGTGATATTTTTACTTCCATAATCTTCAGAAAGCCTGACCAGAAGACTGCACAGTACTGGAACTGCGCAAGCAAAGGCTGGGTTAGTGCCAGCTTAGTTAATTGTTACCTCTGCCCTCCAAAACTTTTATTAATTTTTTTTTTTTTTTTTTTTTTTTTTACTGGAAGGCAGCAGTTCTATTTTTAGCCACATACTTCTTCTCTGCACGGTTCATTGGCGTGCCACCTGGAATTAATATTTACCTTATTCTTAGCCTTAGTTAAGATGAGCGAGTGTCTTCTAGCCCAGTGACCCAAGCAGACTGCAAACATAGAACATTCACTTTTGTTTCTTGACTTTTCCCTGCCACACTATGCATAAAGCTAAGTAGATTCCTGTAAAACCCACAAGATCTCTGGTTGTGAAGAGCAGGTGGGTGTCCCCAGGCAGATCTCCCCCCATTCCAGAGCAACACCACTTCTACTGCTCTGATCCTTGGGACAGCACAGAGGAAAGCAGAGGCAGACAACTGGACATTTCTGAGCAAGTTATAGCTATATTAACTTTCCTACCAAATCTTTCACATTGCAGAATTTCCATTTTCAAATGAATTCAAACCAATGGATGACTGTACATTGAAGTTATCCCTGTGAGTCACAAGATTTTTCTGCAGACAGTGTGGAGGACGCCTGAAGTCTGATTAGCATCTGAGCCAACACTTTGCCCCAACAAGTACATGGCTTGTTGTTTATATGAAAAGGAAAATGCTCATCCCAGAACAATATCTTCCATTCTTTGAGAAGGGGTGGCTTTGAAGAAGGACCAAGTGAATCGTGGGAGTAGCATGTTGGGCTACTTGCATCCTCTACTGACCAGGGTCACTCTTTCCTTTCAGTCTGGGTCATTTGAAAGTACAGCTATTTTTACCTAATAAACCATGACTCAAGCTAAAAATATCTTTGCCATTTGATAAGTGAATTGACACAGTGAATGACTGTCACTGCTTAGCATTGATATGTAAGTGATGAGAGCTGGAAGGGCACAAAGTCTAACATGACAGAACTGACAGTATTTTTAATTTCACATAGCTGTAATTCACAGTTGAAACAACTGAGAATATTTGCCTTCTGGGATATTTGAGATGAGGATGTTGATGACAAACTGGAGAAAGTCTAAATAACAGTCACAGAATTGGTGAAAATAAAAGCATTAACTAGAATTTCACATTTAATTACTGGTAGCCGGAGAAAGAAAAAAAAAAAAAAAAAAAAAAGAAAAAAAAAAATTAAAAAAAACCAAAAAAAAAGTAAAAAAAAAAAAAAAAAAAAAAAAAGATTCATAGTGTTATCAGATCACATCTTGTTGCTTAGTGACAATGTGACATGACCTGATGAATCACTAAGCAATGTACCGCCATTCATCAAAATAAGATGTCCCCCATTTTCATGCATATATATCTCCCTCACACACAATTGTAAATGTACATACATAAACATGACATCAACATTCTCATATCACTGGAAAAACAGAAGCTCTTTTTCCTTTCTCTTGTTTTAAATGAGAAGGAAAAACTATATTGACGTCAAGGTTGGTAGCAAGGTCTACTGTGTAAAATCTCACTGGTGAATCAGTACAAAGGCGCTAATGGCCACAGGGGCAGCAAAAATATAGCAAGCTGACATTTAAGAGAGAACTGTCTTTGTAATTAAACTGCTGATGTGCAAACCTGTAACAAGAAAAGTGATCACAGTAATCAGCCCTAAACAAAGACAGAGCATTGGAACAAACACGTCAATAGCTACAGGCAGGGAGTACATTAGAAATGATTGCCACCACAAGTAATCAGTGTTTGGAAATGCTGAAGTTGTCGAAAGGGCTCTGGTTTTGGTGACTGCACTCACTTATCTATCTGTTCGGAGCACTCCTGTGTAACTCCTTTCCACACTCCAGATGTAGGCAGCAGTCCAGTGGAACAGACTTTAAAAAAAGATAAATTAGTACGGATGTCAGCTAAAATAGCTGAATACCAAAGAAGGAGTCTTAACTGTGTTTATAGGAGTGTTTGAGCTCTGCCCAAAGTCTTTGTGTCTCTGGGGAGATTGGGCAGAATATCCGCCTTGCTGGAAAGTACCCACTGTGCACGGCAGTCTGTGTTAAAGGGCATGAAGTTATTTATCCTACTTGCTTGAATCATGGTACCAAGGATGATATATGAGTTCAAGGTCAAAGGGGTTTGCCCCTTGTCACTGCTGCTAGACCTTTCCTTTTGCTCCTTTGCTAAAAACACTCTTCTCCACCAGCATGGAAGATGAGCTCTTTCAAAATAATATTTATTCATGTTAACTCTCACTATGTCTAAACCCTTTCATAACTCAACTTCTCATGGACCTCTACAGAGAGTCCCAGGAAAACAAGCAAGAAATAGTTTTGACTTTATGGTCTGGTACAAAAAGCAGGAGCTAGTACACCTCTCTCACCCATCCTTGATATGTGAAGGGTTGATTTCACAGATGTATGGGTAAAAACAGCTGTAATCCTCCTGTGCAGCTCCTGCCAGAGTTCTCTCTGAGAAGATGCCTGCTGAGCTTAGTTAGAGTAAGGGTTTCAATGAATAATTGTGAAATCATCTTGTAAAAATTTACTCCAGAGGCCCTAGTTTTCACTTTGTCAGAAACATTAGGGAATATATGGGTGTTTTGGTTTTAGGATTTTTCCCTGCCTTTCGAGAAACCCTTTATCCCAAAAAGAAGAAGGGAAAATGTCAGAAATGATCATCCTCTTCAACCAGTTGTAACACTACACAATATAGGTGGCATCCTCACCAGCCAGCTTCATACTCTGCAGGAAAAAAATAAAAATAAAATAAAATAAAAAATTTTCAGTCTCTGCGAAGAAACAAATGAGAAAGCCTGAGAGAGCTACACTCTTCAGTTTGCAAAGAGAGATAGACTAACCAAAAAAAAAAAAAAAAAAAAAAAGTTATTAAAGAGAGAAATGAAGGTAAAGCAGAGTCTGCCAAAACCCATAGAGATTAGAATCACCAATGTATTTAACCAGCTTTTCTTTTAATTAATTTGAATATTTTACGATACTTAAAGAGAACAGAAAAATATCCAAAGGAGTATGATTTCTGGTAATGCAGCCTTTTCATTTAGATAAAGCTCTTAATGATAGTTTGTCTATAATGTCATTGTGTCTTTTTTTTTTCTTCTTGCAACTGTTTTAAAAAAAAAGAAACAGAAAGACCAATGAGTCACCCCCAAAAAGGATGGTGAAAATGGGGAGAGAAAAATAAAGCCCTTTGAAGCTCTCACACCGCTAATAAACCCATCTCACCTCTAAGAAAAAGGGACATACTTAGAGCTGGTCTCAGAAAGCAAGTCCGTGCACAAGCTTCATATGGTTTGAACATTGGAGGTGGTGGTTATGGACGGAGGTCCACCATGGATCCACCCCAGCTGGCTTCCCACCTGTTCTGCACTTACTTCTTGCCAGCTCCTTTGCTGTTCGGCAAGACAGATCTTTGAGTCCTCTTAGGATCTCTAGTAACCACATAATCCTAAAACTCCAGTACTAGCCACTAGTGAGTGCTGATGACTTTTCACAAAGAAGGCCTACACCGTACAACAGGCAAGTGTAACAAGGCCTACAGAACACCTTGCACTGCATCTCCAGAACAAGTCCAGAGAGCCTTCAGGTCTGCTCTCAGCCAGCTCCAGAGAGGAATTTGCCCTGACATTCCTCATGGGAGACAAAGAGCTCGACCAGGAGGTGTCGTGTAGTTGACAGGAAAATAAGAGTTTTAAACTGAAGTGTCCTTCACTGCAGCCTCTCCAGCTAATTTAGATCAGGTTGGCATGAATGACAGAGGAAACCTGCTATTATTTTTTCCCCTGACAGTGCAAGAGTTCTAAAAATTACATGCTTCTAATCCCTCATTAGCCGGTGTTTTAAATTCCCAGGCTGTGTAGCTTGTGCTGAAGGAGAAAGTGACAAGAGAAGAGTTATAATCCCTGTGGCAAGAGCTGTCACTGAATACCTGCTGGGTGATAAATCCACTAGGCTTCTTCAGCTAGCATTTTTTCATGCTTAAACTTCAAGGATGCTTCTCAAAATAAGGAAAAATAAGTGAAAATGACACACAATCTAAACTTTGTGGCGTGTAGCATGACCTGTTTATACCAACTGATATGTGATGTGTTCTCTCTTTGAAAGACCCTTCATATCATAGACTAGAAAAGGCAGGGATTGGCAAGCTATATATTTTCCAGAATAATTGTTTTTCTCTTTTTCTCTCAGAAAATATGGCACGCAGCACTGCAGTTTGCTCAGAAACGGATTTTCCCCTGTAATGGACACTAAGACAAAGCTCTCAATGAAGATGTCCAGCACATTAAAAGAAAACTAATAAACTAGCCGTCATATTTAATAACACTCTCAAATCATATTAAGTCCAATATTCAGCAGCACTAACTCACTCTAACAACAGGCAGGCCAATTGCAAATGATAGAATTTTGCAAATGAACAAGCACAAATAAAATGCAAGGATAACATCATCAAATACATTTGAGGTTATTAAGCTGATAAGAACTGTTTGCTTCATATTACTTCACATCGCATTGCACTTGTCACCCATTTAGTAAAATTTATGGTGCCATAAGCAACGTGACACTCACCCGCTGTGCATGCACTCACAAAGTGCATCCTAATAGTAGAATGATGCTACAAGAAACAGTTACTGGCCTTTGAGTCAGATCCTGCTTTCTAGGAAATTCTTAGGAAATAACTAAATTCAGGGAAAAAACTGGTAGGGAGCTTGTCTGGTTTCCAGGTATAATGTGCACAATGTGTACAGGAGGACAAAACCCGTAGCATTCCCAAAGCTGTGTTTATCTGCCACGCAGGCAGGGGTGAAGCAGCGACAGGTCAGCTTTCTCAGGGTGTGCCACCGTGTGCCCTTCACCTTGCTTCAGAGCAGCCAGCCCTTGGAGAGCTGGAAGGTTAACCACCCTGGGGGTTGATGCTCTCCCTCACTGCTCAGCACTGCGAGGAAGATGTCAGATTTCAGCGACTCCCCTCCCTTGAAGAAATTATCTTATGATCAGGAGCTGAGCTGAGATCAGCACAGGTTTTCACACGGACCACTATCCCACCCGCATATCCCCCAGTCTTCTTACCACTATCTTGGCTATAACAAAAAAAAAAAAAAAAAAAAAAAAAAAAAAACAAGCTTAGGGTTTCTCAAGGTCAAGGAGGATTTTGCAGGCACTGCGCAAGAACTGGATAACAAGTAAATTCAAGCCTTTACACTTTACATACAACAGCTAGATATATTTTATAGTTAAAGTTTTGCCAACTGATGCACTGTCCCTCTAGAAATCAATGGCACTATCTTATATTTATAGAGTACCTTTTGCTGCAGCCTTTAATCCCTCTGCAGAGTAAAACACATAAACATAATAACATTAGTCGTGCTTGGGAACAATTTCAGTCTATCCCGTGGAGAGATTTTCTGTCTCTGATTAGTCAGTTATCCCCTTGAAAACCCATTTTATTTTTTATACAGCTTTATGACTATTATAAATAGAGGCTTCATTTCTGTCTTTTCATGGGATCTCACATCTCTCAGTAGTGCAAGGCCTGGAAACAATATAGAGAGGTCTGGAAATTTGCTGATACTGACTGCTGTGAATAGGGTAAGCGCAACCACCTTTGAAAAAAGAAAACCAAGTTTCAAAGCATTACTCCTTGCAGCTTCTAGACTGCTGAGGGATTGATCACAAAAGGAAAACAAGAGTCTCTAGTGAACCATGTTGAGTGGAAGGCTTACTGCTGCTATGGCCAGTGAATAATGAGTGGAGGAGCAAGGACAAATTTGTACTGTCAGGGAGGCAGTGTCTGAGCATTCCCCAGCAGGGTTACTCCAACACAACTGCTATAGATGACAAGAGAAGCTGAATGTAGGAGAAGCTCTGAGGAACATATAGGTACAGATAAAGACGTTCTATTATTATTGTATCATTGCACTATTGTATGTTGCATTGTATTATTCTGTATACATGACCACAGTTCTTGAACCTTTACATCAGATTGGACCTGCTCATGAGGTAAAGAGCTATTGAGTGAGAGTAATTTCCATTTGTAAGTGCAGGACAATATAGCAAATGTGTGGAATGATAATATCAACAAAAGGAGTGAGCTACACTACAGCACCAACTTCCTTTTGCCAAATAACCATCAGAGGACCAAATATAACAGTGCTCGTAAAGCAATTTCCTCTCCTTTTCTGAACACGTGTCTTTCCTTTGTTGAAAGAGCTTCTTGAATACTGACAGAATCCCCACTGAAGTCCACAGAAAGATTTTGGTTGTCTTTCCACTAAACAGATTATATGTTTCTGTGTTAAAAAGCAGTAACAGATGCACCGATTTCAAGTCTACTTTCATAGCGTTAGAAGAAGACAGTGGTTTCCCATAACTGATAGTTCATTGCATTTGTTTTGGTAACATAACCAGAAAGAGAGGCCTCTTCACAGGTCAGAGGAAAATGAAGCTCTTCATGAACCCTTTTCACCTCACTGAGTAAAATGGCCACCAAAAACATTGGCTGGGATTCATCTGAGCCACAGAGGAGTCTGAGACAGTCACCCCATGCTCCCTTTAAGTCGGTTCAGAGGGACAGGCACTTTCAGAGGATGATTCATCTGGTCTGATTTATGGGCCTGCCTCACGATGACATTTGTTGTCTCCAGCTGTCTGGGGATGCTTGCGTCTATCTTTGACTGTAAAATAACTGGCTAAGGCCTAATGCAAGACATGTGGGTCAGTAAATACCATGGTCACTGATGACTGTAGATAGCATAGCTCACAGTGTGCGGACAGTTACCACGTGGCATGTTGCAGATTCACAAAGGACCTTAGCACTGAAAATAATAGCTCAGCTGGGCACAACAGAAGTTGTCAGCCTCTCTCCGAGTGGGAAAAGGAAGTGTCTCCCAAATGCCAAAGGTACTGGTCTCTGACAGACAATGCTAATTGATCAGCAGAAAGGTTAAATGGGACCTGCTATAACATGACAGCAAAGGACAGGGATCAGAGCTCTCCCAACATACTAAAGATACTGTCTATATATATATATATACATGTTCCCCTCTAGAAGCACGTGCATGTTACCATACCCAGACAGGAATGATCATTAACAGGTACAAGATGGGAAAATATTGGTTACACAGCTGCTGTGCTGAAGGGATCTTAGGAATAATACAGAGCAAGAACTGAACTTGAATTGGCCATGTTGTTTCAGTTGAGAAAAAGGCTATGCTTGCATACAAAAACAAAACTGCAGCTTGAAGATACACAAGATCATGGGCACTGCAGCTCAGAAGAAGGTGAGCAGGCAGAGCAACAGGGATAATCAGGGGTCTACGAAGCAAGTCATGTTAGGTAAGATTGAATTAAGTGGGATTTCTTACACTGAGAGAAGGCTGAGAGGAACATCATAAAACTTTCAAGAATGTAAAGAATGATGCATAACGAAA
The DNA here is from genome assembly GCF_011077185.1 of Oxyura jamaicensis. Classification (NCBI taxonomy): domain Eukaryota; kingdom Metazoa; phylum Chordata; class Aves; order Anseriformes; family Anatidae; genus Oxyura; species Oxyura jamaicensis. Next base: position 181,562,046 of record NC_048893.1, read on the forward strand.
GAGAGCAATCTTTTCTCCAAATCTGCATTGGGCTGGACAAAAAATAAAAGAATCTGATTTGCAGAATAGAAGATCCAGAGAACAGCTGAGGAAAAACTCTGTAGCAGTAAGCCCAGTATGAGACCGAAATACAGTCAAGGCTCTACTACCAGAGCTCTTCATGGACAAGTCAGGCCCAGACATGATTCAGGCATAGGAGAAGATACAATCAGAAGTGAGTGAGAGTTTTCTCCTGAGTATTTGCTAGAAGCCAGCTTGAAAAGGGGGGTCTCCTCCCAAGTACAGTGCAAAGCTTGAGGTATAACCATGAACTTACTATGACAGTAAGGGGCAGTGCTATCAGCACTGTTCAGTACTCCTTCTCCCCGTGCCCTCTGTGGAGAGTGTGCCACACACCTGATGAGGTTAGCTCAGGCCACAACTTATTTTGCTGCTGGTGAGCCTTTTTCATTGGCTTTTGATTAGCACAGGAGGATTCAGACAAATTATCACCGCAGACACAAAGTATGTAGCAACAGATCCCACAGTTCTGAAATAATCAGTTCAGAAATAGCTTGGATTACAAAAAAGCCCCACAAAAAGCAACATAAAAACAAACACAGTGCAAACAGATGGAAAAACACCTCTCTGCAGCGTTATTTGACACCTCTCCCTTAAAACATGAAAGTGCCTTTGAAGTGCAATGTTAACTGCATACATTAGCACATAGTAAATGAATGAATAAATAAATGGTGGGGCTTTTTAGAAAATCTGTGCTGGAGATGCATTTCTTGCTGAAAATATCATTAATCAGCATCTTCACATCCTCAGCTTCCCCACAGATGGAGCTGCAGTTTAAGGCAGAGCAAGCCTTGGGAGGCATCTCCCTCTCTAACCACAACCCGAGAGATTGCCCTCACCCACCGTGAGCATCCCTGCCACAGCTGCAAAGACTCCAGGTAGGGGAAGACATGCCCGGAAAGTAATTTTTCTGGCTGTTTTGTTAATTTGTATTATCACCTGGAGATAAACAGAGTAGTCAAGCACTTTATTATGAACCATGTCTTTGTGGGGCATAAGATATAGTTTGAAAAAATGCTTTTTCTCCTGAACCCAAGTCCGATACTGTAAACAACATACCCTAGCTCCAATTCCTACTCCAGCATGTCTGGACCAATAATTCTACCAGGTGGAAAATCTCTCCTTCATTTCTTTGGCCCTGTCCTCACCATTAGAAATGTCTTTTGTCCCTTGCTAAGATAAAATCATAAAATATTCATGTTTATGTACAAGATGTTGTTCATCTGTCACAGAAAAGAAGACAAAGGCACCATGAGCCAAAGGCAGTAACGTTTCTCCACTTCAGAATCCATACTAATAATCTTATGTAGCAACAGTGATTTTATCAATATTCCATTTTATATTCCAGTTTTCAAGGCATGTAAAGATACAATGGTATCTCAGAAAAAAATAAAAACAATAATAATAATTTTTAATTTTTTAATTTTTAATTTTTTAAGCAATTTAATGCTTAAAAAAGCATTTAATAATCACTTTCCATTAGTGTCAGTGATTGTGCAAAGTATAAGAGAGTCGGAAAGTTGTGAGGCGCAGCATCTGATACTCTCCCCTTCCTCTGGGCAGAGGTGAAATTACCCAATACACCATTCTTTGACTGAAGAGACTTGGAAGTCACTACCCCTCCCCACCTCTGTGCCCAAATCACTTTTGTCTCAGTTGTGCCATGGTGCCTGTGGGACCACACTGTAGACTGGAATCATGAAAAGAGGGGGGTTAAAAAATAAAATCCCCCCTGGAGGAAGTTGTTTCAATTTTTTAATCCAGAACATTTCCACTGTGTGCCTGATGCACCCCCTGGACTGCTAGAGCACTATTGCAGGGCACCCAGCTGGTGTGCACGGTCCCTCCTGCAGGTACCAACCCCAACGCAAGCCCCGTCACAGCCCCAGGAACTTCTGCAAGTGGAGCACAGATCCTGCCTGGTGGGTGTAACTGATGAGGAAAAGTCCATTCTGGAGCCTGCAGAGCCCTCTCTACCTCTCCCCCAGTCCCTGGCAGTCTCTTTTTTTCTGTGCATTATATTCCATTGATCTAATCTCACCAGGCTTGTCTTCCCTGTGGTGTGGCAACACAGACTGTGAAAGCTTTTTCACTTCCCAGAGAATTAAGCTAAACTCCAAAGCAGTGCTCTCCACATGTGGATTAAAAACACCCCAGAGAGCAGACGGGGGGGGCGAGTGAGACCTTTTCCACCCACCGGTGCCTGACGGCTGCACCTCAGCTGGCCCTGCAGCGCGGGGCTGCCCACCTCTGGGCTGCCTCCTCATCTGAACACTGCACGTTGCACGGCAGGGGAGGTATCTGTGCCACTTCAAAACCAGATAATCACTGAGTTACAGAACTGAGACACGACAATCATTTGATAGCCTGCCTGATTTTTATTTTTATTTTTTGGTGAATGCAAACGTAGCTCCACAGGTTAGTGGCATGCTGTGACATGAAATGGATCAGGTTATGGCTACACCGTCCTGTTGGTCCAGGCCTGGTTTCCTATGTGTTGACTTGCCCGGACATCTATAGCCTGGACTGAGCCCAAGCAGCTCTCCAGGCTTCTCCTGAGCCCCCCTCAAGGGGCAATGAGGAAAAAAATGACTCAAACCACTTGGCTCCATGAACTCAAGCCTCACCACAACTCCAGCTACCAGAGGCAATATAGACACAGCAACACACATTGGCCAGTTCTGGTTTCCATGAAGAGCAGATCTCTGTTGACCCATTGCCAGAAATGTTCCTAATTTTCCTATTAATTTGTAAAGAGCCATGGGGTCTCATTTGTGTTGTGGTATCATGGTGTGGGACCCAGGTAGGTGGTGTCTATGGCTCATCCTTGCAAGATGCTTCGGGTACTGAATTGCCACCAAATATAGTGAATACCAAATGCCTCCTGCTGCTGGCAGGATGCAGCCTTTTATTGCAGGCTTTACAGTCACGTGTTCTGAAGCTAAATAGGAGCTAAAAGACCAGTCAGATAAGTGGTAAGAAACATGCTCCTGTTTCAGATTCATTGCACTTCTTTAAAGGAAAAGGCACATAAAAGGCAATAATGACACTTTTGCAGCTTCTGGCTTTTAGATGAGCCTAATCTGCAAGGTGATGACGCCTCGGTATTCAAAGATCTGTTCCAATGGAGAACAGCTGCACAGATGTATTTCAATCACGTTTTCCAGCTCAGTAAAGGAAGGGAACTTCTGCATTTTGGTTACTGGTAAGGACACTTTGTGTGCTTCTGGAATAAAGAATACTCAGTTAAGTAAAAATACTACACAGTAATATCAGTACCACTAGTGCATTTCCATATGTTGATGTTTTAGACAACTACAAGTTTACAGATGCTTTACCAAAAAATAAAACATAAAACCCCATTTTGATACAATTTTATTTTCACATACGGAGGAAGATCAACTGTCCCTTCCATTGAAAGGCATTGCAAAACAAAATTTTCCTTAAAGCAAGCCTGAACTGAAATGCAGCGATACATTCCAGAAAGGCCACATTTTCATCAATATTCCCAGATGATATTCCCCAACAGTCAGAGCAGTCCACTCCCAAAACCAGAAATGAACAGAAAAGATTTGGACAAAGAGGCAGAACTAAAGAGCTAATTGCCAAAATTTGGACAGCCTTTAATCAAGTAGAAAGATGATTTACTACATACATAAAAACAAATGAACATCCATGTTACTCATAAATTCGAAGACCACACTTGCACCAACTTTCCAGAATCAGCTCATATAATTTTCTCCTCACCCTTCTGCAAAGCATTTTGGAAGGATATAATCATGCATTTCTTATTTTTTTAAAAAAAGCAAAGCATTAAAAAATGAGTTCCCATAGCCTCTGCTGGAGAAGTTTTCACCATGTGCATTCTGAATTTCTCCCAGATCTAAATTACAGAAGCGCAGGGTGGTTGGGTTGAAAGGGACCTTAAAGACCACCCAGTTCCAACCCCCTGCCATGGGCAGGGACACCTCCCACCAGACCAGGTTGCCCAAGGCCCCATCCAGCCTGGCCTTAAGCACCTCCAGGGATGGGGCATCCACAGCTTCTCTTGGCAACCTGTGCCAGGGCCTCATTACCCTCATAGTAAAGAATTTCTTTCTAATCGCTACTCTAAATTTACCCCCTTTTTGTTTAAAGCCATTACCCCTTGCCTTGTCAACACACCCCTGACAGAGACCATCCCCAGCTTTCCTGCAGGCCCCCTTTAGGTATTGGAAGGTTGTTGTAAGGTCTCCCCAGAGCCTTCTCTTTCCCAGACTGAACAACCCCAACTCCCTCAGCCTGTCTTCATAGGAGAGGCTCCAGCCCTCTAATCATTCTCGTGTCCCTCCTCTGGACGCACTTTAATAGGCCCATGTCCTTCTGATATTGGGAGCCTCAGAGCTGAACACAGTGCTCCAGGTATGGTCTCATGAGAGCAGAGTAGAGAGGGACAATCACCTCCCTCATCCTGCTGGCCATACTGCTTTTGATGCAGCCCAGTACACAGCTGGCTTTCTGGGCTGCAGGCGCACATTGTTGGCTCATGTTGAGGTTCTCAACAATCAACATCCCCAGGCCCTTCTCCTCAGAACTGCTCTCAATCCATTCTCTGCCCAGCCTGTATTTGTGCTTGGGATTGCCCTGAGCCAAGTACAGGACCTTGCACTTGGCCCTCCTGAACTTCATGAGGTTCACACAGGCCCACCTTTCAAGCCTGTTCAGGCTTGGTGTCATTGGCAAATTTTCTGAGGGTGCACTCACTGTCCATGTCACCTAGTGCCAGTCCCAGTACCTACCCCTGAGGAACACCACTCATCACTGATCTGCACCTAGAGTTTGAGCCATTGACCGCACCTCTTTGAGTGCAACCATCCAGCCAATTGCTTACCCACTGAGTGGTCCATCCATCAAATCCTTGTCTCTCAAATTAGAGATAAGGATATCACCGGGGACAGATGCTTTGCACAAGTCCAGGTAGATGATGTTAGTAGCTCTTTCCCTATCCACCAATACTGTAATCCCGTCATAGAAGGCCACCAGATTTGTCAGGCAAATATTAGTTTGCACATCACAGAACTGTAGGAGTATGGGGGGCTTTGAGAAGTCAGATTGCTTGTCCTTTACCTTGTCTTTCCAGTCCATTGGTTTCCATGTGTGATCCATACACTTGCATAGATCCACAAAAATTATATGTCTATTGTTAGTCACTAAAGAGATTCACAGTTCCCTCCCCCCCCAAAAAAAAATAAAACATAAATTAAAAAGTGCTGAAATACATCGATTAACTAATGTCTGTAATACTGTCAGATAAAACATCTGCTACATTTTTTTTCTTGGATATATTATGCACAATAATTATATATAGTTATACAATGGGTTATACAATGCACATGTTATACATGCGCACTATATAATGTATGTAGGTAATGCATAGTATGTACTGCATAATGTGTGTGTTTATGTACATGCACACACCTGAAAAGTCCAAAGCTAAGAAAACAAAAATCTGCTTCTATGAATCTCATAAGGATTGCAGCAACTACAACACAGAATGTGCCTAAACAAAACACAAACTTCAGTAGAACAAGTCCCTGCAATCCCAACATCTGCATAAGAAACTAAGTACCTACAAAGCTGATTTAAATCCATGAGAAAAATAAGCTGCTTCTCCTAAACATCATCGCAGCTATCATTGACAACAGCCACTGACAAGCTGCACAAGTCAAGGAAGGCAAAATCTAAATAAAGTTTAGTAAAATATATTAAGAATATATATTTAAAAAAAAAAAAATGTTAACTGCAGAATCTCCATTGGCCTATGAACTGGTTGCATCTACTACAGATATAGTTTACATTTTTTACTTAAATTATGACTTTTCTTCTTGACACATAATGATTCAGGCTTAGCTTCTTTATGGAAGTGTTATATTTTGTTCTCCAAAAATAACATGGTGGCTTAGACCTTCACAGGTACTTTAGGCAGACTCCCATGGTGCCAATAACATGAAAGCTCAGAATATTTGGCCACAAATTCATGATAATTTTAAAAAATGCTGTTGTTTTTTTTTTCTTTGTTTATTTTAAAGAATACCTGACATTATCACAAACTAGTGGCATGACATTTGGAAGCCCTCCTATTTCTGCAGTTAAAGGGATTCCTAACTGCACATCTATGTAGTTTTCACTGCAAATGAAAGAGATTTCTGAGTGGAAAGTATCCCATACTTGTCATGTGCAGTTTTCCGGTGCCTTCATCTAAGGCAAATGGTGCTAGATCACAGCATAGATCTGGACCACACTGATCCTGGTTCCTGTCCAACCTGGCAGCTCTTGGCTCCCCTCCTAACACTGTGTAACTGCTGCTTTCAGCTGTGCTGTGCAAGACAGAGTCTTTCTTCCTGAAAAATTAGCCAGCTCTTCACGTTGAATCTGTTGCACTGTCAGGACCCTCACCAGCAGGGCAGGGAAATTATCTGAATGTTAGTTAGCGAAGCCACAAGATCAAGTGCTATAAAATATATTCCTATAAATACATTACTTTCAAATGCAGAACTTCCAGGCAAATATTTTTTTTAAAAAAATAAAGAAAATGAAGAGGAAGCACACCTTAATTTTCCTCCCTAATGTGAAATGCATGGTGCAGAGAGTAGGATTTTTGCCCCAGCTGATGCTTTCTCTCATGTCCTCTAAAGTCTTAGGCTGCTGCCAGCCATGACAGCAGTCATTGGCAAAACCGCACAGCCTTCCTTTCCTTTTGTTCCTAAGAGGAACATTTTGACATATATTTGTTTTGTTGGATGCTTCAGATTTGCTAATAAAGCTGTTGAAGCTGGGTATCTCTCAGTTCACTTAACTTCTTGTCTTTCAGTTTTTAGTATCACATTAAGTTGATTTACTGTAACGAAATGAGCACAGGCATGTACACACTGATAACGAACAGACATCTAGCCAACTGTAGAAACTATTCAGATGTTCTACCCACATCTATATAACCAGAATATTCTGAAGAAAAGCATCTTCTGATGTCCACACCCAAAATGCGGGTTGGATATGCAGAGGCCAGGATGATGGAAGGCTGCTTAAAAATGTGCCTTTTTTGGCCAAAGCCACATGTCAACTTAAACATCTTTAGGAAGGCTTCTTCTACTGCATGTTTTTCTGAAGTGTTTAGATGGACTATTTATGCTGCACTAAACTAGAAAAGTAAAATGGTATCCATATACAAAATTTTAATAGATTAATATATAATAATTCATCCTTTTTTTTTCACTTATAGTAATGTATTAACTTGTTAATGTGCAGATAACCAGTTCATCTTCCATCAATTTATAAAAAAGCATGAACTACCACTGATACATGGTGTTTTCATCAGCCTTATAGGATGCTTTTTCATAGAATCATAGAATATCCTGAATTAGAAGAGACCCACAAGGATTATACAGTCTGAGTCCATACAGAACCACGTAAAAATCAGGCCATGTGTCCAAGAGCATTGTCCAAACGCTTCCCCAGCTCCAGCAGGCTCAGTGCTGTGACCACTGCCTTGGGGAGCCTGTTCCAGTGCCCGACCACCCTCTGGGTGCAGAACCTTTCCCTAACCCCCAGCCTGACCCTCCCCTGTCCCAGCTCCATGCCGTTCCCTCGGGTCCTGTCGCTGTCCCCAGAGAGCAGAGCTCAGCGCCTGCCCCTCCGCTCCCTTCGTGAGGGAGCTGCAGGCCGCCATGAGGCCTCCCCTCAGCCTGCTCTGCTCTGGGCTGAGCAAACCAAGGGACCTCAAATGCTCCTCATACGTCTTGCTGTCCAGACCCTTCAGCATCTTTGTAGCCCTTCTTTGGACACTCTCTGATAGTTTTATGTCTTTCTTTTACTGTGTCACCCAGAACTGCACACAGTGTTGGAGGTGAGGCTGCACAGCACAGAGCAGAGTGAGACCATCCCTTCCCTCGCCTGGCTGGCAGTGCTGGGCCTGATGCAGCCTGATGCAGCCTGATGCCCTCCTGGCTGCCGGGGCACGCTGCTGGCTCATATGCAACTCCAGCCTCTCCTCCCCCAGCCTGTACATACATACAGCCTTGCCCCATCCCAGGTCACAATGCAAAAGGTTCAGTTGGGCTGAACATCCTTTAAAAGTGTGTTTAAAATAAGTTTTCAAATGTTATTTATTTCAATATGTTATTTTTCTTAAAACAGTTCATAAAATCTTTTCTTTATGCAACTGAAATTTGGTTTAAATTGAAAATCAGCCTTAACAAAATCATTACATACAAGATTTCTGCAATCTATGTGCTTCAGTTGCATATGAGGAACAAAAGTCTCTAAGACCACAAGTTCTTTTGGAGTCTTTTGATCTTGAGATGGTTACTTTTCAAAGTTGAAACATTTCTGTAGGACAAGTCCTGTGACACAGGCTCACACATTCCATTCAGCCTCAACACACCTTATTCCACATGCAAACATCTTTCTGTGACTATTCTGATTTCCCAAGGAATTTACCCCCCCCCTTTTTTTTTTTTTTTTTTGAAACAAAAAGTGACCAAATCATCCTACAAGTCTTTTGCTTCCTATTGTCAGTTCATCACAGTAATTTATTTGTCAACTAACAGAGTAAGTCATAAGGTTTGATCTGTACAGTATCTGTTGTTTCTCATTTTAAGAATGTAAACATTTTGAATACACTGTGAAAGAAACTTAAATTGTACTTGGTTGATTATTTCTCTTCATCATTCTCTCTATTTACATTATTCTTTAAGAACTTTTAAATGTCAGCTAGGAAATCCTCACTTAACATATACTGATTATTTTTCATACTCAAAAGCAATTTCAGATATTTTCAATTACAGGGTATAGAGAGGATACACCTCAGAGTTTCTATGCATTCATGTTAACAAAATAAAACATCTGCTAATTGTAAAATTCCTTTAGTAGATAAGGAAAAGCAACTGAAGAATTTTGATGCAGTGCTTTCAAGGTCAAATGGTGAGTTGCCCACAGGATGTTTTCATGATGGGAGACAAGCAATTGGGCGGAAATAAATACTCATTCTCTTTCTCCAGCTTCATTGTTGTCTTAAAAATAATCATACAATGGATGATTTCCCTTTCAACTATTTAGTAGAAAGCTATGAAAAGTATTTTGACATTTAATGGTTTGAAGAATCATCGACCACAAAAGGAAGTATGTATTTTTTAGTGAAGCCTTTAATTGCTTTCTCAGTTTAAAAAAAAAAAAAAAAAAATCTATTTTGGTAATAACTCCAGTTTCTGTGCTACTTTAAATACAAATGAATCTTAGAAAATAATAGCATTTAATTTCCTGTTATGCTCAAGTGATGGCTATATGAAGATGTACATAAAGTCTAGATATTCTGGTAGTCTACAATCAGCTTCTCTTGTTTCTGCACCAGCCATTATGGTGCTTTCAGCAGTTTAAGATTTTTTAGCAGCAAAATAAAATAATTATTTCAACAGTTTCATTCTTAGAAATAAAATTATTTTTATAATCTGCCCTGTTTACAGGTTACCTTTCACCTGATAGTCTTCCTGACTTTACTGATTAATTCAAAATTTCATTATCCCTTATAACATAAATTGCAAAGCATCTTTTTAGAGGTAAGGGGGTATCTTTTCTTACTGATGGGCTGTAACCATTCCAGTCACTACCACAATCACAATTCATGTAAGAATGTAATTCAAAGTACCAAACATACAGGAACAATATATGGGCACAAAGTTAAAGGGTGATCACCCTGGCAGCTCTGTAGCTCTGCAGCTCTGCATTGCTGAGTGAATAACCCTCAAATGCTTTGTCCCACACAGCTTCTGCGTACTCCCTGATGATGTACATGATGGATCTTCTTTAGACAACAAAAGTTGCAGTTCTCAGATAACACTGGCTGTATTTCTTTTGGGTAGACTTCAGCTCATCTGGCAATTCATCATTTCATGTATCATTTTGTGTTTCACAGGCAGTAGACCAGATATTCATATACAGTCAGAGAAATTTAGGATTCACTCTTTGTGCTTACCCATAAATCAGGATGTTTGAAATCAAGTATGTACAACTTTATTTCAATCAAGATTGCTGGGAAGATGAAACAGCCTTCAGCAAAGGTTACTCAAAACTTCCACCAGAGGAATTACTCAGACTACTTCTCTGTCATTCCCATATCTTTATCTTTTTCTGACCAGGTTATTCAGTCTTCACAGTGCAGACTTCCATCAAACTCTTACTGAGTTGCTCACATTAGGCTTATTTGAAGGGTTTTCCCCTCAGGTCTCCACTGTGATTCAGTCCTAGTCAATACAGTAAGCTCCGAGGGAAAGCTTTTGTCTGCATAGTTCTACCACAGGCCTCAAAAGCTTTCACTTTGCTGTAGCTTTAGTGCTAGAAGTACTCCTTCTGCCAGTACAGGAGAGCTCATCATCCTTTTTCAAAGCTGATCAGTTTGCATGAAAATTTCCACAGAGAAAAAAAAAAAAAAAAACTTTAGCTTTTGTTACAGACCTGGCTTTCATCAAGTTGAATTCTACACTGAAATCAAGGTTTAATCAATGTATTGTTCATTGGGGCTCTTTAAAAGCTGGATTGAGTCAACCCACCTTTTACTCGTGCAACAGTTGAAGTACTGACTCATAGAAAAGGGGGTAAGTAGTAATTACCCTCAGGGACAATTTAAAAACTAAGCAACAGACTTAAACTAGGGGATATTGTCATCTACCAGCTCTGCACATATTCTGTGTAAGCTCTAACTAAAAGTCAGGCAGGATGAAAGCAACAGTCCCAAGAGAGGGATTCATAAAGAGTAGCTCTCCCTTGAGGAGGCTGGTGGCTCAGGACCACAGTCACCTGCCAGGGGAGAGAGATGCTCCATCATGGGAAGTTCACAAAGCCCAGAATTGGCTTCTGTTTCAGGACAGCAGTGTCTCTAAGGTAGATGCTGTCCTTGTCTACTTAGTCCACCTTGTGTGCATGGAGTACCTTCCAGTAACAGAGTGCATGGGGCCTGTCTTTGAAAATGGAGCCATCGTTTTCTGGAGTACCTGGATTTTGAAGACACTGCTTTGCTTTTAAGTTTTAGCGAAGAGCTTAAGAGGCCTAGTCCAGATTTTACTGTACCAGAAACAGTCAAAGTGGTTAGCACACTGAACACAAGATGATCTCACTGTCCTTCCTGGAAAAGGAGAGTCCTCATGATTTTTTCAAGGCTTTTATTACTATTGTCTTTATTCTTGTCATGATTTATCCACTTCCTGAATTTTTCACAGGGCAATACTTGTTGTGTTTTGATCTGCTAAGGTGTGCAGAGGCTCAATGACTCAAGGTGGGACTAGGCACTGATCCTGAAAGCAGTCCTCAGTACCTGCATAGAGGTATCCACACTCCAGCCAAGTGACTTAAAACATAGGCTCAGGGCTTCATTCAGTACAAAAACATTTTATATATATCTTCTATGCTTTTTTTTTCTAAGCTATTGGAAGACTGAACATTGCAATGAGGTCCTACAAGAGTGCAGACATTAAGAAAAGAGCAATAATAATTATCTGGAACTAATGGAACTACAAGTAGTGGTGACCTTTCTGCATTCAGATTGCTGCGTTCACTCTCACATCTAAGAGGATGAATGCAGCAAGTCTGAGTGCCTAAATCTGCACAAAATCCCAGTGGGACCTGGCACAGCCCCCTGCAGCTGGTAGCTGGAGATGTCCCCTCTGCTGGGAGAAGGGAGGCAGATACTGCGGTGGGACCCAGAGAAGGACTGCATGACATGGCACCTGCAGGAAAACGCGGCAGCTTTCAGGAGATCAAAGTGAGCTAAAGTCACCCCAACAGCTGTAAAACCCTTTAACATATCTATAACTCTTGCTGGGAAAGATTCTTCATTCCAGAGAAGGGCAGACATGTTGGCCTGAAACACAGTAAATTGGTATTAATTATCATAATGAGGCTGAGATAGCTGCAAAAAGTACAAAAGCATCCAGATGTTGGGTGAACGCTGTGCTCTGTCACAATTTATTACTCTTGTTTAAAAATTCAAAGCTGAAGTGAAATGACATGAATCAAATAGGAAAAAAAAATCATCTCTTAAGCAGTACGCGTATCATAATAAAAAATGCTGGTTTAACTGGGGGAGACTGGAAATGATTTGAAAAATAAAATCACATAAATTTTGCAGGAAGGTCTACGTATACTACTGCATGGATTTTCTGTCATTAGGATTGCTGAAACACACTCTGAGACATAAATCCACCTACATCACAGAGGCGAGTTAATCTGCTCCCTGCTGTAAAATGGGGCTGGCTTTTTTCATAGGCAGAGATATTGAGGCAGAGATTTCACAATTTATTTTTCAAAGACTGCAAGACTACACAAAGCCTTGTGGTGCACAGGGGCTCTTTTGGGGAAGGTGTGGGGCTGTATCTGCTATGCCAAAGTCCAACTCTGAATGCAAGGATGGGTCTTTCTCAGTGGGGAACAACCCACGCACCAGGATGCTAAGAGGCAAGCCAGACACTCCTAGTACAATTAGGGGAAAATGAGAAAAATAAATGTAAAGGTTTTTTTCTTTTCTTTTCTTTTCTTTTCTTTTCTTTTTTCTTTTCTTTTCTTTTCTTTTCTTTTCTTTTCTTTTCTTTTCTTTCCTTTTCTTTTTCCCTCTATCAAAATCAGCCTGTTGTATTTTTTTTACATATTTAAGTGGTATTTTTTTAAAGTACACACACCCACAAGCCAGCTGCTCAGAGACATGCCCTGTGAAGGAGGATCTTGCCGCATACAGGCACGGAGCAGCTGCTGTTCTGCTGGTTGCAAGGGGTGAAATGCAGAACTGGGTCATTTTTACTGAAGTGCAAGCCTGCAGATTTCCCACTTTGGTTAGGCGGTGATCAAAACGTGGACCTCAAAGTTTCAGACATGCTGAAGCCCATGCAGGACAAAGGGGCAATAATCCTTCCATTTTGATTGCTGTTTTTTTTACACCTCAAAACCAGACTCTAATTAAAGCAACTATCCCTAGGCAATACAGGAAGAGCAATTCTTTTCATGAAACTGTAAAGATCTCAGATAGAGAGTGCCTGGACTGCCACTCACACTCACTGCAAGACACTGATAGCAAGTCCTCCAGAGCCTCCTTTTTCACCCCTTCATTCCCTGCACAATGCCAAGGAGTTTCTGTACTGGGAAGAAGTCACTGCCTCCAGCAGTGGTCCTGCCTTTGGAGCACCGTGCATAGCTTGTCCCAGATATGTTGTTGATCTATGCTGAACTATCAGGGGTATTCAAACACTCCCTAAACAAACAAACAAGTTGAAGAAGGGATGGTGACTGTGAATATAACCAGTAACATGGATATTCATGGCGCTATCACCTCTTCTCTTATCCTGGGGGAGTCTGCCTGAATTTTACCGCCAGTCTGAGGACACCTCTTACAGGACAGCTGCATCTCATAAAGAAGTGTTTAAGAACCGTACAAACACAAGGGCATTGGAGCTTGCTTTTAGGAGCAAATGGCCTTGAATTATGACAGCATGTTTCCTCCTGAACCATCTGCAAACAGACCATGGGGCTGAGAGCTGGCAGGCAGAGGCTCGAAGACTCACAGAGTGCTTTCAACAGCCATTCAGCCCTCCAGTGATAACTACCAGGATCATGTTTATCTACACCTACCTTGAAGAAAGAACCTGAAGGTTTCGAAATGCTGCTTGAGATTGCCTGGCAGGGGGAGCAAGCGGGGATGGGAGGGATGGGAGCCTTGCTGGCTATGCAGTCACAGGAATTTCGTGCTGATCAACCGTGGGGGAAGTCCTGGGGAAACCATGGCACTCCCACCACCTAATTACAGGAATTTCTATTGCTGCTGACTTTCAGTGCAGCTTAGTGAAAGGTCTGCTTGAAAGCTCAAGCCTGCAGGCCGTGGCTGCCTCCTTTCCTATACATGGGTCACATCGTGTATGCTAGAGGTTGCCAGCTGGCAAAACAAAGCTTGCCTATAAATAAGGATCTGACTGCATTATCCTTAAAGCACCATCAAAACAGACAGGACAAAAGTACAAAATACAGTCTGAAACATTTGCAATTGTGCAAACAGAGCAAAGAGCACTCAACAGGAGCTGAAGGCTCTGACTGGACTTGCAGGTGACCTGAGGCCACAGGAGAAATCTTTGATATTTGAGGTGACAGGGATCTGGCGTGTCACAGTCACAGCCCAGTAACTGGGTGCAAGGAAACTGAGTTGGACAGAGACATTTACCCTCTCAGATGGCTCAAATCCTGGTGCTGTCTGTGAAGGGGGGACGCTAGGAGGCCATGAGCAGCTTTGGAACAAGTCACCCAGCAGCCCAGGCTACTTGGTCATTGTACATCCCTGCCCATTCAACATCACCTGCCCTGCAGCAGCCAGATTCATTGTAGTCACCTTGGGGCTGTACACCAGCCTCTCAAGCCTCATCAAAATTGGTGGATAAGAGAGCACAACCCTTAAAGCAATCATGATTCGGTGTGCACCCTACTCAGTCCCGCCCTCCAAACCATTTTCCTTCTCTTATCTCAAGAACTTGCATTTTTTAAGCCATCCTCCCATGCTTCAAGGAGGCCTCCACAACACTGGAAACAGTGAATTCTTCTCCGCCTTTCCTCCCATGCTCTCTGGTATGCAGGGGTGCTCAATTTCCTTGGCAGACAGAATTGTCAGATTCACTGTGTGCTGAGGAGAGTCTGGTGAAGGGTCACAAAACTGGTCACGGGACCGGAGCTCAGGATTTACAAGGAAAGGCTGAAAGAGTCAGGTTTGTTCAGCCTAAAGAGGTTCAGAAGAGAAGACAGAGACAGACGCTTTGAGGAGGTCACAGATGGTGACTGGACAAGAGGCAACAGGCTCACAGGAAATCCCAGTTTTTTATATATATATATAGGTATATAGAATCTTGTTAAGATCTGTTAAATACTGGCCAGCACGGGTTGCCCAGTGAGGTTGTGAAATCTCCTTCCCTGGCGGTATTGAAGACTTGACTGGATAAAGCCCTGAGCAAACTGATCTTGGTGGACCTGCTTTGAGCGGAGACTGAGCTAGAGGATCCCCTTCTGATTTAAACTTCTCGGTGATTCTATGATTTCATTTACCACTTGAAAAACTGTACATTGCCAGACTTCAGTGGGAAAGTCCCTACTTAAGAGCAGGAACAGAACAGCGAATGGGACATGTAGATGAATTGTAATTGCATTTGCACAGCTGTCAGTCATATTCCTTAGTAAATAGGATAAAGCAGCAAGAAAAAGTTCCACTTAAGAGGTCGTGAAGGATCATGAACCATATGAATGGATCTTACTCATCACTGTGCTTTTTGGTGTTTGACAGG
The DNA here is from genome assembly GCF_011077185.1 of Oxyura jamaicensis. Lineage (NCBI taxonomy): Eukaryota > Metazoa > Chordata > Aves > Anseriformes > Anatidae > Oxyura > Oxyura jamaicensis. The sequence continues at coordinate 181,577,438 of NC_048893.1, forward strand.
GTGAAGGGTGAAGAGAGCATGAGCTCTTCCTCAAGGCAAGGAAAAGAGATCCGTGTCCTGTGATGGCTGTGTCGCTGCTCAGATATTTTCTGTCCAAAATATTACATTTCACATTCTCTAGGGCTGTATTTAAGGTTCCCCACAACATTAATGGTGTTTTTAAGAATTTCATATTTCTAAGAGTGCAATTTTTTTGTAATTCATACTTTGCAATGCACCGCTTACTTGTAGTTTGGTTATTGCCTTTGCTCATAATAAATTTAGAAACTGCATTGATAAGGTTTTGATGGCTAAAAAAAGCCTTCAGGAGTTGTTCTCACATTAAAAAGGACTTCATAAGATTAATATTGATGTAAAAAGTCTTTCTAGGATTTGTTGACATAAAAAGCCTCTCAAAGATTTTACTGAAAACTCCACCATGAGATTTTAATAAACATAACATTAAAAGGCTCTGAACATAACAAACTGGCATCGATTTTCTGCATTAATAACCTCAGTTGCCTAAACTGCAGGATGTTCTCTTTGAGAAAGCCATGCAGGGTTCACTACACAACAAATACATTTTTAATCTGTCACAAGCAAGACCTCAGCAGGTGGAACAGGCTGGGATCTGGGTGGGAAGCAGGCAATAGTAGGACAGGTATTGTCAGCCCACCAGGGAACAGGGGCACCAAAAAGGCACCTGTACCTTGCTGGGAAGCAGACAGGGTCTGCAGGGAGGCATACCTGCCTCCCTCATACCTGCCTAGGGTGGCATATACCTTGGGAACAAGCAGCTGCTGTTTGTGCATCTTTGGATGAAGTAACACCACTCACAACAGACACAAAAAGAAGCACAGTCAGCCTTTCCTACAGAGGAAAGGTGCTGGCAGCAGCAGGCTTGCAGAGACTGTGTTGTGAGTCCTAGAGGCTCTGGTTCACCTGCCTGGGCTCCAGCCCTGCTCGTGCAGGCAAAGCACTGTGGCTGCTGCACACATCTGTGGGAAGAGCTGTACATCCTGCGACCACTGGTGTATCTTGCACAGTCACCTGCATCTAAGACAAAACAAGGATTTAGGTTGGCCACTGATGTCTGATTATGTTCTTCATTCCATGGAGTGGTGGTGGAAGCACAGCCAGAGCTGCACCTCCTATTTTAACCCACCTGTAAAGCAATTTTCATGCATGGTGCTCTGCTTATATCCTTTCTGAACCACTGGAAGCTGCTTCTTTTACTGTGCTTGATTTTTAGGGGAGAGAACAAAGGGCAAATGGCACTGTGTAGAGAACTACAGAACCTTTGACTGGCCTTGTAGAGAGAGGGGGTACTTGAGGAGAAGGCGCCTTAATTTTGCAGTGAATATTTTTAAAAGGGAGACAATAATGAAAATTAGCAACAGTAATGAATTCCACTTATTTCCTCATAATTTCATTAGGAACCAGTATTAAGACAAGCTAAATGCCTTGGGTAAATCCCCACACTTCCTGTAATTTGTTTGTATTACGTGTTTTATTGCTCCATATTTCTCATACACCAGCGCAGAGTACCCAGAAAGCAATACAACTCAAAATAATGGCCTAGCTGCACACTAATTTGTATACATACAAAAAAAATCATTCCATCAGCTGTAAATTATCAAAAAGAGGTTAGTTAAGAGTTCAGTGGCTTAGTTAATGGCTAGTGCAATAGGAGTAAGGAAAAACAGAAAAAAATTCTTACGTCTGACTTTGTCCCAAACATACCAACAAACAAGGTATTTTCTTAATGATTAAAAAGCCAAATTAATGATCCATGTTATTGAGGCAATAAGCTTCTCAATGGAGACTATTAATAGTTTCCCTGAGTCACTGGGTCCCTGGCCTCATACAGCACTTGCCAAGCACGAACTGCCACAGGTCCCCTGCTGCAAATTCATCACACCCTTCTGGAAGGGAAACGCTGACGCTAGGTTGCACAGCCCTGAGCACAGTCCTGCTAATAATGTGGCACACAGAGATGGCAGCTTGACTATTCAGGAAGCCCAGGAGGCAGTTTTGGGGGGCACGAGCTGTCCCACTCACCTCGACGGTGCCCTGCTGCACCAGTGCGTGCCAGCTTATCTCCAGCAGTGACCCCAGTAGGGCTGGAGCAGGGCACGTAGCCTCTAGTCCCTGGGAAAGCACTCGCTGTCCCCTCTCCTCGGTGCTACAGGCTCCTTCCCGCAGCTCCTGGTGAGAAAAGAAGCCATGTGTGCAACGTCTGTGAGAGGCAGTGCTGTCTGGTGGCAAAAGGGAGAGTGGGACCTATTCGCAGCTCTGCTGATGGTTAATCATTCGCTTTTCTTTCCCTGGACTTTTATCACCTTCTAAATGGTGTTAATTTTGTGAAGCCCTTTGAGACCCCTTGACAAAAAGGGCTCTGTGAGAACTCGAGCGATTTCAATCCCATTTCAAAGGGAACAAACCAAGCCCCCCTATCCGGATTCCTCATCTCATGTTGTGCCTTGAATACTGATGTGCAGCCTCTCACCCCGGTTTGCTCAATGGGTTGAATAAGTGAATAGGGGCAGAACAAGGAACTACTTTACTCACGACAGCAAATGGGGTGACTAAGTACCGTCATCGTGACAGCAGGAATGCGGTGGCCTTTGGATCTCACTGGCCTTCACTGCAAGGCTGTTGCTCTCTCTTACCTGCAGTCACTTGGCACAGTTAGAAAAAGCACTGCATGGAAGAAAAATACAAGGGATAATGTTGCATCCATTCTTCTTACTGAGCCATGAGGCGTATGTACAGATTATGACCTTTTCCTAGCACTGTTCACTGTGACAAAAACAGATGGTGCAGACTTTCATACCGACCCAGCAGCTTCACCCGTCTTTTGGATGTGCCAGAAGAGAGAGGACTAAAACCTGTCTCTGAAACCAGCAGAAGTCTGAGGTGTTGCCACCTTCAGAAAATCATGAAGGGGAATTTGTGGCAGGATGCATCTTTCAGTGATGCGAGTACTTTCCATGAGTACAATTAACAAGGGAACCTTTTGACAGGACACTTTTTGAAAATTTCTTTTTCCCTTTATTAAATTCCTACACATAAGATAATTTTACCCTAACTGACTCCCTGTATAAACAAAACTAAAATGTGAGAAGCAGCTGAATAGATGAGCCTCTCATTGTACCCCACTGGACCTCTGCTGAAATCCTAAGGCTCCTCATGCAGTTTAACATTTATTGTACGTTATATTTCTGAGTTCCATATTGTACTTGGCAGTCCACGATCTTTTTATACAATATAGACAGATTAAATGGCAAAAGATTTCTGAGCAAAATAGGAAGTACTCCTCAACAATTGCTAAACAATTGCTGTAATTTCAAGCTATAAAGATAAAAATGGATAAATACTCAAGGGAGTTATGAGAGAGATCTAAAATTGGAAGGAAAACATTTGCTTAAATTTTCAGGCATTAGAGCTTCTGCTCTCACTACAATACAAAAAAAAAAAAGGCAGAGGAGCTTGCAGCAAGACAGTATTGAAGCAACAAATCATTGTTCTGCCATGCTCAAAATAAAATCACACAAAGTCATATTTGTTGTTTTGCCTAATGGTTGGGATGGAAGTGATTGAGTCGTGAGCATAAATGTGGGATAGGTGAAATGTCCTGCCTACAAAATGTAATTCTGTTGAATACATGAGGTCCTTTAGGTACAACTGCTGGGTGAACTGGCTTCACTGTGGGGAGACACACATGAGAACCTTTTCCATTTCCCCAGCTGAATAAATTGTGAGGACAGACACTAACAAATCCTGAAGCATTCATGACCTTAAACTCAAAAATGGGATGCTATCACTACTTAGGCTTAAGAAACTCATTTCATCATTTCAAATAGAAATGTATCACTGCCTCTGTATGGAAGCATTAAACAAGGAAGAAATTTAGTTTAGAATCAGCTCCATAACTCTGCTGACACTTTCAAGGCATGTTGCAAATGTAATTATCTACAATAGCAAGACTATTTAAGTCATGTAACTGCATAATTAGGGTCTCTTCTGGTTCATCATTACAAAGGATGAAATAAGATTAAAAAATGACTTGATGTCATCTAATTTTTCTACATTGTCACCTGACTTTTCTTGGTAACTATTAATAGGACAGATAATAAAAAGGAAACATTTTGTTCCCCTCTTCAGTAATAGCCATTGCTAATTTCCATTACAAGTGGTTTTCCTCAGGCTCTGGAAAAAAAGAGTTGCATTGATAATAAGTTATGTATTTCTGTGAACAGTAAAGCTTTGACTTTACAGCTGATAATAAACAAGTAAATATTTTCCTTGAGCAAGGACAAATTGAAACGTGTAAAAATGACCTCAGAGTGGAACCTGACCATTACCACTGATGGAAAGTAGGGACTTTTTCCATAACAGTAGTACCAAAGTCTCCAGATGTGGAAAAAATGTCAAAGTTGTTTACAGGCACTTGTGTACATGACAAGCAAATAAAAGGCATAGTAGCCTTAGATGAGAAACCAAAACCAGAAAATTAAGGCAAGCATCTTGAGAGCATGTTGGTAGCAGCCAACTGATGTCTGAGATCACAGTGCCACTTGGAAGAAAGGTGGGAAAAGTAGATCAATTAAAGCTTATTGCAATCCTAGCTTCATACAAGTACTGATACATACATTTAAGGTGTATGCTCACCATTGAGGGTTATATTGCTCTAAATAACTCATAGAGCATTAGTATAGTGAAGGACGAGGCACAGAAAAGTGAAGAAAATAGACATCAATCAGTGGCAACATGTGCAAAAGAAGACATATCCATATATCCATATATCCATATATCCACGTTACTAGGCTCATGTTTCAACCACTCAATCACTTCCTTCCTTTCCTGAAACAAAAAACACATTGCAGCAACTCTGCAGTTTGCTTATAAAAGGATGAAGTACATCAGAATAGAGGTGAGGTAGAATATTCACTCTTACCTGGAGACAGGATTGTTAAAAAAAGCTCAGTTTTAAGCATTTTATCTGGCAACTTCTGAAACTTCTCTGCTCGTATGTATTTTCCCTTAATTTTAATATCTGGAAGTGAACAAGGAAAGATCTCTGCCTGTAGTACCTACTACAGCAAGATAACTTCCAAAATAAAATATTTATTAAAATAGATTCACTGCATCTTTTGCCTTTAATAATATCCTGTTAACAGATTTTTGATAAATAAATAAATTGTCTGTTTGGATTCCTCTTCATCAATACATCCTATGAGCTACAATGAGACACATTCTAATCCTGGACCCTCTGAACAAGTCTCAACAGTGATACATAGTCTAGTCTACATAGGTTTAGTCCCTAAAATTTTTCCGTGTGTGTTTATTCCAGGTCTTGAGACCCAGCAGGACAGATACCTGGGTAGAGAAAGCATTGGGAAAATGAGAAAACTAATGTATAATTCTTCCTATTTGAACCAACATCACTGGGGATACTACCAGAACACCAAGAGTCATTTCAGGTTAGTCATGGCAATTATTTCCTGATGCTGAGGGGATGTTCAGGCAAGTAGCCCGGGGGGAACTGTACCACTTGGAAAGCAGAACAGTGTTTATGTTGAGTAGATCCATAACCAGACGTGTCTTTTCCTCAACACCACCATACTGGTAAGCCACTGCTCCCTGCTAGGCAGTACTGGTAGCACAGCTTATGCTGAGACCCTCTACTCCCACTCCTTTTATAGGGGAAGGCTAATTGAGCTCATAGGGGTTTAGGCCAAACTGCACACTGTGATGGATGCTCTGGCTATAGATGGCACAAACTGCTGCTGGAGAGCTGAGATTGCCCATCTGTCTCAAAACCCCTGGCAAGAGCTGGGCACTTTAAACCTCTCTGCCTCATGTTTCTCATCTGCTGAGGTCAATGATCCACAGAGATGTCCACTGTCCACCTTCCCATCCCCAGCCTCTCCTGGCCTTGCATGCCACAGCACACATGGGTTACAAGCAATATTGGAAGACAAAAGACAGCTAAGAGTGCAGGAGGAAGCAATTACATCCTACATGAGTTAGACTGCAATGGAATAGAATAGCTCATTTGGATGGGACCTACAGAGATCATCCAGTCCAACTGCCCACTTCGGGGCTAAACAAAAGTTAAAGCATGTTAATGGGAGCATTGTCCAAATGCCTCTGGAACACTGACAGGCATGGGGCACCAACCACCTCTCTAGGAAGCCTGTCCCAGTGTCTGACCACCCTCACGGTAAATAAATATTTCCTCATCATGTCCAGTCTGGCTCTCCCCTGGCGCAGCTCTGTGCTGTTCCCATGAGTCCTTCCATCGGTGATCAGGGAGGAGAGACCAGCACTTCCCTCAGTGCTTCCCCTGCTCAGGGAGCTGCAGACAGCAGGGAGGTCGCCTCTCAGCCTCCTTTCCTCCAAACTAAACAATCCCAAGTGTCCTCAGCCTCTCCTCACAGGACATGCCTTCCAGCCCTTTTACCAGATTTGGTGCCCTCCTCTGGATGCATTCAAGTACTTTAGCATCCTTTTTATATTGTGGGGCCCAGAACTGCTCACAATATTCAAGGTGAGGACACACCAATGCTAAATATAGTGGGAGAATCATCTCTTTTGACTGGATGACTACACTGTGTTTAATGTGCCCCAGAAGGTGGTTTGCCTTCTTGGCCCACTGCTGGTTCACATTGAGCCTGCTGTCACCAGCACCCCCAGATCCCTTTCTGCTGAGCTGCTCTCCAGCCACTCATCTGACACCATGGTAGCCAGTGTCAGCTCAGGTCGAGCTTTGGTTTTTCTTGTTTTGTCCCTGCAAACGTGAACTGCAGCTCTGTAATCTCCCTGTGAAGCCAGACCTTGTTTCCAGAGATCATATATTTTCTTTTTCTTCCCTAGTTCCAGGAGTTTCCTGCTCAGCTAAGTCTGCCTTCTGCCCCACTTGCTTGCCTTGCAACACAATGGGATTGCCTGTTCCTGGGCTTTTAAACTTTTAAAAATGAACCAGATCTCTTGGACCCCTAAACCCTCTAGAGGAGATTACCAGGAGACATTGTTACCTAGCTCCTTGAGAAGCTTAAAGTCTTAAAGTCCAGGATGGTAACTCTGCTGATCTTTTTCCTCATTGCATCAAAAATCTTGAACTCAATTATTACATGATCACTGTGGGCAAGACAGCCTCCTACCATCACCTCTCCAGCAAGGCCTCCCTATTCTCAAACATCAGACCCAGGAAGACACCGTTCCTAGTTGGCTTACAATGTGCTTGTACAGGAAATTACCTTCAACACGCTTTAGGAATTTCCCAGCCTTGCTTGACACGGCAGTGTGATACTCCCAGTGTATGTCTGGGAAGTTGAAATTTCCCATAAAGATGAGGGGAACTGATCCAGAGATTTCCCCTAATTGCCCATAGAATAGCTCATGAATGCTCTATCATCCTGGGCAGGTGGTTGACAGCAGACACCCACGATGACATCTGCTTTGCTGTCCATCCCCTTAATCCTCACCCAGAGCCTCTCTGCTGCGTCACCGCTAACTGTAAGAGCTGTACAGAGCTGCTTCAAAGTTAGTTTACTTGCTCAGCTTTTCTTAATATTTGAAGGAGGGGGTGGCAGTGTTTCTCATGTCACTTCCTGATGAGTATGACCTATTCTGTAGTGGGCGGCATGTGGGAAAAATAAAGAAGAAAAGCCCAGGTGACGTGCAGTCAGCACAGGAACACTGAGCTACAATGCCGCACAAGAGGATACACAATATTCAGAAAAGTAATGCAGGCTGCGGATGAGCTGTGCCCATTTCCCCTGGAGAACCATTGTCTGCTCCATACACCACAGAATACATTATGCCAGGCAACAGAAGCAAGATAACCATCATCTTTATTGCTAGAATTGTAATATAGAAAAATGTCATTAATATCTACAGGGTTGAGTTTCACCTGCCCATCCCTCCCTACTCTCTTTCTCTGACTCCTCCACTCCTATTAAAGTTCCCTGCACACACACATGCTGAGCCAACAAGGGAAAAAGAGCTCATTTTAAACAACCAGGAAAAGAGAAAAATATTACATATCAGAACCTTGAAACGCTACACATGAGAAATTTAAGACACAGCATGACCTTATTTTTGCTAGTGACTTCACCACTAACTCTTTCCTACTCCCAGTCTACATGCTGCTTATGTCTGAGGTTTTGTAGTGATACCTGGTTTTAATACAGGGCTTTCTATCCCTAAAATTCCTGCTGGTATTGTTAGCGCTCTTTTCAAATGGGGAGACTGAAATTACAAACTCATCTCCGCCTCAGTTATCTGCTCCATTCCTTTCTTGGATGTTCCCACCTTGCCGCAGGGTTCAGCTGCTGCAGGATGGGCGGCAGAGTCCTGACCCACAGCTGCCTGGACACCTTCACAGCTTCCGAGCCAGTGCCTGGTATATGACATTTCGTTTTGCAGCTTGGCAGCTTAAATCAGTGCCCGTTGTCTCAATATCCTATCTGTGAACTGTGGCCATTAAGCAGTTGCTAGACAAGCTGCAACGAAGAGAAATGGAAGGAAATAGGATGGACTGCTGGGGACAGACACCAGTGGAGACGTCTCTTCTTAGGATCCCTATAAGCTGCTTCTGAGCAGCCATCAGGCAGGAGTCCTGAGGAGTTCAATGGAGAGCAGCAAATTCCTAACTGGTGATCACCAGTGCCTTCAGCAGCCTGGATGCAGCCATCAGTCCTTCCACCATGGCTATGACATTAAAGACAGACAGTGGGAGCAAAGTTACACGATGCTTTTGTAAAAAGCACTGGTTCTAAATGTGGTCAGCACTGTTCTAAGTATGAATATTAGGAATAGTGTAAATATAGCAGCTGCGCTATAATTGTGAAAAAACAAACAAACAAACAAAAACCTGTTCTCTCTGTTCTCTCTGTTCAAGGATATAAGGATATCCCTCCACATCACAAATAGCTTTACTTTACCAGAAAGCACAGTAGATCCTTGATGAAAACACAGCAGAGCTTGGACCGTGCAAATACAGCTGCTAAGCAACCTTACCAACATCCTGTCTGCTCCTGCATTATAGCTATGAATAATTACTCTTCCATGTAACCTTTGCCTTTCTGTCACTGCTCTTCCACAGCTGTATACCATCGAAACTGCAAATGGGCCTATCCAAAATCCCAGATCTGAAATTATACTTGTATTTAAGGAAATCTGGAAAGAAATCTAAGCAGGTGTCTTCCCTCCCTCGCTACAACTGGATGATGGGGAGCCCTGAATATAAACAACCCAGACTTTCAAGGCTGCACTTGGATTCAGATTCTATGGTTGAAGCCCCTCCATGCTCATTTGCTTGCTCTGATCTTTCGTGATAGAGGCAACTTCTAAAAATCAACCTGTAAACCAAACAATTTCCCCATACTTAAAAAACACCTTCAAAGCATTGGGGGCAATTAAACCATTTACTGCACTCGCTAACTACTCTGGCCACTCTTTCTGAAACAGCTGTTGAGCGATTGCTGCTCCATATGAGGATAAGATTTTATTGTATAACTGAATCCAAGAAGTTTGAACCCAGTGTCTGGGGTACAAGAACATATTGCTGCCCCCCTGGCACATCTCCCTGTTAACAGAAAAAATGAGCATCACCCAACTTTACCTCATCCTTTGTGAAGCTGCCCAGGGATTTACTTCCTAAGGGTCCTGGTCCATTGAAACTCCTTAAATTAGAATCAGAGAATGATTGAGGTTGGAAAAGACCTCCAAGATCATCTGGTCCAACCATCCCCCTACCACCAATATCACCACTAGGGACTGCACAAATTTTAAAAAGCAAAATATAATAGAAAAACTAAAGCCTGCTGTCCATGCTTCATAAATTCATATAAAGCTGTTTGTTTAGGTAGGTAAATAAAATTTCTGCACTATTGCACTAAGATCTAGTAGTGATACCACTAAGAGTGCAGAACTTAATCTGTCACTAGAATATTGCGTTCCTAATCAATGTGGGATTGCAATATGGGATTGTATAACAAATCATCATTACTAAAAGACCATTAAATGACAAAGATTGAAATAGTTAATACAGAAACTGTCAATATTTATAAAAATAAGTGTCTAGCATTGCATCTTTTGTGGCATTAGGAGGTAAATTGGGGATACGCTTTTACACAGCAGAGTTTTCCTCATAAAGCATTATTATTCCAGCTTTCATAAACTACGAATCAAGATGATGGTTTTCCATCTTTTCTAAATATAGGGGACTCTGGAAATACCCTGGAAGAACTGAGGATCCCAGTATGGTGAAGTTCAGCCTAGTGACCATAACTTTGATTTTCTTCTACATTTGTCCACAGGTCCATTAGGAAGCATCAGCAGAATCCAGCAGTCTGAGCACAGACTGAAATCCACTTTTTCTATACTTTAGACGTCAAAGTCTTCTCAAAGGAAGGCAACTGCCTTTGGAAAATAAAAACAATCTTGAGGCTGAAGAGCAGGAACTTTCTGGGAATGAGACACTGCTTTCTGACTACAGGCAGGCCACTTAACTCCCATGTTGTCTTCTGTCTGTCTGTCTGTCTGTCTGTCTGTCTGGGGTCAGCAAGTGGCCAAAGCCAGCAGCTGGCAGTGCAAGAGGAGATTTACAGAGAAAACGAAAAACAGTAGCATAGCATTTTTGCTTCAGCAACAACTCCTCGTCTATGTTTCTCTCCGTCCTCTAGCAAAGTTGAAAGGTTCATATGAAAAAGTACCAAAAGCAGATTCCCACAGACTCACGCAACCAGAGCAAAGAGGAGGGGAAGCTCTGCACACACCATCGGGAAATCTCTGCTTTCCCTCCAGACATCCCCACCTGCTCATGCTTTGACAGAGAATTTCTGTTAATTATAGATCCCTAGCACTAGCACCAGCTAAATTACATTTATTTTAAAAATTGAGTGATAATTTTGACACCACCACAGTCAGTTCAGATGCTAAGAACCAGCTAACACCACACTGTCACTGCTTCTTGCTCAAATTGTACTAATCTAGGCACATTTTCTTGTTTATCTAGATTATAAAACCAACAAACCCATCCCTTTCCCTCTAAGAAGCTAAAAGGCTATATACTCATTGCAGCTTGGGTCTTGCAGTAAATTGTTATGTTTTTAACTCTCGTCGCAAAAGGCACATAAATAATATATTTCTATTACACACGCTACTAAAGGTTTTCAAAGCGGTTTGCAAAAATCAATTCATGCACACGCTATTGCTGCAAGACAGGAAACTACCTGCTCCATCTAGTCACTGATGTGATAAAAATCAGTATTAGCCAGGTGTTAACTAGTCTGTGTGCATCTGGGAGAGTTGTGCTACTCTAATGAAACTGATTTTAACCACGGTTTATTCACGCCTCTGTAATTTCTCCATGTAGAAAAGGCATGTACCTTCCTGTATCTGTCTGCGTGTACATGGCCATCCAGTAGTGTGGGAATGAAATGCACTTTCTGGCTGCATAAAGGGGCCCCAGTCCTGGATGGTGATGGAAAAATTGCAGAGAATTCACAGAATTATTCATTAATTATTGAAGGTGAGGAATGCAGAAATTCCTCAGAAATGAAAATACAGGAATGCCATTGGAATGGATGAAAATCCAAGTCTACGCTGAACAGGACACTCAGTTTTGGGGCTGCTAATGCCCCTCCCTGACCAGGTCCATTGGAATCATGGTAGCTTTGTGCTGTGTGGGGCTGAAACACTCTCACCTGTCTGTCATCTCTTTAATTACTTGTGCACAAGCCACAGGGAAGCCCCCAGACATTCACAGCTGCACGTACGTGCAACCTTAGGGTCCACCTGGACACACTGTGAGGTTGTTTTTCCAACAGTCTTGCTAGCTATTTCATTGGCATCTCTGCAGTAAGGTTTTGGAAGTAATTAGCACGCACAGTAAGTGGGGTTGCTTTGCAATTTTGTATGGCATAAAGCTTTTGTTATGACCTTCATTTTGCGATAATCTTAGCATTCAATAAAAAAGAATGCTAATGGAAAACATGTTTATGAGGGATTAACATGGCAAAAATATAAAACTTCTGCTGCGCAGTTTTTAAAAAATTGCTAAATACTTTTCTCATGACTCCCTTAGATATTCTAAATTATTTATACTGACCTTCTGAGCAAATCTAGCACTTTAAATTTAAGCTGCAATACCAAATGTAATAGAAACATTAACAGAGTGCTTGAAGTTGCACGCCTCATGTAACACACTGGCAATGCCCTTCGCCTCTGCTGTTCTACTGCGATGCTCATGTAGCACATGAAATTTGGAGCCCTTTGTACTAGAAGTATCAGGGGGTTTGGTCCCTTTCTCTCTCTCCCTTGTAGTTAATTCCCCATCTGAAGTGCAGGCACAGAGAAGAAAATCAGCTCCTGGGGCAAGAGTCATTGGCAGAGCAGCCCTTTTCCCTTTCCTGTGGGACAAGGTTCGTCCTGCAGGATACTGATTGAGCTTTGATTGAGCTACCACTTTGTTGTGTATTAGAGAAGCATTCTGTGGCTTGATGTATCCTGGAGGAGGGTGGTCTTTTAGGGCTTGTTTTTTGGGTTCTCATTAAGTCTGAGATCTACTACCCAGGAATCCGTGGTTGTGGAGTATGAAAGTTCTGAAGATTCATAGGAGCTTTTTGGTTTTGTGATGTATAAATGTAAACTTCTTATTCTTTAATAGCTATCATCCCATTAAAACAAGTATCCATTTCAATCTCATTTGTGCTGAACCCCGTCTCCATGATCATCAAACCTTGGTATGGTCCAGGTTTGAACACTGGCTGATATTGTTCACATCTAAGTTAACTCATTTCTGCTTTTATGATCAGAGGTCAGACCACATATTGTAGTGGTAGGAAAAAATGACTGGAGGCATGGACACTATTTTATTTGAAAAGAGATTGACTGGCTTGGGATGTTTATCTTAGGGAAGGATAAACCAGACATGATAAACAGTTATGACCCAGTCAAGCATCTGCAGTGCTTCCTTCAGTGAAGTTCAGCAGTCCCCAGCTGCTGTGTCAGGGACTTTTCTAAGCCTTTTCTAGCCTTTCTGGTTGGATGCTCAACAGCCCAGATAATTTAGTTATAACAGTACTTGTAAATACTGCTAAACTCTAGGCAATAAATGGTGATTGCAACCCTTTTTTTATTCCATCCCAAGAGCGCCAAACATAGGGAAGGAAATTAAAGAAAATGACAGGAAAGGCAAAGCTGCTCTTCACAGGGCAAGCATACTTAAAAGCATACTGCTAGAGAACAAGTGGCACAGTCACTCCAAACAGCCTAAGGGATATTAGTTACACTGTCTATTCTGCAAACGTACTCAAAGTCAAGTCCCTTGAGATAGGAAAGTATCATCTCTACCTCCTTCTAGCTTTGCACCACAAAACAACAGCCAGCTCCTTATTTCTGGCATCTTTTAATGGAAATTCAAAACCCTGCAGTTCTCCTCTTTAAATTACAAAGTTAATGATAAAATTGATACAGACTAAACATTAACTGAATGGTTCGCTATGATAATTTTATATGTACCATGCATTTTAATTAAATTATAATCTGCCTATACATTTTCTGCTGCTTGCAGTTTCTTGGTTTATATCCCTAGAAATGTCTGCCTACCTTAGATCAGAAAAACGCTGAAAACCAAACTTTTGTGACCATTTTAAGATTGCTTGCAGCAATTTTGCTTTCCTGAGGTTTGCTATGTAAACAACTGAAGTTAACCAATTACTCCAAAAGGCTTTGCTGCCAGGTCGTGTGGATTTTCATATAATGGTTGGGTTGGAAAGGACCATAAAGACCACCCCATTCCAAACCCCTGCCATGGGCAGGGACACCTCCCACCAGACCAGGTTGCCCAAAGCCCCATCCAGCCTGGCCTTGAACACTTCCAGGGATGGGGCACCCACAGCTTCTCTGTAGCTACTGTAATGTGACTTACGGATTTTGCCAGTGGAACATGCTGGCTTATGATGCTCAAGCGGGCTGGCATTAGTCTTACTGACAAAACCAAAATTCCAGAGGAGGTGCCAATGAAAGGCATGCAGGATAAAGGCCTTCATCCAAGATCATTGTCTCAAAATTCAAACACCAGTTTTATGATCTGTAAGCTGGTGGGCAATATTTCACTCTGAAATATTGTGGCATTCAGCAGAGAAGATTAGCTAATAATCCAAATACACAGATAGTTTTTCTTTAAGACTTTGACTTGAATATGCTTACAACAGTGACTGAAACTGTGTTTTCCAGCTGACCTGAAATAGAACATCAGACTAAACTCTGATTTGCTCTGCCAGGTGTGTCAGGGTAACATATGGCTCTTCACTGTGCAGGCTTACCCAAGCGGAAACAGAAGGCAGACTAGAACATTAAAAAGCCAAGGTCCTACTGCAAGTATTCCTTAAATCTACTTATTGGGCTTGAGACAGTGTGTAATTTTGTCCTTGAGTTAACTATTAAAAAGGTAGCCGTTTTAAGTACAGCCCTGAAATACAACATTATAAAATGCGAAACAGGTGAACCGGCCATCTGGAAGGATACAAGCTGAATACACAGCCACTTGCTACCTTTAAAATGACAGCACAATCCATAAGAGAAATTACCAGGCAAACAAAGTGGACAAATGCTCTTTTGATCACTACGTCGATTTTCCTTTACATGCACCGGTTGTTTGCCTACTATCAGGTAAGTGCACAGTGTGCAATGTGATGGTTGAAAGGCCAGTGTTATTTTTAGCTGTGTACACATCGCGAGGTAGCAGTAATGTAGGACAATTCACACAGGCAAGGCACAGGCAGCTCTCGCCTGAAAGCATGCAGCACTCTTAACTGCTGCTTGAAGAGAGAGGACTGCCGTCCCGGTCAAGACCTGGTTTCTAACACCTCCGCATCAACGTCTAGTCTAAACATATACACCCTCAGACTTGAGCGGCCAAGGGTAATAAGATGTTTTCGTCTGGGGACCTGGTTAAGCTGCCAAAGGGGTCACCTCATGACCCTCACAAGCAGCCTCCCAGACTTTCTGAGCTGAAATGTTTAATTCTGACCAATGTGTTTTAAACCCATGTTGGTTCTGGCTCCGGCTTCTTGCAGAAAGCAGAGGGACTCCCAGGGGGTACAGAGCTGCACAGGCAGCCATCCACCCTCAAGCTCCTCATTGTGCTCTTCACTGCATGCAGTCTGGGGATCCACAGTGTAAAAAGAACATAAAACTATCAGAGAGTGTCCAAAGAAGGGCTACAAAGATGGTGAAGGGTCTGGACAGCAAGACGTATTAGGAGCATTTGAGGTCCCTTGGTTTGTTCAGCCCAGAGCAGAGCAGGCTGAGGGGAGGCCTCATGGCGGCCTGCAGCTCCCTCACAAGGGGAGCGGAGGGGCAGGCGCTGAGCTCTGCTCTCTGGGGACAGCGACAGGACCCGAGGGAATGGCACAGAGCTGGGACAGGGGAGGGTCAGGCTGGGGGTTAGGGAAAGGTTCTGCACCCAGAGGGTGGTCGGGCACTGGAACAGGCTCCCCAGGGCAGTGGTCATGGCACTGAGCCTGCTGGAGTTCAAGAGGTGTTTGGACAGCGCTCCCAGACACATGGTCTGATGTGTGGGTGGTCCGGTGTGGATTCAGGAGTTAGACTCCTTGATCCTTGTGGGTTCCTTCTAATTCAGGATATTCTATGATTCCATGATTGTACCTATGGCTCTGGGGCCAGTACAAGGATATGAGGATGCACACTGGCCAAGGGCAACTCAGCAGGGGTAGCAACATGCTTTCAGATTCCTGACAGTCACAAAGCATCTTTGCAACTCTTTCCCACAGGTGCCCACTAATGGGCACTGGTGCCATTCCCTAAGACTCACGTCCTTCTGAACAGGTTTCTCAAATATTAAGACACAGAGGTTGCTCTCTAAGCCTGAACTGCTGTGAAATTGCCCATCTACATGGAGTAGCACATAGGAGAGTCAGCAGCACTTTTTCTAGCTGCCTTGGGCAATGAAGAAGCTTTTGCTGCTGACAGGAGAGATGAAACACAGATGTGACTCCAAGCTGGTCCTTGGAGGTGCCAGACAAGTTCAATGTCAGTGCAGAAGACTGCCTAGCCCAGGAGGGTGGGCACAACAGGACAAAGAAAAGGAGCTGAGCCCTGCAATGACTAGGCCACATCAGACAGCACACCTCAAAGGGAAGAAGTGTTATTTAGGGTAGAGGGAAGAATAATGAGATGCAACTGGAAAAAGGAAAATATTGTGAAGGCTGAATGGTAGGAAACTTCTGAAATGATGAGCAAGTTGCACATGATTTAAAATGAGAACACGAGAAAGAAAAAGCTTTTGTGCCTGACCTGCCATTTTAGCAAATTACAAATTCTCTTAACTGCAAAAAAAAACACCATGTCTGAGTTAAGTTGAACGGAGCTCCTGCAGAGTTATTAACAGAAAGGCTCTGGGTGAGAGAGGTGGTGGCTTAGCTACCTCTCAGTAACAGTCTCCAGATTATTTAATGTCTGTAATGTGCTTTAAAGATGAAAAACACTGAGTGCTTAGTAAATTAGAACAACAACAAAAATCCCCAACAGCAGCATCTATTAAATTACAAAATAACCTCTCCAGGGAAGTTTCAGAAGTATTGTCACTAAATACATTTAAAACAGCAGCTTGAAATGTATTTACTATAAGAAAGAGACCTGCATTTGCCCCAAGGAAAAGAAATGAAATGTCCTAAGGCTTCAACAGTCTTTCATCTCCTTTTTTTTTTTATCACTCTTTCCCGATGCACAGGAGAGAGAGACGATTATTTGAGCTGTTTTTTTCTCTGGAGCTATCTAGTGAAATGTGCTGACAGGTGTTATCCATCGACTGTGTATTTCAGGTAGTTCACAAGGCAAGCAAGTAAGGGGGCCCACATTCCTTGATGAAAAGCACACGCATGCTGGAGGAGGATGCAGCTTCTCTTTGAGACCAAGACAAGCTGCCAGCATTTGCCATTTTCAAGGCAGAACATAAAAAAAAAAAAATCTTTACCCAGACACATTTCCAGACAGATGCACACAGCAAGCAGCAAGCAACAGCTCAGTCAATCGGAGGATGTCACAGGGTGCTCAGAACAAAAGGAAGAGGCAGCATTTTCTTTTTCCTTATGGTACTACTGCATCTGGTCTGTGCAAAAAGAGCAGCTCCTTTCTCTTGGTCTCACTGACAAGAGCCAGGACAGGGGCTGTTTATATTGCCAATAGTAGAGGGAGGGGCAGGGGCAGGATGAAGGTGAACAGGAGTCCAAAGAGCAAAGTCAGCTGGTGGAAGAAGGGATTCAAGAAGTGAAGATTTTTATACAGGAACAAGAGGCTCAGTTATTTTGACTCTGATTTCCCATTAGCTCACAGGTACATCCCTGTTTGGGGTGGTTATGCATTGCAACTCCTGTGCTGTGAGCACCTCTTTGAGCAGCTGCAGCTGCCATAAAAATTATGCAGCATGCTAGAAGCTCTGGTGAGGTTTATAGCCTCCAGGTGAGGACTGAGAGGGGATAGTCCACGGTCTGTAGAACAAGCCTAAGCATACCATATACAACTCAACCATGCTTTAGGATGTAAGCTCGTCTTCCACAGTGCAAAAACGGACATTCAACATCATAGAGCAGCTCCCATCCTAAGACAGTTCTGAGGGTAGGATGTCTCCTGTGAAGCCCTAGGAGGCACCATCAACTATAAAGCACGATCCTCAAGTCACAGGTCAGCGTGAGTACCAACTACACTAGAGGAAGCTCCTTTGATTCTGTGCTACAAGGCTGAAGTGTGGGCAGGCCTTTAAGGAGACATAGCTCCTGCCCCACCAACTGAACCATTCTGCAGCTCAGCAAGAAAGAGATGTCCCATGGCAGCAGGCAATGTCTGAGAGAGGTCTGTCCCACTGCAGAGGATGCCATCAAGAAGAGCAGGGAAGATAACAAAATGCAAATTCATTACTGTTTTTTAACTGCTAGGCAGCTACAATTCTTTTATTAAATTACATTGTCTGTCATAACTTGATCATCCCTAGGTTTTTTTTGCAGTAAATAAGAAGGCCCGGAAAATATATATATATATATTTTATTACTGAGATGTGTCAAGTGTAGAAAAGTTCTTTCTAAGAGTACACAGCAGAATTATAGCAAGTTACCTTGCTACAGAGCTGCCATCACTGCTTAGTTGTTCTGGTCTTATATTTTCCTTTGCATTCAGCAAGATGACAGATGTTGTAAGGATATCTTTCAGACACAAATATGTTTGCAGGCCATATAAACCTTACTGTCAGGGAGAAGTGGGGGAAGAGAGAGAAATGAAAATTGGAAATTCTCAAATGATGCTTTCATTTCCAGCTACAGATTATAGCCCAAGCTGGGAGCACATGGAAGTCAGGTAAGAGCTGATAAACTCCATTTCCAGAGGCCATCAGACAGGTACCACAGAGGCAGGCAGGAGGAAAACTGACCGATACACTTTGAACAAGATATTTTGATGAAACCTATCACTACACATTCCTTACTGCAATTTGCTTATGCAGCTTCAGCAAAAGAGGATAGCTGGCCACTTTTTCACTTTGTATCTTTATGAGATTTTTGCCTAACTTGTTCAGTCCTGCAGTCTGCAAAGACATGGTATGTTGTTGGTAAATCCAAGTCTTCTCCCACCTCTGCTTGTCCTACTTTATCTGGGCTAAAATCCCAGTGCTGCAGTACAAAGTGGCAGACCAGGTGCCATAATTCAGGTAAGCAAATAGCTGCAGCTCAAAACCCAAAATGCTTGCATGAGAAAGTCAGATATGTCAGAAAAGGATCTGACATCTCACATCACATCTCACATCACAAGATCTGATGATCTGATCTGATGCTAGGCATCAAAAATCAATCCAGAACTCTACTTCTCAGAGTAGCCAAGTTCTTAAAATGTGTGTTTCTCAGTGGTACAATTTCTCTGCTGTATCTTAATGGGAAATTACTTGTTAACCAACAGTTGCACTAATCAGGATTAGAATCAAAGTCTTAGTTATGGCGATCTCTCTATGCCGAATCAAATTTGTCACTAAAATACGTCAGATGAAAATTTCACTATCAACAAATTTGACTGACATGCTAGAGGATTTTTCAAGAGGTATATTTAAGCTGAACTAGAAAGTGAGAGCATATTCAAATACATCTACCAGATTGCTGTAAATTACATATAAAACTGGTTTTTATTAGAAGCTTATTTTATGACAAGGTATGTTAATATTCATACTTGTTCATACTGTCACAGTATATGTGCTAAACTTCATTATAAAGGTATTTGATTCAACATCATATTCTAAAAATAAAAATAAATCTTGTTTCATTGCAAGTTTCCTGTAGTATATCCATTATGATGCAAAGCAAAATACAATGCTTTAATATTTTGAACAAAGCCTCATGAAATATCCAGATGAAATATTTACTGTATGTAATGGATGAATAATTTAAAAAAAAAAAAAAAAAAGAAAAAAAAGTCTTCTGTTTTTCTCTTAATAACCAGCAATCCATTCACTTTCCTTTCAAAAGAAACATGGTGCAGAGTACATAACACTTTGCAAAGCTTATATAAGTACTGATAACAAACATCCCAAAAAAGATATATGCTTGACTGCAACACCTAAGTCATAGGGATGCCTTTCTAGTATTTTATTACGCTGTTTCACCTCCTACAGAACAACTAAGCAATTTATTCTCTTGTAAGTAAATGCCTAAGAAAAACATGTAGTAGAGATTTTATGGAATTTCTGAGCTATTCCAGCTCTAAAGCTTTTACTGAGTATTCTGAATGTGTGATGACACAGGAGGACACGTGGATGCATTATGAACATCGTGTTATGGTCAAGAACCTTGATATGGACAAAATGAAATACACCTTATGAGCAAGACCAAAAATGTATTGTTAATATAATTGAACTGTCGACCACTGAATTCAATCATTGAATCATTAGTCCTGATGTAATTATTATAGAAAATGGAAAAAAAAAAAAAAAGAGAGAGAGAGAGAAAGACAGTGCTATTAAGTCTCAATAATGATACAGGTAAAATTGTTGCTCCACACACCTCTTAGTTCCTACCCCTTCTTCACTGTTATACTCACTTTTCCACTGCTCCTCTGGATGCTAAGGTTGCTGGTTTCATACTATAGAGGAGGTTTTATGTATGCTGGATGCTTGCTCTTTGTTCCCACTAAAACCAGTTTTACCCACTTTCCTGGTCCACCTTCCTTCAGCTATTAGTAATTGATCACCAATGAGTTTATAGCTCTGGGGTCTCCAATCTCATCTCATGCCCCCTGTTGCCACCTTGTATCTGTACACCTCTCCTCTACAGTGCATTCTGTGGCTTTCCTCTTGAGGCTTTGCTGTGATACCATGTGCACTGCCCACTGCACTGCACCATTTTGCTAGAGTCCTACATTTTTCATTCCATATAAAATAACTACTTGTTACTCTCAGCTAGGTAAAAATTATGGTTCTGTCACACAACTGTACAAAGCTAAGCAAAAGTAGAACAAATTGGGCAATAGTCATCTGGTGATTAGAAAACTGCTGCTACAGCTTAATGAGCAAAAATCAAAGCTGCAGGCAGGCCATGACAGGCCCAGACAAAGCCTGACAAATCCTGAAGCCTTTGAGAGCTCATGCAAAACCTCTGGCACCCTGAAAGTAATAGCCACGTGTGTTACCATGAATACAGTGAATACTGGGCTACACAAAGTTTCGAGGCATGGCAGCCTACAAATGTAGTAGTCCATCTTCGAGAAGCTGCATCACCCAGACACAGCACCTCACGTAGAGAGCATGTTTCATTCAGACTCCTCTTTGTGATCACTTCGTTTTTATTTGGAAGCAATTAATTTCTCTTCCTTTCTAGTGACAGCTGGACCTACCCCTGACCCAAGCATCCTAATTGGTGGTACGATTATTTCCTTCCTACCTTGAAGAAAGTCAGCCTGGTCTAAAGGACAAAAATACAAAAATAAAAATAAAAATATTATTAAAAAAAAAAAAAAAAAAAAAGTTTCTCTAGCTATTGACTGGCTTTTCTCATACTTCAGCCTAGGTAAGAGCAAACGAGGAAATGTATCTTCCTGCTTGGAAGTGCAGGACCTGGCTTAATATTGAGCCATACATAAGCAGAACCCTAGACCTAGAGGGCACCTTAGCCTCTCGTCCTGGTTCTTCAGCGGTTCCATGCATGACCTTGAGTAAGTCACTGGCAATCTGCGATTGGGGCTGATCTTCCTCCTGCCAAATTGCATCTGTGTTGTCAGCTAAGCTCTTATGACAAAGCATTTCAATGGCTAGAGAGAAAACATACAATTTAAATGCAAATACTATTTTATTATCCACAAAAGTCACCTTCAGGCTGGTTTTGTTGTTTCTAACATGGTTTCTTTTAACTTGTGTTGTCACACTGCGTCAGCCCTGTTCCCAGTGAACAGCCACCTAGAGGAAGTGCTGTGGGTATGGATGGATAAGGTGCACGAGGAATGCTGCCCTACCTTCCTTGCTCCCGTTTTCTTCTGCAAGCCAATCATATTCACTGCATCCTTCTGGGAACAGCCTCAGACAAAAGAGGAAGGAGGGGAAAAACATAATACTTCATGCTGTGCCTCCTTTATTGTTCTTCCATAGTCCTGACCTCGACAGCTTCAGACTGGCTCCTGCTGTGCAGCTCCCTACCATGCTCCTGCAGCAACTCCTGTGCCTCAGAAACACATCCTGCTAGTGCTCAACTCACCTCGTCTTCATTTCAGACCAGACTGATTAAAATTGTGAAGCCAACAAAAATGCCAAGCACCTGATAATTCAGTTGTTTAACTGCATGTTCAAGGTCACAAACATCCAATTTGGTTGACTTCCAGGTAGGGTTTCCTCAGATCCTTGGTTCCCCCCATACTGACTGGTCCCAGTGCTAAATTATGAGCATGGCCATTTGCACACAACTGCAACCTCCTCCTCTTTTCTGCAACGTACCCTGGTGCTTTATGCTGCTGCTGATGTATGCCCTTCTGCCCTGCACTGTTAAACGTTCATGGACTTTCATAAATTATAAAAATCACAGCAGCTGTACATTAATTACACTATGTTATACCCCAAACTCACACTGATCTTTGTAAATAGACAAAATGTAAAAAAATCTTTGCTGTACCATGCAGGAGGAATTATGGCAATAGGAGATTCTTTCTATTAGTGATTACTCTAGAGGTAGAAATTACTGCAAAGTAATTTCTAAGCTGTTACATGGATGGTTTGAATTATAGCTGTATGCTGAATCCAAGTCAGAGCTTTCTTAGAGAAATTATTATCTGAATCTTCTATGTACCCGGTGCTATTAATTTTCTCTCTTCAGAATAACTCACAAATTTATCTTCTCTTTTTAGGATATTTTTCATCTCCGATTGCTCGAGTTTGCCAGCTTAAGCTGTGTGCTCCCCAACGGGTCTGTTATCTCAGCACAAAGACCCTGCATGCACAACAAGTCCAAACTGCACCTTACTTCCATTCATTTGGTTTGAAACCAAACAATTCACAGAATCACAGAATCAACCGCCACCTCGCTACAGCCTCCTTTAAGGTACCTGTGGAGTGCGATAAGGTCGCCCCTGAGCCTTCTCTTCTCCAGGCTGAACAAGCCCAGCTCCCTCAGCCGCTCCTCATAAGACTTGTTCTCCAGGCCCCTCAGCAGCCTCACTGCCCTTCTCTGGACTCACTCAAGCACCTCCATGTCCTTCTTGTAGTCAGGGGCCCAAAACTGAACGCAGTACTCGAGGAGGGCTCTATTCAGACAAAAACACTGCGGCGTGATTCAGACACTCCCATGTGTTTTTCTTTACCAGACTTACACAGCATTTCTGTCCAGACCGCTTCCACTCCTTGGCGTATGCCGGTTAATGAAACCAGGCCTGTATGGAGAAAGAACTAACGTGGCATCTGAAAGGTCTCAGCCCACGACAGCCTGTTCTGCAGTGCACATTTCCAGCACTATCTCCAATTAATTTCTAAATACTGCTGTGCAAAGGTCTTCTATAATTAGGCCCCCAACAATCAATTCCTAGAGCACCTTTGTTTTCCCATGGTTCAGAGCAGTCATTCAGGACTGTTGCATACTCTGAGTTGACTGCGCATGGGAATTACTTTATCTCCAGGGGAGATGATGATCAGTATTTCCCACTCAGTTCCTGAGCTGTCTTTACTAATTTATCTTAATAACATCTTTGTGCTTTTACTCAGAAGGAAAGAGATCAAAGCAGAGAACAAGGCAGGCATACTCTCCAGATTCAAATTGGCCAGAGGCAATCAGCAGAGCAAGTAAACAGCTCTTCAGCAGTCTGAAGAACAGCCTGGTCTAATGGGAGTATTTTTGTGCTCCTACAAGCTCTCTCCCCGTTAGCCTGGGAGGTCACTGATGCTGCTCATGCTATTTCTTGTCATCATCCCATCCCTATTGCTCTTTTTCACCCTTTAACTTGGTAAACCAGTAACATTACAACAATGTTCCGTTTTCTCTTTAATAAAACAGCACAGAGCTGTATTCCTCGGGGGAACAAGGGCTGGTCTTGCAAGTACACCAGGCAGCTCCAGACCAGACTTGAACCCTGGGCCCCGGCACGCAGAGGAGCAATGCCTGCGGTGCAGTGCTCAGTCTCCCCTGTGTAAAGTTTAGGGCTTAAAGGGTCAGTCTATTTCAGTGTTTCAACACCATCCCATTTCACTTCAGCAGGAGCAGAGGACACAGCACTCCAGAGGTGGAAGAGCCCAGGTTTTATTTGATGCTCGGTATGTCTCACTTGGTGCCTTGCCCTTTTGGATGGTCGTCTCTGTTCGGACCTTCTCACCCCAGATAAATGAGATTATCTCACTGTAAGTTAGCTCCACGTCACATATGGGAGGTTGCACCTCTTGTCTTTCTGCATAAGAGTCAAAAACATTTCTCATGCTTATTTTCATGGCTTTTTTTTTTTTTCTTTTAATTGAGAAGACAGACTTTATGCAAAGGAGCACTTCAGACTGTCCTTTTTGTTTGTTTCCACTGGAGTTTGTTTTTTAAAGCAAATTTTGTTCCCAGTGAGCTCAGGAGCCACTGCAATCTAGTTTAAAACTGATATTTATTTTTATTTTTTTCTCAATCAATGAATGTTTGGTCCATCCTGTGCTCTCATCCTGCACAAAGTCAGAGGTTGACAGAAGAAGCCTTACTTTGACTGAAAATCGATGCATATAAATACAAGGTCATGTGCCTGGGAATAACAGAGACATTCTTCCCGTGGAATAGGGAGAAAGACTCTGGCAAGCAGCAGCTCTGGAGAGGGCAGTGAAGGTCAGAGTAGAAAAGCAGGTGTCAGTACCACAGTGCTATAACCAAAGAAACACTGCTACTACCTGTGTAGCAGCACACTGAATACAGAAGCTGTACACTCTGCGTTTGGCAGTGATGAGACTGCCGCTGACACACTGGAGCCCAGACCTGGGCTTTGAAGCTTTGGAGATGCAGGAAAGGCATTTGCAGTTTGTGCGTGCTGTCAGTTTTGCAGATCCTCTCATCTTTCTTCTCTTCCCAAAGGTTTGCGTACACTGCAGACATCTTTGCTGACAGTCAAGCTGTGATGGAGCCCAACACTAGAAGACAGAAAACTCCAGGAAGCTTTTGAAAAGTAACGCTGAGCAGGTGTTGGTGTTCTTGTACTAAACATTCACTTGAGGTGCAGAGACCAGTTCAGCTTGTCTCTCCACACATGCTTCTAAGAAAGGAAAAAGAAGGAAAGCTGGCACTAGCCTGAAAGAGGAGAGCAATCCTGTCTCTGATGTATGCTGCTCTCCAGAGTTCTGCTGTGGCCCATATCCTGCAGAGAGACAAGCTGAGCTTAACCTGAGGGATGGGTCAAAACCTGAGAGACCAGAACTTGAGGGGTCCTTCATGAAAAGCCTGCCACAGTGCTGGAAGCCAGCTCCCAGAGCACAGGTGATGAAGTAATGATGAATGGGGCTCAACAGGCTGCTTTGGAAAACCTAACTTCCATCCCTACAAATTTTGTCGCTCCCTTACTTCTTGCTTCCTTAGATTCATTGGCGAAAATAGGCCAGAAAGGTAGAAACGGTAATTTAAATTTTTTGCCTTCTCAGAACTGCTACTGACAGCTAAGGAATATGCAAGAACCAATATCCACCTATGGCTTATTCACCAGCTAAAAGGCCTGTCAGATTTATCATGATATCCAGCGTTCCGCCACGCATGCCAAATCAGACATCCACTGGGCTCTGCAGAACTAGGTGGTCAGCCCTAATTATGATTTCCTATAACAAAGTAGCTTTAATCTCCATGCAAAGCATGTGTCAGCCCTGTTTAATCAGGGAGGAAATTGGGCAGAGATGAAGTAGTCAGGGTAATTAGCTCTTCTCTCTCCCCTTGATATCCCCTCTACAGGCAAGTGTTTAGATAATACAAAAAGTATCAGCAAGTTTCTCAAGTCCAGAGAGTGACACCAGAGAGGCCAGCTATGACCACTGACACAAACGGAAAAATTGCTCCCTGCTCATTGCCCTGGTAGGGCTGATTTCACTCTTTTATGTGGAAATGGGGACTGTGTCTCGCTTCCTACAAGGCTGTCCACACTCAGCCTAGGGGGGGCAGGAAACTTGCCCTTCTGTTCCCTCTTCAGTTGCCTCGCTGTGTGGAGAACTGGGATTTAAAGGATGAACTCATTCACACAAATGACTTCCAGATATTACATCATCTTTTGGCTTCATCACCAAAACTGAAAAAAAAAAAAAAAAAAAAAAAA